>NC_136262.1:217664166-218006655 GCF_964187855.1 Myxine glutinosa | reverse complement strand
CGACAAACCGACACATAACCGACAAACCGACACATAGAACAAATAACATCGGGAGCGGTAGACAAGATGGGAGAGAGGGGAAGGACACAAACACAACACAACACAACACAACACAACACAACATTTTAGAGCAGGAACCGAGAGACATGGAGACATCGAGAGATCTGTGGGAGGAGAGGGCTTTGGGGGGAGGCATGGGAAAGGGGGTGGGAGAGGCATAAAACATATGGACACTGCCAGGACTACCAGGAAAGAAGTTGGAATTACAAACAAGGTGGATCTGGGGTGAATTAGTGGGGGTAGAAAAGATCAAGGTTTTGGATGGGGAAGATAAGAGATGGTGGTGAACAGCTGTTTAAAGACCTGGAGGAGGAGTGGATTGAAGGAGTGTGGGAGTTTGTTCCAGAGGCGGGAGAAAAGAGGAATGAAGGAGTGAAGGTGAGCAGAGAGCCGAGATTTCGGCAGTTTAACCATCAGAGGCTTGCTGGCAGATCTTGTGCGACCTGTAGGAATATTTGGGGACAGAGCACAGAGAGAGCTGGGGAGCAAGGCCGGAGAGGAGTCGGTAGAAGACGGAAAGACCACCAACCTGCCTGCGGTGAGTGAGTGAGAGGCCCTTGGAGTTAGCTTCATCACGGGAGATTCCAATGATTCTGAATGCTTTGCTTTCAACAGCGTGAAGACGAGCTAGGTGTGAGGCAGGAGCACCAGCCCAGAGGGGAGAGCAGTATTCCATTGAGCTGCGGATGAAAGCCTTGTACGTGGTGAGGAGCTCAGGTGTGCCAAGGAAGGACTTCGCACGACGGAGGATGCCCAGTCGGCGATACTCGGGTACCCGGGTACGGTACCCGGGTCCGTACTTCACAGTAAAAACACTTACAGTTGACCAGGGCAGCTCTAGCAGGGCAGAAATTTGATGAACTGACTTGTTGGAAACGTGGCATCCTATGATGGTGCCACGTTGAAAGTCACTGAGCTCTTCAGTACGGCCCATTCTACTGCCAATGCTTGTCTATGGAGATTACATGGCTGTGTGCTTGATTGTCTATACCTGTGAGCAATGGGTATGGCTGAAATAGATGAATCCACTAATTAGAAGGGTGTCCGCATACTTTTGGTCATGTAGTGTATATATACGGTATATAATATATATACACATATATATTGTCAAGTCCGTAGCCGATGAGGACAAGCCTTGGACAGAGAGCCGAACGTTGCTTTAACTCCGAGGCGTATTTTTAAACTTGTCGGGATTATCTTTTTGAGGGGTGCGGTAAAGGCCCCGAAGCCTTCTCTGATCCGACGGCTGCCACGGGGTTTATTACTCAAACCCACAAACAAATAAACACATGACAAATAAGATATCAGACAATGATGAATTTAATAAAATAAAGCAATGAGGTAAAAATGAATGTTGAAATAAAAACTAAATCCTAATTTGAGACGTCTCCACTCAGACACACGAAACGGACAAGGGAATGATTAAAGAAAATAAAAAGAAAATCCCCCCTTTGATTTGGCTATCATTTCTGTGGTTTCGACGAGTACCCTGGTGGGATCATTTGCTGAGAGGATGCGCGCAGAAGCGCCTGAACAATGGCGCAGGTGAAGCGTGCCTGCACACCGAGCCAGCAGCAGGCAGCCAAACGTCCCCCCCCCTCCTCCCCACCCCGTTCGATCCCAAACCCGGCACAAGAGAGAGAGAGCGAGTCTGCTTCTTCCTACTCCTCTCCGCGATCGCACACAATCCAGGAACAGCCAAGCCAGAGACAAAAGACGAGAGCGACCGCCCGATCCGATCGCCAGAACCAAGGAGAGTCAAAAATGTGACTGTTCGCCACACAGCCAGGGCAAATAGAGCCAACAATGCGACCGTTCAACCCCAGAAGACACTGCACACACCTCGGCCACCCATAACACCACATTGACCTCCAGACTGCTGTTACTGATTCGTCACTTCCGTCGTTGTGGTTTTCATCCACTGTAAGCATTTTTGGTTTCATGTACTATTATTGTTATCGTTCAAGTGAAATGGAGATAACTGTTTTCAAAAGGTAAAAATTAGTGTTTTAAAAGAAACCGGATCGGGAGGAACCGGAAGAAGAAGAAGAGCAAGAAAAAAGCGGAGCAAGTGAGGTCGGGAAGAAAAGCCGAGCTGCTTTGAGGTCTCGAGGAGACGCTGGCGAACGGGGGTCATGAGCGAACTTTGGGTTTCCTCGGAAAGGGATTCCTGCGACAGAGTTGTGATCGCTGTGACAGATAAAACTGCGTGACAGGTTTTGCGGTTGATTCCGAAGAGAATCGTTGTTGGAGTGCAGGTACGCCTCCAGTACGGGCCCGTCGGCCATTTTGCCTCACTCCCGCCATTTTGCATCGCTCCAGCCTTTTCACCACGCTCCAGCCATTTCACCGCACCCAGCCGTTAGCCTGGTGTGTGTGTGTAACGTGGATTGCGATTGGGAATTTGTGGTTCTCCGGTTGGGAGCCGTTGAACGTTCATACCCGAAGGTGTGATTTCCCAGTCGCCTTTTGAGGGCACCTTTGCGCCTCTTTGGCAGCGTGACTGTCAGCCGTACTGGATTCTGGTCTCGATACGACATTTTTCTTGCGATCACCAGAGCGTGGATCGACTTTGGCTTGGTGCGGGGACAGAGACTTTGGGAATGTTCTTTTCGCTCACTTGGAGCACAGTGAGTTATATTGTAAGAAACTGATGGTACCATCATAGGAATGATATAATATTTGTTGTACAATTGATTAATATTGTTCTTGTGCTGTTATTCTTGTGTGACCTTAATACAATACTTGTTTTTTGGTAACAATTGGTGTGGTTTCACCATTGGTCATTGACACAAAGAATAACACATCTTTCTGCCGTGACTCCTTTCGGGGCACAGAGGTACACCGTGACCGGGGTTTGTATAAAACACAGTTTGTGTCTGTGTAATGTTACCGATAGACTCCTAAACGGAGAGGCTCACGTGCTTGATATTTGGCATAGACATGGCCATTGAGCCTGGGAAGAACATGGCCGACCTAAAAAAAAATATTTCATAATATTTTTTTACCATATTTTTACCTCAGCGCATTTCAGCGAGGAATATTATACACGGAATCTGACCGGTGGCAGAGCAGCGCGCTGATTCGCTCAGAGCGATCACGTGATGTTCCTTGCCGCCATAAACTCACAGTTACGCGTTCGCATGTAATTCTGAGCGAAAAGCGATTGCGTTTTTTCACATTTCAGCGAGGAACATTGCCATTAACACCACATAGGTTTTTTTTTTCTTTCATCTTTAGATCCATATTTTTTTTCAACGAGGAATATTATACATGGAATCTGAATCGGTGGCAGAGCAGCGCGCTGATTCGCTCAGAGCGATCACGTGATGTTCCTTGCCGCCATAAACTCACAGCAAGTAGCATAGATTTGAGCATGATTAGCATTTAGCATGATTTAGCATGATTTAGCATAGATAGTAGCATGTTTCACATAGATTTTTTTTCAGCGAGGAATATTATACACGGATTCTGACCGGTGGCAGAGCAACGCGCTGATTCGCTCAGAGCGATCACGTGATGTTCCATCCCCGCCGCCAGTTGGCTTCACTTTTCATGGAGTATGAGCGTTCTATATATTTTCAATTCAGTGTGCCCGACTCGCTCACGTACTTGATTTGTGGCATAGACATGGCCATTGGGCCTTCACGGTGTAATTTGTGCGAGGCTTTGTCCGAGTGAGCTTGAGTCGAGAGGGTGAATGTACGGGTTGGGAATGTACGGGTCTCCCTTCTCCCATCCGGCAACGCCGGTACTGGAGGGCGTCACAGGATCGGTGAGTCTCCAAAAGCCGCTTCGTGCTGTTGCGAAGATTCAGGACGATGTCGCGATTGTTGTGCTGCTCTCCGACCATGAGAACTGCAACGTCACTGTTGACTGGCCCTCCCCTTCCCTCCCCCTTCCCCTTCCGTCCTCCCATCCCCCACCCTTCCCCCTCCACCCTACCCCCTCCCCTTCTCCCCTCCCCCTCCCTTTTCCCCCTCCCTTTCCCCCCTCCCCCTCCCTTTTCCCCCTCCCCCTCCCTTTTCCCCTCCCCCTTCCCCCTTCCCCTTCCCCCTCCCCCTCCCCTCCCCCCTCCCCCGACACCATGCAAACAAGATACAACAAAGAAAATGCAAAGTAAGGAATTTTATGAAGTAAATCAAAGAACCAAAAATGAATGGTGAGGTAAAGAAACTAATATCCTAACTTGAGATGTCTCCACTCAGACACGAAAACAGACAAGGGGAAAGATAATGAAAATAGAATGTTTTAAAGCCGGCCTGCCCCCGGTTTAGAATAGGTACACCGTATCCCTGCATGTCGTAAGAGGCGACTAAAGGGTTGGCGTCAGGAAGGGCATCCGGCCATAAAAACATTTCCTCAAAAAGGGAACCATGATGATTGTCATGGGGCCCGCAAGGCTAACCCTCGCTCTAGCAGGGAAAATGGCCTTAAAAAGGGGGAAAAGGGGGAAAAATAAGCCGGCCGGCGCTCAGCTTTGCACCAATGAGATCGCCGAATGACGTTGGCGGCACAAGGCAACCCAAAGCCGCTCGTGCAGAAAACGAACGAGATGGCACAAAGCTCCTTTTCGTGTCGCTACGAACGTGAAGGGGTTTGTGTGGCTGGTCCTCTTTCGCTCTTGTCTCCCTCCGAAACGTGCCGCGGCTCCAGCTCCCCCAAAAAGCACCACCGTCACACAACACCCCTGGCTCCAAAGCGTCCGCCCCAGTACGATAGCCAGCACGAGAGAGAGCGATTCTTCCTCCTCCGTTCTCGAAGTCTCTCGACGATGTCACCCTGACCAATCCTGAAACTCGGGGCGTGGCCTCAGAGCCCCACTCTTTCTAGAGGCGGGGCTTATTTGTCATTGATGATTCCTTTGAGGCGGTGTTTATTTGTCAAACAAAATGTTCGGATCCTGTCGGCGGTGGTGGGGCGGGTTTAGCCCGCTCGAGAATGTTTGGGTTTCTGTTGGCATTTATGCAGGTAGTTGTTGTTGTTGTTGTTGTTGGTGGTTAATGATGTGAGTTTTGTTGTCCAGCTTGTTATAATTGTAAGAACATAGGGGCAATCACAGGAGGCAATCACATACTGCGAGAACTAGCCTTAGACCCAGCTAATTAACATAACACCACCCCCTGTGTGGTGACACGCAAATGATCTTAAGCTCAGCTTTTCTACTTAAATACATCGAGACTGGCTTCCTACTCACACGTGGTCCATGCTACCCTACACAGTTCTATCTCCACTATGGTACGTCATCACCTACAACCACAAACATAACAATATGCATTACAGTGATGTTGAAATCTGAGTGAGAATAATTCGAAATTTTCAAAATGTTTAATTTAACTCATTAAAAGGGGAGGTTCAAACCAAATCATCCAACGTGGAGCTTCGCAGCGAAGCGGAAGTGATTTTTTTTTCTAGTGCCATATATAAGCAACAAAGTTGGCTGATGAAGATGGGGCAGGATGTCCTAAATGTATGCACACTCGCCTCTAAAGTGTCTAGTCTAGGTTAGAATCTCGACCCAGCTGTGAACTGTCATCCTAGTGTTTCACAGGCAGCATGGATTCATGAATGTGTGTGCCGTCCCTCAGGTGGGCTGGACGTTAAAATGGGAGTCCCGCCTGTCGGTGTTAGTTGATGGAGGTTAAAGATCCGACTGTGTCCTTCACGAAGAGTAGGTGAGCTATCGACAGTACCATGGCCAAATTACAAATTCCTGTCCAAGCTTTTTTTTTTGTATACATAGTCGAAGTTCATGGAAGAGTTAGTACTGGTACACTGAACGGATCAGGTCAAAAGAGGAAAAAAGGAGCAGCAGAGAGAGGGGGAAACACCAACAGCAGAGCAGAAGGCCAAGACAGGGGAAGATGGACAAACAATGGGCAATGGGAGGAATGAGGGCAGGAGAGGATGCATGGGGTGGACAAGATGGATAGAGAAAGAAACTCTCAGGGGGGAAAACTAGGAATTTGGAAGGAAGAGCGATTAGAGTCGGACTGGGAGGGGGGTTAACGAGGGTAGGTAATATCATTGTTTTGGAGATGGCGGTGAACAGCTCTCTTGAATACGTGGAGAGAAGAATGAGACTGAAGAGGATGTGGAAGGTGGTTCCACAGGTGGGAAAAACGGGACGAACAAATGAGTGGAGGTGAGCATTGGTGGCGGTAAAAGACAGACCACCGACCTGTCTGGCTACGATAACGAAGTGATATGCCCATATAGTCGGCTTCATTGCGAGATATTCCAACAATCTTGAAGGCCTTGGTTCCCATGGCGTCAAGCTGAGTAAGGTGTAAAGCAGGGGGGCTAGCCCAGAGTGGAGAGCAGTATTCCATAAAGCTGTGGATGAAAGCCTTGTGGGTGGATACGAGTTCTGATTGTGCCAAGGAGGGACTTTGTACGACAGAATATGTCTAGTCGTTGGCTGGCTTTGGTGGCCATCTTTGAAATGTGGTTTTCCCAAGAAAGATCATGGCCGATTGTGAGACCCAGGAGTTTGAATGACTGAACTTCCTCAAGAAGATTGTTTAAAAAGTAGTTAGGATGGTTTGCCAGCTGGTAGTTTTGGAGAGAGATGGTGAGAGTGTGAGATTTTTCTTTATTGGAAGCCATATTCCAAGCATTAGTCAAACGCCAGGCCTGGCTAGCTGGGTCGTGAAAGACTTGAACCAAATTCCTGTCGTCAGGGCGATACTAATAAAGGAACAATGCTTTTTGTTCTTTCTCATTACGCGCGAGTACAAAAGAAACAGTACTTGTGTAAATGTAATGGTGGTGGAAAGTATTTCCTGGAGCAATGGCTGCGCTTCAAGGCAATAAAAAATGGGATGAGATTGGGGAAGGAGAGGATAATTATGACGATGGGTAATATGTGTATTAAGATTGAGACGATGTCAAAGAGACAAGAGAAGCAGGTACAGGGCAGTGATGTTTTGTGGTTGAGTGAGTATAGGTAACGAGAGCCGGAGTGGGTGAGGGATGGAGTGAAATGGGCACGCGTGAATGCTCCATGTCGGGAGATAACATGCCACTGACAAGTAAACATTACCTTATAAGGACCTCTGGCTGCGAGGTTGTGCCAGACAATGACGCTCCGTTTGTCTCATGACTCAACTTGCGGCCTTGTGAGCACAGCCTTCATTCTTCCTCAATTTTGCCAAAAAATATCTCATTCTTTGTAACCACCGCAAAATGGTCATGCTGACCTCACTCGGCTTACGGACACGTGCACGCGGCGTCTTACTGACCGGTCGACCATCTTCCGCAGAAAGACCACATTCATCCTTGCAAATGAACTCATACGGGATGTTGACATCAGCCCAAAGTGATGGACTACCTTCCAAAATTATCACACATTGGTGTGGAGGCTGGTGTAGAATGTATCTATTTATACACGATTACAATTGCCTATTGTTATTTCTAACTATGTGCAAGAACAAAAGGAACAATAGTTACTGAAACTCCAACAAGGGGATGATATAACGCAAAGGAAATAAGTGATTGGTCAACAGATTTCCCAAACATGAAGTGGACAAATTCCTTTTAAAAGACCAAACCACACGTATCTGAACACTTTATCTCCATGGGCAATATTGTCCCAATGGGAAAACAATGGAATTCATTCAGTCCACTTAACCCTTCATCCCCTGGAAGCTGCACGTCTATTGTAAATCCCGAAGCTATCGCTCCGGGACTAAAGAGAAAGAAACCAAATTTAATAACATAGTTCGACAATTTCAACTTCTTTCCTTCAGTCGTGGAAATTAAAATTGGCCAACTTCACGAACTACTCAGTAAATGTCCCAGAGGGTGCCAGGGCCTCGATCCTCAAAAACCTGCATGGTTCTCTGCTCTTTCCAGCTGATGATCTGGATGTTCATCGAATCAGGCACTCGATAAGCTGAAGGTCTCGGTCGGTGACTCCATTATGAAAGTTTCCCCATCTGGTATTCAGCATGGTCATTACCCTGCGCTCGCGAAGGGAAAAGCGGGGTTAAGCATTCAGGTTCGTACATGTGCCGTGTGACGTGTCTGCATTTTAACAATTCATTTTCTTGGCAACCGTCGTTCTGATTGACATGAAATTTTGCCGTAGGAGCGCCTCCGCCTGTATATTTTTTTGCTAATAATTATGACGTCATACGTCACGTGGTACGGACGCCATCTTGGAAAAACTTTACACCTCTACATCTCCCAAACCGCTTAATGGAAACAATTGAAACATGGCTCTTTGTCAAGTACTCCCCATGAGGAATAAGATATGTTAATGATGCCATACTGCCATAGGTGCCTCCATTATGACGTCATAATTCGACAAGTACAATGCATAATCTGCTCAGTATTAAAAAAAAAAAATCCTCTGCAACTGTTAGTCTGATGAACACGAAATTTTCAGAATATGTGCAGCTCCTCCTGTACAATTTTTTTAATGACAATTATAACGTCATGGGTCACGTGGTACAGCTGCCATTTTGGAAAAAATCGAAAAGAGTTGCACCTCTATATCTCCGAAACCGCTCCATGGAAAAAATTGAAACATGGCTCATTGTCAAGTACTCCCCTTAGCGAATAAGATATGTTAATGATGATGTCATTGGTGCCTTCGTTATGACGTCATAATTCGACAAGTACAACACATCCGATCATTGTGAATTTTTTTTCTCAGCAACTGTTGGTCTGATTGGTACGAAATTTTCACCATAGGAGCACCTCCTCCTGTAGAATATTTTAATGATAATAATGACGTTACAGGGCATGTGGTACAGGCACATTTTGGAAAAACCGAAAAATGTTCCACCTCCGTATCTCCAAAACCGCTGCATGGAAAAAATTGAAACATGGCTCATTGTAAAGAACTCCATATGGGGAATAGGTGTTGTTAACGATGACGTCATTGGTGCCATAATTATGACGTCATAATTCGACAGGGACAACGCTTAGTCTGATCAGTTTGAAATGTATTGAGCGTGATCTATGCAACAATTATATTGGAGAATATAAATGTATGATGTCATCGCTCACGTGGTCTGGCAGCCATATTGGATCAAAGAAAAGAAATGTTCAAAAACAGAAGAGTTGGCTCGCAACAAGTTGACTGCGCAGGGTAAGTATTCTATGAATACCATCTAGTTGAATTAGGTACTCGATAAGCTGAAGGGGTCCTATGCCTCCTCCCATTCCCACTCCATATTCTTCATCTCCTTATTCTTCTCTTTCTCTCTCCATCATGGAAAAAACAGCAACACCAACCCTATTCACGAGGATGTCCCTGCTTTATTTGCTAGCTGTGACATCTTCACTCTTGCGCAGAGGTGTACCCTCAGACTTGCAATTCGTTTGCTGGCCTTCCTTCCCAGGTCCTTTCAACTCTTCTACGAACACTGATCCCTGTACAGTAATGTCAGCCTGGTATCCCACAGGTAGGGTGAAGAATCAATGGGCCGTCCCAAATTTGGAATTACCAATCAAATTACCAATTACAAACCAAAGCACCAATCAAATTTGGAATTTGGCTCGGCTACTCGCACACAATGGCCAATTCTTTAAGAAAATGAAAGGTAGTCTGGGGTATTCATTGCTCACAAGAGAGTAGTAGCAGACAAGGCAGTCTCTTAATGTTCCTTTTCCGAAGGGCTGCTCCCTCCATCATGTGATTCCCAGCCTGAAGAGCATCAGGATGATAGGAATTGGGAATTGGTTCAGTATTCTGTCGATAGTTTGCCTACTCTTCTTGAAGGACTGCAGAGGTTGCAGGTCTCGTCAGTCAGTGGTGTCTGTCATCAAGTCTGTGTTTCTCCAAAGCTGATGTTGCATTCATGGGTAAAAATCTGGAAATAACCATTTTTATTTGTTATTTATTAATATTGAAGTAGCAATTATTTGTCTGTTGCTTCTTACAATTTTGCCACCTCTTATTCTTGAAATGGCAACTTTTGGCAGATGTCCGGCAGCTTTATTGGCAATATAATATTTTAACCACTTTTCAACTATAGCATGCAATCTTTCACTATAATGGATGAAATCAACAGGACTTTGATTGAGGTATGCTCACCACCATGGGGAACAAGGACAGGCTGACGTTTCAGGCGTTAACCTTTCATCATGTTTTTTGCTTGTTAAATGTACAGGTTATCCTCAAGCACCAAGCAGCATTGCTTGAACAGCTGCACCTGTATTCAATTGAACCTGAGGGTTTAGTGGTGCAGGATTTTCGTGCTTTGATCCAACATAAATCGACATCGTTATGGAGATGAAAGCGCTCATTATTACCTGGCCAATTGTCGCTGTGGGTGTTTCCTCACAATTTACCCAAAATTGAATCTGGTGTGATTTAACCCAGTATGCATCTTTGAAGCAATTGGACTTGGCTCGTCTTTGTCCATGATGTCTCCTTGGCAGCCGTAAATGTGTCCTCCCTGTTTGCTTCCTTTCTGCATTGATTTGCTGATTTGCGCCTCAGCAGGTCTATTTCCCCAGACTTGGTCCATTTTCATCCACAATAAGTAGAGCATTGACTGCACAAGTCCTCTGAATTTTTCAAAATGTTTTTTTTGAGTGTGGAGCCGCTTGTGCCCAGCAGAAGGGGAAAACCGGGACACCCAATTGGTCAGTGCCAAGACCAATGGAAAAGTGAAAATCGCTGACACAGCGACAGCCACACAAGCTCTGTCTATCATAGTAGATATGGTCATTTACAATTTGTTCCCACTCATGGCAGTATTTCATCTACTTGGTATTATAATGAGAATGTGGAGGTATTTATCAAGGACCAGGCCCATATGTATCAGAAAAGGTAGGATCTATTTCAATTCCAGCCACAAAAACCCAATGAACTAAGCATTCAGCAGGGTTTAAAGGGGGAGGTGGGGGGGGGGGGGGGGGGACTATCTCCAACACCCTATGTGGTTTACCATACCATATACAAGTCTATACTAGGGGATATGTGCTTCAGTGGGTGAACCATACAGGAATGGAGAGCGAGCCAAATCAGCTCCAACCTATAATACTTTATCATCCATCGAAAACCATGATTGATCGCACTGTGCTCACAACCTGTAACAAAATCCGGTCACGGGCTGATTGGGAAACACACATTTGATGCGCTATTATAAAAATTAACTCGGCACCTCTCAAACTTGTCTGCCCCACCATGGTTATATCCAAATGAGCAGATTCGTCCCACGGTCACACATTGTTTAACCCCAATATGGGGCCATTCAAACATTTCGTCACACTTTTGGGGGTGGGGGGGGGGGTGTACCATGCATGCTCATGGGCTTGCATAAACTTTACTAACAATTTTATTCAACACTATTACATTTTTCTGATTCCCTCATCATGAGTAGTAACACTCGACCTGAGGGTTTAGTGGTGCAGGATTCTGACGGCCAATTACTCTTTAGCAAAGACAATAAAAATCTGATGCAACAAACCTGGGCAGTGTATAATCAGTAGAGGCCTATAGGCCTGATGTCTTGGGGCTTAGGCAACAGAAAACCAAGATGGCAGCCATATTATTTTGTCTGGGTGCCATGGTGGGTGTAGTCAATCGCCAAATGTGGGTGGGGATGGCAGTTGTCTGACCAATGGGTGCACATTTCAAAAATCGATCCCCAAGAACACCAACAAGAACCACACCAACAACAGCAACAGCAACAACAATAACCATGCAGAGCTCTTGTAGACTTGTGACATGTCGCAGGTAAAAGCTGGTACTATTGAAGGATTTATTCAATGGAAAGCATTGGCAGAACAATGATGTCATCAATAATTTTTAATTATTTTGAAAAATTAGATATTTCTGTATTTCACTTTTAATTATTTTGAAAAAAATTCTAAAAAATATATCCACTTTGACATTATGGGGAATTCTGTGTACATCAGTGACAAAAATGTTTTTAATTTCATCCATTTTAAATTCAGGCTGTAACACACCGAAATGTGAAAAATTCAAGGGGTGTGAATACTTTCTGAAGGCACTGCATATACACTACATGACCAAAAGTATGCGGACACCCGAACATCACACATCTCATTCTAAAATCATAGGCATTAATATGGAGCTGGTCCCCCCTTTGCTGCTATAACAGCCTCCACTCTTTTGGGAAGGCTTTCCACTTGATGTGGGAACATTGCTGTGGGAATTTGCTTCCATTCAGCCACAAAAGCATTAGTGAGGTCGGGCACTGATGTTGGGCGATTAGGCCTGGCTCGCAGTCGACGTTCCAATTCATCCCAAAGGTATTTGATGGGGTTGAGGTTCGGGCTCTGTGCAGGCCAGTCAGGTTCTTCCACACCAATCTCGACAAACTATTTCTGTATGGACCTCGCTTTGTGCATGGGGGAATTGTCATGCTGAAAGAGGAAAGGGCCTTCCCCAAACTGTTGCTACAAAGTTGGAAGCACACAGTCATATATAATGTCAATGTATGCTGTGGTGTTAAGATTTCCCTTCACTGGAACGAAGGGGCCGAGCCCGAACCATGAAAAACAGCCCCAGACCATTATTCCTCACCCACCAAACTTTGCCATGGCACTAATCATTCAGGCAGGTAGCGTTCTCCTGGCATCTGCTAAAACCCAGATTCGTCCGTCGGACTGCCAGATGGTGACGTGTGATTCATCACTCCAGAGAACGCGTTTCCACTGCTCCAGAGTCCAATGGCAGCGAGCTTTACACCACTCCAGCCGACGCTTGGCATTGCGCATGGTGATCTTAGGCTTGTGTGCGGCTGCTCGGCCATGGAAACCCTTTTCATGAAGCTCCCGACAAACAGTTGTTGTGCTGACGTTGCTTCCAGAGGCAGTTTGGACCTCGGTAGTGAGTGTTGCAACCAAGAACAGACGAGTTTTACGTGTTACGCGCTTCAGCACTCAGCAGTCCCGTTCTGTGAGCTTGTGTGGCCTACCACTTCGCGGCTGAGCTGTCGTTGCTCCTATACGTTTCCACTTCACAATAACAGCACTTACAGTTGACCAGGGGAGCTCTAGCAGGGCAGAAATTTGACAAACTGACCTGTTGGAAAGGTGGCATCCTATGACGGTGCCACGTTGAAAGTCACTGAACTCTTCAGTACGGCCCATTCTCCTGCCAATGTTTGTGTATGGAGATTGCATGGCTGTGTGCTTGATTATATATACCTGTCAGCAATGGGTATGGCTGAAATAGCCGAATCCACTAATTAGAAGGGGTGTCCGCATACTTTTGGTCATGTAGTATATTAACGAGGTACCCCTGCTATGCACCGGTGAGAGGTCAATTGCAAACAGAATGCAGAAATGGTGAATGCTAAACCATGAACCAATAAATTCAACATTCCTGTGCCACCGTCAGTCAAACATGAGACATGGACAGCCCATTCGTGAATGGCTTGGGCAAAAAAACGGCGAATGCCAAACCACGAACCTATAAATTCCACATTCCTGTGTCATCTTCAGTTGAACATCAGTCATTAATATCCGGTTCATGAAGAACTTTTGCAAAACACTTAGTGCAGGTGAATGTTTCCATACCTAGTCAATGGCGAAACTGCAAATGCCAATTACACGAATGTCACGGGAGGAAACCCTCATCATTTCCTCATTCTTTTTTAAAGTCAATCTCTTTGTATTTTCATTCCAAACAACATCACTCTGATCACAAATTAATGCTATACCATTAATATAACAAAATACAATGTTATAAACATGCGTTAAGCAGCCAAATATAGACGCCGTTCTCCTGTGATAACCAATACAGACAAATCTGACGGCAAGCAATGGCGGATGCGAAACACTTCATACAGATGTTATATCAAAATGTTAATTGCACTGAGAAATTTATCAAACCTCCCACTCACTTTGGGATGGATAAAAGCGGCATCGTTCGGGTGGAAACTCAAAATCATAATTGTATCGAGACACTAGTACCCGACTGCAAAGCCGCAATGAGCCGGCGAAGCCAAAGCCTCTTGCCACTATTTTACCCATCACGATGGCATCAGTGGGTTAGGTAGTTGGTAGTAGGTAGGTGTAGTAGGTACCGTACCTGGTAAGACTTGGTAAAAGAGAAGAGCAGACAGTCCTCCCCAAAACCTACATACAATAAATGTCACGAGAAGCTTAAGGAAGTAACTATACAATGTGCTAGCTTAGGG
Source organism: Myxine glutinosa (assembly GCF_964187855.1). Classification (NCBI taxonomy): domain Eukaryota; kingdom Metazoa; phylum Chordata; class Myxini; order Myxiniformes; family Myxinidae; genus Myxine; species Myxine glutinosa. Next base: position 217,992,463 of record NC_136262.1, on the reverse strand, counting down.
CCTATTTTAAGAAATTTTAACTGGGCTTAATATACGTTTTCACAGTGTGTGTGTAGTCTTCTAACCACAGTCGCTGTCAGGACTGGTTCTCTCCGGGCACTGTGGCTTCCTCCACCAGAAGTTAGCTTGCAGTAAGATCAGTGCCAACAGATCAGACGATAGCGCCGTTTCAACGGCAATGTGTGACTGTCGTTAATCAAACCGTGTCGATGGCGCTGATTGGCTGACCTAAGCTGATCGCTGATTGGTCAGCTCACAAAATTTCGCAAATTCAGACCTAAAATGACACCATTTGCATTCTGGATGAGATTAAAATTGATAGAATTTACTTCTTGATTAATTCGGCGAATTCCGTCTCAACTTCGGATATTTCCGGCCGTGAAAAACTATGCCCTACGGCCGCGAGATTTCTAAAAAATAATTCTTCGTCAATTTTAGAATATTTGACGCCGTTTTAAGTCTCCGAAACGCGTAATAACCTTTTTTGAATTATTTTTTCAAATGCTCGAATCTCATTGGTTCTGGTGTTTGGTGACGATTTTCGTTTGAGATAAACAGGCACGTGCGGGCCGAGGTTGGTCTTGAAAGTATTTTAATTACAAATTAGAGGTGCATAGGATTGTGAATCAAACAAAGACGGGTGAAACAAACTCCTATTGAACTTTTTCGCAATTTTGTTATTCATACTTCCGCATCCGGAAGATGGCGGCCTCCATTGAGTGATTTGGTTTTTGAAATATTTTTTCAAATGCTCGAATCTCATTGGTTCCGATGTTTGGTGACGATTTTCGTTTAAGATAACCAGGCCCGTGCGGGCCGAGGTTGGTCTTAATGTATTTTAATTACAAATTAGAGGTGCATAAGATTGTGAATCAAACAAAGACGGGTGGAACAAACTCCTATGGAACTTTTTCAAATTTGTTATGCATACTTCCGCATCTGCAAGATGGCGGCCTCATTTGAGCGATTTGGTGCGTCAAAGCTTCGAAATTCTCAAGCCAAGGGATCCAGCATAATCTGTTTTTTCAACATAATACGTACGCGTTCATTGACAACACCGGCTTGGTCGGCTACTAGTACCCGACTGCAAAGCCGCAATGAGCCGGCGAAGCCAAAGCCTCTTGCCACTATTTTACCCATCACTCTGGCATCAGTAGGTTAGGTAGTTGGTAGTAGGTAGGTGTAGTAGGTACCGTACCGAGTTCAAAATGACACCACTTGCATTCTGGATGAGATTAAAATTTATTAAATTTTCTTCTTGATTAATTCGGTGAATTCCCTCTCAATTTCGGATATTTCCGGCCGTGAAAAACTATCCCCTATGGCCGCGAGATTTCTAAAAAAGAATTCTTCGTCAATTTTAGAATATTTGATGCCGTTTTCACCGTCCGAAACGCGTAATAAGCTTTTTTGAAATAATTTTTGAAATGCTCGAATCTCATTGGTTCCGGTGTTTGGTGACGATTTTCGTTTAAGATAACCAGGCCCATGCGGGCCGAGGTTGGTCTTAAAGTATTTTAATTACAATTTAGAGGTGCATAGGATTGTGAATCAAACAAAGACGGGTGAAACAAACTCCTATTGAACTTTTTCGCAATTTTGTTATTCATACTTCCGCATCCGGAAGATGGCAGCCTCCATTGAGTGATTTGGTTTTTGAAATATTTTTTCAAATGCTCGAATCTCATTGGTTCCGATGTTTGGTGACGATTTTCGTTGAAGATAACCAGGCCCGTGCCGGCCGAGGTTGGTCTTAAAGTATTTTAATAATAAATTGGAGGTGCATAAGATTGTGAATCAAACAAAGACGGGTGAAAGAAACTCCTTTTGAACGTTTTTCAATTTGTTATGCATACTTCCGCATCCGCAAGATGGCGGCCTCCATTGAGCTTCAGAATTCTCAAGCCAAGGCATAATCTGGTTTTCGACATAATACGTACGCGTTTATTGACAACACCGGCTTCGCCGGCTACTAGTACCGACTGCAAAGCCGCAATGAGCCGGCGAAGCCAAAGCCTCTTGCCACTATTTTACCCATCACGATGGCATCAGTAGGTTAGGTAGTTGGTAGTAGGTACCGTACCTGGTAAGACTTGGTAAAAGAGAAGAGCAGACAGTCCTCCCCAATACCTGCATACAATAAATGTCACAAGAAGCTTAAGGAAGTAACTATACGACGTGCTAGCTTAAGGCCTATTTTAAGAAATTTTAACTGGGCTTAACATACGTTTTCACAGTATGTGTGTAGTCTTCTAACTTCAGTCGCTGTCAGGACTGGTTCTCTCCGGGCACGGCGGCTTCCTCCACCAGAAGAAATTAGCTTGCAGTAAGATCAGTGCCGACAGGTCAGACGATAGCGCCGTTTCAACAGCAATGTGTGACTGTCGTTAATCAAACCGAGCTTTCTTTCTTTATGTAAACCGCTTATACCGGTAGGCGCAGGACAACATCATCAATCAGAGAAACCTACTGAGCATGGGAGCATGGGATTGAAGCCTAATTCGGCTTTTCAGGTCTACCACTAAAGAAGAGAAAAATTTCGAAAATGGCCCAGAGTGGTTTACTTTCCAATTACGTTTCGTGAGAACATTGTTTTTTATCGCGAAAAGAAGGTGATAGACGCTGATAGTGACCTGTAAGCACTCTTGAACATCCTCAACAACACATATATGCTTTTGCGAGCACTCAAAGGTCTTTACACGCTTTAGAGACATTTAGCAGTGTACAGTTAAAGTGTAGACTTAAACTGGTAATTGAAACAGTGTAGATTGTAACCTGGTGAATGAGCAGGAGTCCATGACACTTTCTCACGAATTAGCTTGGGTACCCAAGACTTGGGTACATTTATGTCGTGGTTAAGCATAAACGTCGTCCTTCATGCCACATCTGATAGGTCGGTGTGGCGATGAAGAATGGAGGCGAAACATTGTTCCTTGTTTTGGCTTTGACCGAGTGACATGGCGTTTTGCAGAATCGAGTCGAAAAACACGTTGTTCAAGTGCTCGTACTTTTTCGCTGTGCAGTAAGCGAGTGACTTGATACGTTTCACAGTGCCCAAAGCAATGACGATTTAGCTTAGGAAATTTGAGCATATGATGAGAACTATTTCGAGCAGCATATGCTTACGCGTGATTCGGTTGTTTTGCACCAACCTCGTTCCCGGCGTCGCAGACGACGCCCTGGTAAGATGTTCTGTGTCGAGGGCGCTGATTGGCTGACCTAAGCTGATCGCTGATTGGTCAGCTCACAAAATTTCGAAAATTCAGACCTAAAATGACACAATTTGCATTCTGGATGAGATTAAAATTGATAAAATTTACTTCTTGATTAATTCGGTGAATTCCGTCTCAACTTCGGATATTTCCGGCCGTGAAAAACTATCCGTATTTCTAAACTAAATATGTAAACCGCTTATACCGTATTTCTGGCCGTTAAAAACTATCCCCGACGGCCGCGAGATTTCTAAAAAATAATTCTTCGTCAATTTTAGAATATTTGACGCCGTTTTCACCCTCCGAAACGCGTCATAAGCTTTAAAAAAATATTTTTTCAAATGCTCGAATCTCATTGGTTCTGGTGTTTGATGACGATTTTCGTTGAAGATAACGAGGTTGGTCTTAACGTATTTTAATTACTAATTAGAGGTTCATTAGGTTGTGAATCAAAGAACGACGTGTGAAACAAACTCCTATTGAACTCTTTCGCAATTGTTGTATGCAAACTTCCGCATCCGGTCGATGGCGGCCTCCATTGGCATTGAGTGATTTCCACGGAGGTATATAATATACCTCCGTGGTGATTTCATTTTAGAAATATTTTTGCAAATGCTCGACTCTCATTGGGTCCGGTGTTTGGTGACGCGTTTCATTGAAGATAACCAGGCCCGTGCGGGCCGAGGTTGGTCTTAAAGTATTTTAATAATACATTGGAGGTGCATAAGATTGTGAATCAAACAATGACGGGTGAAAGAAACTCCTAATGAACGTTTTAAATTTGTTATGCATACTTCCGCATCCGCAAGATGGCGGCCTCCACTGCGCTTCGGAATTCTCGAGCCAAGGCATAATCAGGTTTTCAACATAATACGTACGCGTTTATTGACAATACCGGCTTCGCCGGCTATTATCAAACCAGCAAATGTTTCTGCTGATAGCATAGTGTGTTTACTTGCAGATCAGGAGCAGTTTAGAGGACAGGTTGGGTATGTGACGTGGACAAAAAGATTCGATTTTGGTGACGATCGAATCTTTCAATGGAATACAAAACATAAGCTGTTCAGCTTGGCGGTGGTATGCGCTCTGCAAAGTGCCATTCTAGTTTATTTTGCATTATGGCATTTTTTTAAAGTGAGTTTTCATTTCCCCGCACTCCAATGGACAAAAACACCATTTTTGATACTTAACTTTTGTTCCCTCCCACAACCCTCTCTCACCATGTAAGGTCACGAACCAACCCTAAACAAAAAAGCATCTGAAAATACAAAGCACGTCTGCGTCCGTTTGAATTCAGACGTCTTCTTCTTCTGCTGTATGCTGAAAATAACGAAAACAGTTTTTAAAAAATGCAAAATGAAAATTGATGATTTTATACAACCTTGAACTTTGAGCTTTTGATCTAAAAAAAAAAAAACAGCTTCTAGCTTTTGATTGGTGAACCAACTCTGTGACCCAATATGCAAATTCTTAAAATTTCAGGTCAAATGGGTGAAAATTGTCGATTTTACACAACCTTGACCTTTGACCTTTTGATCTAAAAAAAAAAACAGCTTCTAGCTTTTGATTGGTGAACCAACTCTGTGACCCAAGATGCAAATTCTTAAAATTTCAGGTCAAATGGGTGAAAATTGTCGATTTTACACAACCTTGACCCTTGACCTTTTGATCTAAAAAAAACAACTGCTTCTAGCTTTTGATTGGTGAACCAACTCTGTGACCCAATATGCAAACTCTTAAAAATTCAGGTCAAATGGGTGAAAATGCATCTCCTTCCTTTCTTTCTTCCAACGCAAAATTGACAACATCTACAACAGCTTGACCACCGCCGCACCCGCTCCTCCTCCAACCACCTGCCCCCCCCCCCCCCCCTTATCCTGCCTTCCCCTGTCTCAATTCTCCCCAGTCTCCCCTACTGACCTCTCTGAACTCCTCATAGGAATGAAAACTGCCACCTGCACTCTTGACCCCATCCCCTCCAGCTTTGTCAAGGCCTCCCTTCCTGCTCTCTCTCCACTTATCATTGCAACAATAAACTCCTCCCTGTCTACAGGCATCGTCCCACCATCCCTCAAAATTGCTGCTGTTACCCCCATTCTAAAAAAACCTGGTCTAAACCCTGACACCCTAAACAACTTCAGACCCATCTCCAACCTACCCTTTCTGTCGAAAGTTTTGGAACGCGCTGTAGCCACTCAACTCAAACATCACCTCTCTGCCAATAACCTGTATGAAACATTCCAATCCGGATTCCGCTCCAACCACAGTACTGAAACTGCTCTCCTCAAAATCACCAACGACCTTCTCCTCTCCTCTGACGCTGGCAACCTCAACATTCTCGTCCTCCTCGACCTCAGCACTGCCTTTGACACCATCGATCACACCATCCTCCTCACCCGACTTGAATCCACCTTTAACGTCACCGGCACTGCCCTCTCTTGGATTAAATCATACCTCTCTGACAGACGCCAGTTCATCTCCATCAATAACTGCAAATCCCCCACTGCTCCCCTCCCCCAAGGTGTCCCCCAAGGTTCAGTTCTTGGCCCCCTCCTCTTCATCCTTTACCTGTCCCCCCTCGGTCACTTAATCCGCCGTCATGGTCTCCAATTCCACTGCTTCGCCAATGACATCCAGCTTTTCATCTCCACCAAGTCTGTCTCCACCGACACCCACTCTATCCTGACAAACTGCATCTCTGAAATAAAATCCTGGCTTCAAATCAACTTCCTCAAACTTAACTGTGATAAATCTGAAATAATCATCATTGGCCCAAAAACGCTCACAAAATCCACCCATAACTTTGCCCTCAACATCGACGGTATCCCAGTATCCACCTCCCCTCTCATCCGGAATCTTGGCGTCATCTTTGACCAAACCCTCTCCTTCGACAAATACACTAAACAGATCACAAAGACAGCCTTCTTTCACCTGAAAAACATCACCCGTCTCCGCTCATCCCTCTCCTCCACGGCTGCAGAAACCCTCATCCACGCCTTCATCACCTCCCGTCTGGACTACTGCAATAGCCTCCTCTATGGTTCACCCTCAACAATCACCAATAAACTCCAATACATTCAGAACTCCGCTGCCCGTCTACTCACCCATTCCCGGACCCGTGACCACATCACCCCTGTCCTTTACAAGCTTCACTGGCTCCCCATCTCCCAGAGAATCCAGTACAAAATCCTCCTCTTGACCTACAAAGCCCTCCATAACCTGGCCCCATCCTACCTGGCTGACCTCCTCTCCAGACACACTCCCACCCGCAATCTCCGCTCTGCTGGTACCAACCTCCTGACCCCCCCCCCCCCCCATCCGGACCAAATTCAGATCCTGGGGGGACAGGGCCTTCTCCATCGCTGCTCCCACCCTCTGGAACTCACTACCTCACACCATCAGAGACTCCTCCTCACTCACCACATTCAAAACATCACTCAAGACCCACCTGTTCAGCACTGCATTCAACATTCAACCCACAGCATTTAACCCCTGACTATCACTTCTCCTTCTCCCTACTTTTGCTTTAAATATTTCCCTATTGATTCTTGTCTTTTTGCAATTGTTGTTTTCATGTTTTGTTATGCATTATGTTTTGCACTCTGTCAAAGCGCCTTTGGGCTTCATGAAAAGCGCTATACAAAATAAATGAATTATTGTTATTATTAAAATTGTCGATTTTACGCAACCTTGACCTTTGATCTTATGATCTAAAAAAAAACAATCAGCTTCTAGCTTTTGATTGGTGAACCAACTCTGTGACCCAATATGCAAATTCTTAAAATTTCAGGTCAAATGGGTAAAAATTGTCGATTTTATGTGATGCTGACCTTTGACCTTTTGACCAAATTATTCATTTGTCTTCTCCATATTTTCATAATAAAGCTTGTGGAAGTAATAATGCAAAACCCTGTCTCCTGCTGCGCAGCGGACGGGCTAACGACAATGTGCTCACATTTTGGAGCAAATACATTGATGAAATCCATTTCCATCTGGTACGCATCTATCTTTGGTTGGATAAAAAAAATATTCCTTTTAGTAATACTTCAAATAAAGTAGAAAACCCCTTTACCTGACGAAGAACGCTTATTGAGTCTTCCATGAGATTCCAAGTTAGCTCATGACCTCCATGGTATTAGTGATCGTGTGATGTTTATGTTCATGTGCAGCCATAAAATGTATTTGACAAATGTAAAAGTTGGGTGAGGAATGAACAAATATGGGCATCACATTCACGACATATGTATACTGTCACCGATCCATACCCAAGCTACCTACCAGTGCAACATGTACTCCTCCATCTCCAATGCCTCTCGGTACCTATGTAACTCCATTTTCAATCTATCTACCGTTTCTGCTGCTACTACCTTTCCAGGGAGACCACTCCATGCATTAACTACTCTCTGAGTGAAACTATTATCTTAACTTTCCTCTTCCTTACTCCAACGCTATGGCCTCTGGTCCTATCACTCTCTATTGTGCTGAAAAATTATTCTGCACTTACTTTGTGTATACCCTTCATTTTCTGAAGCACCTGTATCAGATCACCTGTCATATCTATCAGATATCAAATAAAAACAATTGATCAAACACAAAGATTTGCTTAACCACATAATATGTGCCTGGAGGTCCAATCCCATTATTCCCACATTCCACAGATATAATTCCTAATATGGAGTTAGGAAACGGATGAAACAGACAAGAAAACCAAATGAATTCCGACACACAGACGAGACTTTGGCTTTTATTTATATTATTCCCAGAGAACCAGACAAAAGGCCCTCCATTCATTACGCATTCAAATTGCTAACATTTGGATCCCTGGCATGCTCCCCGACAACCTCGTATGCCCACCGTCCCTGGTCTCCCCCTCTCTTCCTTTGACCCTCTCTCTCACCCTTGTCTTAATTGTACTTTTTTTACTTGCGAAAATCGAACATTTTAAAAGTATATTGCTTGGTCTTGTGCATTATTCTGTCTGTCTGTTTCCTATGTCAATCGCCTACAGCTCACAATTTTAAACCGATCTTTACGAAACTTCACCAAATGGTAGAGTTGATCATAAGGAAGAAGCCTATTGATTTTGAGGTCAACAGGTCAACATAGACCAAAGGTCAACAACTTAAGGTGGAATTTATAAAATTCTCACTTTTCATCCGATTGACTTGAAAGTTGAAGAGGATTTGCATATGAGGTCACTGAATTCAACCACCAATTCTTTTTGAGGTCAACTTTGGCCAAAAGCTCAACATAAGCCAAAGGTCACAGACCGTGAAGCTGAAGCGGTGAAGCCGTGTGACTATATATCTATTACGTACTGTTTGAATGGCGGTTGCATTCTGTCTGTTACGTACGTCTATTAATTACGTACTGTTGGAATATACTTTTTGACCCTTTAGACTGCTGAAACCCCTTCGACCTTTGAAGGCCCTTTAAGTCTCCCAAGTCACTTAAGACCACCAATACCCCAAAAGACTCAAAATCCCTTGAAAGACCCAAATGACCCAGAGGACCCATAATAACCTGAAAACCCAAAATACCCCGAATATCCAAAAGCAACTCAATTTCAGCAATGACAATACAGCAACTCAAGTTCAGTCAGGTCATTAACCTCACTTAAAACAATCTACATCTGTGCCTCTGCAGTGCCGTGTGGTGAGGCGAGCGTAGTGAGCCGATCCACGGCTAGTGTAGTTAATTGTCTATGTGTATTGGCCCTATCCTTCCCTGTCCTACTCACATGAGCTGTTATTTGTCTTTGAAAAGTATTTAGACAAACAGTACATCATGTGAATTTCTGCTTTTGTCTTAACATCTGCATATGCTTTTGCTCTGACATCATGAGTTAAGTACGATGGCTTGGACATCTTCGATACCTTCTTACGACAGGTATTTTGTATTTATTTCAAGTGTCGGATTATTTAATGGTGTAGCCGTATACACCTGGTACACCTCTGAAGAGTACACCTGAAAAAGAAAAGAAAACCCATATTATCCACTAAGCATGGAAATCCTACACCGACCGTACCTGGCATTTTGGACACTTCAAGGTTCAAAGAGCAGCAGAATGAATATGTCTCTAAGAATGTTGGGAAACAGCTGGAAAAACTGAATGTTTGAGCCCAAGAGCCAGAAAACACAATGGCAAACTTTTTTCAACCAAGCAGTTCATTCCCATGTCAAGTCTGATCACTCATGACAGGGGTGCAGGCGCTTGTCGGCGTGTTGGGAAAGGTTCCTCGGGTGTGCAAACTGAGAGAAAACCGTGTTTAGCCATTCTCAGGGAGTGTGCATTCCAGGCCCCCAGCGGCCTCCCCAGTCGGACTGCACCGGCACACCGCCCAGCCATTTGCGTTTTGGGCTTCCTTCCAGGAATGCTCAGGAATGTTGGACGTTATTTCTTCTTTCTTAAATTTTTGCTGACCTTGTTAAGATTCTTTTCCTCCAGCCTTCACTGTGGCTTTCGTAAAGACGATAAAATTTTAGGATCAGTCCTTCCATGGCAGAGGGATTGTACTTTTTAGGCTCACCAAAGGCTTGTAGACGAGGATTTACTTTATGATAAGTAGCGACAATGACATTAAGAGACATTAAGGACACTTTTACATCATTTACAAGGACGTTTGCTATAAGCAGATCCAGTAAGTATATGGGATTTGAATTTGGGATCTCGCTGGCGTCATGAGCTAAGTGTTCAGATTGGGAACACTGAATAGGCCAACCCACCGGACCGGAAGAAGTGATTAATTTTGTTGGATTAAAGCAAAATTTAACCCTACTAGACCACATCTATCTATATATATCTACATCTACATCTCTATCTCTATCTCTATGTCTATCTCTATATATATATATATTGTCGTGTGATTCCCCAGGTGAACACCACAGGGATCACGAATGACCAATGGCGAGCTTTTAACTCCGAAGGCGATGATCAAATGTGGATTTTACTATATATGCGTGGGAGGAAGAAAGAAGAAGAGGAAGCTGAAGAGCTTACCTGTGGTCCCGCCGCAGTCCTCAAACCTGCGGAAAATAAATCAAACAAACACGGATTTAGAATGGTTTTATTGTTATGCTTCTGGTTGGTTTTATTGTTATGTGTGGTTTAATGGGCACTTCCTGCGCTAGTGTCTATTGCGGTGCCATGGACAAAGGATGTAAATCACGTAGAGTAAGACGTACAAGGGATAATTTATCCTTATGCCCTGAGCTTGTTAACATTCCCCGCCCCCTCGTGACAGGGACGAATATACACTTATCTGACATTCGGCTAAACATAACTTATTACATGGTGATGGTTCTTACCCGACATCCGGAGCATGATACCTACACAAATCTACCTAACTCTACATATCACTACCCCACAGACATAACAATATATATATATATATATATGTATATATATATATATATATATATATATATATATATATATATATATATATATATATATACATACATACATATATATATATATATATATATATATATATATATATTGTTACAGACGCGGTTTTAGATGTTATATTGACCGAGCGGTGGTGTATTACCGCGTCCGAACAGTTACTCCCCGATTAGAACCCGATCCCGCCCGATTCCACTCGAACGTTGGCCAAATCGCGCTATGCTAAATCAATGAAGGAAAGGACACAACGGCTGGGATAAATGAAATGACACAAGGGGGTACAGTTCTCAAGACCTCCGGAGGAGGATATAATTGGTGATGCAGAAAAGGGGTAGATTACACGGTAAGAGGTAAAGCACAGAAAAGATGGGCACTTAAACACAGTCTTATCTATCCCCGACAGACCACAGACAAACGGGACAAGACTGACTTACACAGGGATTGATGGCAGGGAAGGCCAGGCAGTCGATAGCACAAGGTGCACCTTGGCTCAGGGGCAGAATCAAACACGGTCCGGTCCAGAGATGCGGGGAGGTATTGCAGCGCTCGGAGGTGGCGTCTTCTCTCTCCAAGCTGAGGGCGCATCTGACGTCACCTCCCTCTTCCTGCGCATGCTCAGCGGGGAGTGACACGCCCTCGGCTCGTTGGCTCCGCCCCAGATGGAATCGGTCCGCCGCTTCTATTGGGTGCGGGGGGTTACCGGGCTCCGCCCTTGACGAGGAGCTGACAGCGAGCCCCTGCGTGGTAACCCCGTCGGAGCACATGTTCAATGGCGGCTAACCAAGCCGGAGTGAGGACGCACACTCCCCGCGCCGCCGCCGCTGTTGTTGTTGTTGTTGTTGTACCATGAGGAAGAGCTGCGGGGAGGTATTGGGAGGTCCTAAACTTTCTAACGGTGCCATACAATCACATTCTGGTGCAACGAAGAGTCAGAATTAATGGAAACGAGTCCTTAACTGACATAGACTAAGAATAACTAGCAAGATGTCCTATAGTTGTCTACGTGAGATGCGGTGGACCTGGATGCGACATTTAATGGGGGAAATAGGGGAAGGTCGGGTCTACAGAGTGTTGTTTACAGACAATGGGACTAGGGAATGGGGGATTGGGGATAGTTGGGAAGTATTGGGGAAATAGGGGAATATTTACAAGTGGATATGGATGGAGGCCAATCTCATATCCGCAACAATATATATATATATATATATATATATATATATATGTATATATATATATATATATATATATATATATATATATATATATATATATATATGTATATATATATATATATATATATATATATATATATGTATATATATATATATATATATATATATATATATATATATATATATATATATATATATATATATATATATATATATATATATATATATATGTATATATATATATATATATATCTATATATATATATATATATATATATATATATAACAATATATATATATAACAATATATATATATATATATATATATATATATATATATATATATATATATAACAATATATATATATATACCTGTATATATATATATATATATATATATATATATATATAACAATATATATATATATAACAATATATATATATATAAATATAACAATATATATATATTGCAAGGCCACCCCCCGTCCACAGTTCCCCCCGCTCGACCACCCACCACCACGTCGGACCCCTCCCCACGACCCTCCAGGGGTCGCTTCGGCCGGGTCATCCGGACCCCCCTTAAATTGACCCTGCCGGTGCAGGTCGATTCTGGAGGGGCGTGTGTAGCGGTTACTGCTGGATGCACACAATCGCCTTGCACAGCACCGGCCAGAACACGGCCAGACGCGCCTCTCCCGGGCATGCCCGGACTCACTGTTCCCGGGCACGCCCGAACCTCCCGGGCAAGCCGGTCTCGTCTTTCCAGGGCATGCCCGCTCTCGCCTTTCCAGGGCTCGCCCAGAGCGTCCGGGCATGCCCGCTATCGCCTTTCCAGGGCTCGCCCAGAGCGTCCGGGCATGCCCGCTATCGCCTTTCCAGGGCTCGCCCAGAGCGTCCGGGCATGCCCGCTCTCGCCTTTCCAGGGCTCGCCCAGAGCGTCCGGGCATGCCCGCTCTCGCCTTTCCAGTGCTCGTCCAGAGCGCCTGGGCACGCCCAGCCTCGACTTGCCAGGCCGCAGCCAAACACGCCCGGGCAGGTCCAGACTCGCCTTTCCAAGGCTCGCCCTTGACACCCGGGCATGCCCGGTATAGCTTTTGCCGGGCAAACTTCCCGACATAAATGTGTATATATATTGCTGCCCGATAAACGGGCTTTTGTCAGAATACCTGAGCTGTTTTGTTTCAATAAAGCAACTCGGACGAATTCCGTCTTTGGTCGCGTCAATTCTTTCGACTCGCGTTGGAGCGCAGCTCCTTCACTGGTGACCTACCGACATGGACACGGCAGTGACTCTTAAACTGCCTACCTTCTGGGAGGCTCACGCGGCTGTTTGGTTCGCCCAGGCGGACTCCCAGTTCGCCCTGCGAGGCATCACCGCGGACGACACCCGCTTCCACCACGTCGTGGCAGCGCTCGGTTCCGCCACCGCGGCCCGCGCCCTGAGCCTCCTCGAGCACCCGCCGGCTGCCGACAAGTATGATGCGCTGAAGACGCTCCTCCTCGACGCTTTCGCCCTCTCACCGGCGGCACGCGCACGGCGCCTGCTCGACCTGCCCGAGCTCGGCGACACGCGCCCGTCCGAGCGCATGGACTATATGCTCTCGCTGCTCGGTGAGCACTCTCCGGATTTTCTGTTCCGCGAGTTGTTCCTTCGCCAGCTGCCTCACCCGGTACGCCTCGCCCTGGCTGGCACGTCGATCACCGATCCCCGCGCCCTCGCCAGGGAAGCCGATAAGATCTCCTCGGCGGGCCAACACATCGGCGCGGCTACTTGGAGCCTGCCGCCGTCCGAGGCGACGCCCACGACGCCCGAGCGCCCTGCGCGGTTGGAGGCCGAACTGCCGGTGAAACTGGCGGCCGCCACGCCGCACCGACCGCTTCCCACATGACGGCCGGGGCCTCCACCTGACCAGGCGTGGTGTTATTACCACGCCAGGTTCGGACACAAGGCTCGGACGTGCCGACCCCCGTGCACTTTCGGCAAGTCGGGAAATGGCTGGGCCGGCGTTCATTCCCAGCCATGAGCGCCGGCCACTCGGGCAACTTGCTTTTTATTCGGGACAAAGCGTCCGGGCGGCGTTTCCTTTGTGACACCGGCGCCCAACTGAGCGTCATACCCGCCTCCGAGCAGGACAGGCGGGACGCCGTTTGCGGCCCCTCTTTGGTCGCTGCTAATGGCTCGGCCATACGCACCTTCGGCCCGCGCAACGTCACCCTCTGCTTCGGCAGCCAGCGCTTTCAGTGGACCTTTGTGACCGCCTGCGTCCCCATGGCTTTGCTGGGCGCCGACTTCCTCTGCGCGCACGGGCTGCTGGTCGACGTCAAACGTCGTCGCCTTGTCAACGCCGAGACCTTCAGCTCCCTGGCGTGCACGATGAGCAGCTCCGCGCCGACCGAACTGGCGTGCACCCTCCCGGCGGCGAACGAGTTCGCTCGCCTGCTCGCGGAATTCCCGGCCCTCACACGGCCGACGTTTTCGGCCGTCGCAGTGCGGCATGGGATCGAGCACCACATACCCACTACGGGCCCGCCGGGCTATGCCAGGGCCCGCCGCCTCGACCCGGCCAAGCTCGCCGTGGCAAAGGCCGAGTTCGACGCGTTGGAGCACCTCGGCATCGTGCGGCGCTCCAATAGCGCGTGGGCCTCACCACTGCACATCGTGCCAAAGCTGGGGGGCGGATGCTGGGGGGCGGATGGCGCCCGTGTGGCGACTACCGCTGCCTCAACGACGCTACCACCCCCGACAGGTACCCGATCCCGCACATCCAGGACTTTTCCGCCCGTTTGGTGGGACGGGTCATATTTTCCAAAATTGACCTGTGTGGAAGTGTAACTCAGTGTAACTTATTAATTGGCACTGGTAACTTATTAATTAACCTGGTAACAAAGCAGATACATTTTACATGCAAACTCTGTGAAAGACGAGTTTGTAAATGAGTCAGGAATGCGCCCGAACATGATAATCTCTTGTCCACCTGGTCACAGCCCCTGGCTGAAGCACCCCCCTATTGTTTGGTGAATGGAACTCACAGCAGGAGGGGGGCTAGCTGGTGCCAGGGAGGCGACCAGTAACGTCAGCGGAGAAGGGATTACGATTTCAGCGGACAGAGGATTAACTGAAGTGTGCCGATATAAACAGAAGGGACTTTGAGCAAAAGGAGAACTTGCTGCGAGGAGCTCTGACCAACGGGAGTGTCGGAGGAACATCAGCCGAACGAGAAGGACCATGCGAAAAGAGTTAATCTCAGCCATTGAATTATGCGGTATTATTTGGTAAATGGAATGAAGTGAATAACCAGTTAATAAACCAGACCTTTTGTAAACCTGTGTCCGGTCATTGGAGTCCTGTGAGTCTCTCAGCTACAAATTCTTCTTCAATTTGGAGGCACCGCTGACATCAACTGGACACAAACAAGTCTTTAAAAGGTAAGTGTGTCTTGTTTTTGGTCCAGTATGATTTACGAACTTGGGAATAGTTATGTGTATATACATGAAGGATTTGGTGTGTGGGACTTGTGATTGTCCATAGGTAAAATCAGGATGGAACGTTTTAAATGATTCTAATTATTCGTGGGCTTGCGAGTATATGTACAGTATACGCTGGGTATTAAAAGCCTTACTCTGGTCTGCAGGCAAGTCGGCTCATGAAGTGCACCATGAAGCGATTTGTTTGTCGGTTCGGTAAGGTCCATACACGTGTACAATCGTGTACACCCGTTTTAAATAAATAATTTTTTTCAGTTTTCCCGCCATGCCTAAACCTCGTTCGATCAACAAATAAATTCATGACAGACAACCCCCCCTCATGCCGGTCCAGAATTATGATGAAAGATGGCGATTGGATAAAAATTGCATCAAATTTTGTCCAGGTCCATCACTAAGCCTTTGAGACATGCTTCACGGTTGAATAAAAAACCACCGTTTAGAGGCCATTTTTCCCCGCAAAGCGAGGGTTGGCCTTTTCGGGGACCGTGGTAGGTGTTGGTTTTTGGTCCCCTTTTTGAAGCAATGTTTTGCGACCGGATGCCCTTCCTGACGCCAGCCCTTTTTGCCGCCTTCAACGACAAACAGGGAAGTTTCACGGTTGAATGAAAGACAATAATTAAGTGCTTTTGTGGGAAAGCAATGGCAGACCACCCAATGTCACCACTTTCATGAGCTCAGAGAAATAATAATTCCAAATTCCACTCTGATGGCTCAATGGAAATCGGCAGAAGAATGAAAATCAACAGACAATGGAACAGCTAGCGACGAGTGTTTGTGAGTAACAACCACTCTCTGGTCGAGGCTCATAGAAAAATTGATACTTATTGATTTGGCATGCTTACAATAGATATTAATGGCGAGGGTTGTGGTTGATTCGATTTTGCGAAATGAATATCCTTTGACCAAGTTAAATGGTAAAATAATGAAAATATATATAATTATTTACTCTTTGAAACTGGGTATAGTATAGAACTCTGGGTATAGTTCTCAAGTCACTCTGGATTGTGACTTGAAGAATGAATTGGAGTTGTAATGTAATGTAAGGATGCAAGGTAAAATTGAGTGATGGAATTATTGGGATTGCTATTAAATGAGAATTTTAATAGGATTTTAATGGGATTGTAATGGGATTTTAATGGGATAAATATAAAAGATATTTGTTTTTGTCAAGAAAAAAAGTAACCATTAGCTGAGGAGTCACAGAGGCCAAACTTTAACCTTTGACAGCAGAGAAATTGTGTTCTGACAGCAAAAGACTTCCAAATAATATTTATGGCTGGATTGCTTCAAGAGAAATGACATACTATTTATTTTAATATAAAATTGCTATGAGATGAAATTATATTTTCGGTGTTGGTGTGACAGTAATTACCTAGAAAAATATATCTGAAGACTTACGGACATAATTTAGGCAAAATATGGCAGAATAGTTGTTGATAGTTTAGGCACATATCAGAATGCTTGTTGATTTAAAATTTCAAAGTCAAATTTTTACACCTTCAAGTACTGATGAAATCTCCATTTTTCACATGTAGTTTTGTGGAAAAACGGATGAAGGTGAATAATTTAGGATTATTAGAAAAAAGATGAGGGAATTGTGGAAGTGTAACTCAGTGTAACGTATTGATTGGCACTGGTAACTCATTGATTAAATCTGGTAACGAAGCAGAATGTGCACGAACATTGTAATCTCTTGAAACACCTGGTCACAGCCCCAGGCTGGAGCACCCCCCTATTGTTTGGTGAATGGAACTCACAGCAGGAGGGGGGCTAGCTGGTGCCAGGGAGGCGACCAGTAACATCAGCGGAGAAGGGATTACGATTTCAGCGGACAGAGGATTAACTGAAGTGTGCCGATATAAACAGAAGGGACTTTGAGCAAAAGGAGGACTTGCCACGATAACTCCTGCTCGACGGAGCGAACGAGCGCCCATCATCAGAACCTCTGCCCGACGGGAATGGCGGAGGAACATCAGCCGAACGAGAAGGACATTGGAAAAGAGTTAACCTGATCCATTATATTATGCGGTATTATTTGGTAAATGGAATGAAGTGAATAACCAGTTAATAAACCAGACCTTTTGTAAACCTGTGTCCGGTCATTGGAGTCCTGTGAGTCTCTCAGCTACAAATTCTTCTACAATTTGGAGGCACCGCTGGGATGCGAACCCAGGATCTCCTGTATGGTATGTATTTTGTGATGGCCATATTGGCAATTTCGTGGCCATATTCGTGGCAACTCAGTTAGTGCCACCGCACCTTTAAAATGCATCCTGCGTTCATTTTTCGATCGATTGAATTGAAATTTTGAACAATCGGATCTGGACTGTCGTTGTTAACGACTCTAGCACGCACTCGTCCAATCAGCATGGAGCGGTATGGTCCCTGGATCATCACTGCCCGCAGTGTTAATTAGTTTTACTTTTTCTCTTGGTCATATAATTTTGAAGACATGCATGTCATGATAGAGGAAATGTTTGTTCTGTTGAACGGAATAAATGTTGTTTATTTGTATGGGTGTGTATTTCTTGTGTATTTTGGATATATTTTCACGACTAATTCCAGTTAACATCCTGCAAAATTTGCTCGTTTGCTGGCCGAGTCGAAATTGTGTTGAGTTTCTATGGCATGCGCCATTAAAAGCGCTGTGTAATGGTTGAGCTCCCTTTATTTCGTTTTGGTCATGCGGATGAGCAAACAAAGTGACAAATGCTGCGACTGGAGCAGTAAAAGCGATGTTTTTTAAATGGAAACGATGTAATGAGTAATTAAAAGTGGGAGGGGGCAACACCACTCATACCTCTTTTAAGGTGTGTATAAACCCTGGAATAAACGTGGGAGGGGGCAACACCACGCATACCTCTTTTAAGGTGTGTATAAACCCTGGAATATTTCAGCAATCAATACAATGCTGAAACTATGTAAGTTAATTTAATGAGTAATTTAATAAGTAATTTAATGAGTAATTTAATAAGTAATTTAATGAGTAATTTAATAAGTAATTTAATGAGTAATTTAATGAGTAATTTAATGAGTAATTTAATAAGTAATTTAATGAGTAATTTAATGAGTAATTTAATAAGTAATTTAATGAGTAATTTAATGAGTAATTTAATAAGGAATTTAATGAGGAATTTAATGAGGAATAAACGTGGGAGGGGGCAACACCACGCATACCTCTTTTAAGGTGTGTATAAACCCTGGAATATTTCAGCAATCAATGCGATGCTGAAATGATGTAATTTACTGTGTAAGAAGGTCGACCTTGGGTTTGTTTGGGTTTGTTGTCTATTTTTGTGGGTGTGTATTTTGGATATATTTTCACGACTAATTCCAGTTAACATCCTGCAAAAATTTGCTCGTTTGCTGGCCGAGTCGAAATTGCGTTGAGTTTCTATGGCATGCGCCATTAAAAGCGCTGTGTAATGGTTGAGCTCCCTTTATTTCGTTTTGGTCATGCGGACGAGCAGACAAAATGACGAATGCTGCGGCTGGAGCCGTGAAAGCGATTTTTTGAATTGTTCAATGATTATTCGATATTGTTATGACTTATTGTCAATAGGTATACTAAGTGGCCATGAGGTAGCCTGTTGCTATGTACAGTTTTATTCTATTGTTGATTATACCACATAGCTGTGGTGATAAAGGAAATGTTCGTTTAAATAGATGATTATGATAGGACCATGACTATAAAATCATGATGATTATTATGAATGATATCATAGGGTTCAAATGCAGAATGCTGCATGAACTTGGGAAAGAACTTTCAAGCCCTATGGGATAAATTGGGTATTACAAGCGATGGAGTTTCAAAATTTAGCATGATTGAAGGAATTTGACAGTCCCATTTCAGGAGTTTTACGAAATTTATATTGCCAAGAGATTTTGGGTACTATTAAAAGGAAAATGATGAGATATTTTTCCCAAAGAACTTTAATATCTGCCATCCATTTTGGCTGTCTCACGAATGAAGGATGAGTTGCCTTTAGTGGTTGCAAAGAAAATTTGTGGAGACCAGGCAAAATGGGGAAATATGTCAGATATGACCCTAGGACAGGACGGTGATTCATCAATTAACATGAGGTACGAACCAGAGGTGACGGTCAATGGATGGACCTGTCCTGACATCATTGGGGAAAGGGCTTATGCAAGGAGTCATCCAAAATGATTAATTTGATTTATTGATGAATAGTGATGAATTAATTGAAATTGAATAATTGATTGAATTATTAATTGATTGAATCTAATTGATTGAATTTAATTGAATAAATTTAACTGAATAAATTTAACTGAATAAATTGAATTGAATATATTGATTGTTTGATTGATGAAAATGCGGTCTCAAGAAAGAAGCTTTGATATCTTTGCGAGATATTAACAATGTGGAGACAACCTGGGAAAATTGAGCAAGGTGGTGAGTTTATATACAGATATATATGTGCGGTTACCATTGTGTGATTTCCCCGTCAACAGAGCGGACACCTGAGGATTCACCCATTTCATACTGACCCTCCGGCTCATCTGCAAATACTGATCTGTGAGATTGGATTGTGCAAAAGCCACGGCCGAGGGAGATTCTCTGAAAATCACCGGGTGAACAGGTGGAGAGACCCTTCCTGGAGGTACGAGTGAAGCTTTAGAGGAACAAACTACAACACATCCAACGCTACTTTGATAAAAGGCAGAATGGGAAATGGAGCCTGCAAGAATACACAAGGACAACCAGAGATTCCACAAAAAGGTACTTGTACACATCATATGTACGACCGTTATGGTGCAGAAGCTATAAGGCAGGTTGAGAATTGGTATTTGTGGACAAAGGGACATGATGAGGAGTTTCCAAGAGATGGTACATTTGAGCGAAGTCGATTGGAAAGATTGGAACAAAGATTGAAAGCCAGGAAGAGACAGAATCTAACGGTAGACTGGCTTGCATTCCATCTTTGGGATGGTGAATCCAGACAACGGGAACAGCAAGAACGGATAACGGATCTAGAACTTAAAATAAAAAGGATACAGGATACAGTGGAGGAGACAAATGCACAACTGCCCTCGAAATTAGGAATGAAAGTGACGGTTGTCCCATCTGATTTCCAGTTGTCTCCCCAAAAAGGACGGTACAGAGAATTTTTTCGTGTTTCAGGAGACAACGAGAGATTGCAGTGGCAACTCAGGGATGTAGAGATGCAGCCCAGCAATACAAATGCACAGGTGCACAGATCAGACAACGACAGAAACCGGTGTTTCAAGTGTGGACGGATGGGACATTGGAAAAGAGGATGTCCGTATACCAAAAGGAAGACAAGTTAATAGGGTAAACCAAGATCAAGGGTACCAGTGCTGACCGATACCTCAGACAATGATTAGGCCTTCATTGCTGCAAATCCCAAATGATGATTGGCCTCAACAGATTCGATTACTGGACAAACATGAATAACTGTCGATGATTCTTGGGTCTGAAAAGTTTTCGGAGCAAGAATTATTCATTTTTTCTTTTGCTTGTAAGCAAATTAGTAATTAATTGATCACATGCCGAAATTGGATCTTTTATGTTGGGCACACAATTTTAAATTTACAAAGTTGGAACAATTGCTTTGCAAATTTTTGAAACCAAGGGACAAGGGTCACATGATGATCAGGTGGGAATGTCGGACTAGTGTTCCGCATGATTGATAGGTCAGTGGTCGACTGACATGCAAATGGGTGTGTAGTCAAATTTGGATAAATTATGGTGGGAACTGAAAGGGTAATTTCAATGTGACATCATAGGGGTTTTCTAAGAATAGACTTTTAGTTTATTTGTGTATAAGCATTTTTAATTTGATTGACAAATTTTATGAAATTGAAATAAAATTGACACCCATCTGATCTGTAAATAATGGTTCCAACGCAAACAAATATGCATAATGCATGTGTGTGTGTGTTTTTGTGTATCAATCTTACAAGATTGTTGACACCGACAGTGTGCCTTGTCTGAAAATAGATAGTACACAATGTGGGAGTACAAAAAAATGTGGGAGTACAAAATTAGCCAAATTTGGGAGAGGTCTTACACTGACTTCCCAGAGTACTCTGCTCACGGATTTTTATATATATAAACTTGAATTTTATCAGCATATAAATTGTGCTGTATGTATGGATGTGTTTTAGGCATAGATGATATGGGAAAATAGTAAAGAAAATTTTGCTGGTTTGAACTATTGTGGGTTTTCAGTTCTGGAGTTTAAACAAAGTCACTGGTTAACAGATGAGAAAGGATAGTAAATAAATTATTCGCTGCTGGGCAAATTAAGTACGATATTACTAAGACTTATGAGAGCTATTGTTCCGCCTTACAGCAGTGGAAAATTATTGGAAAAAAAATTAGATCCAACATAATGAATCTATAAAAGAATGTGATAGGGATAATATCCTCAATTTGTACTAATTATTTGATTGTGGGTAAAGGAATTAAGTTATCGTAGTGGATTGTTAACAGCAGCCTGAAAATGTCCTGAGAGTGTGCATCCATGTAATCAGAAATCCCAGATTTGTTTTTTACAAACAACATTTTGGTAGAGGTCTTGTGTGGAACACTTCCTTGGTAGATAAAAAACGGTACTGCATGCTGGCAGCCACTTTTGCGGCCAGTTAGGCCAAACAAATTGAGAGGAAATTGTAGTTAAATACGTAAGTTACACATGGCTATTTGAAAAAAAAAAAAAAAAAAAAAAAAAAAATTTGTTGAGATGGGAAACATTTTTCGAAGGTTTATTAAAGTGTTATAATATGACATGTGGCAAGGCAAACTATTGGATGGGAAAATTAGATCTGGCTATAGAATAAATTTATTGACCCCTTGAAGTTAATTCTTTGAATTGTTGTTTAATTAGCATGTTGAGTTCAAATTGGAAATAGTTTGGTAGAGCTTTGGTTAAAACCTTTGGTTGCAGTGTTTTGGAACAAATTGATAAACCGTAGGAGGTTGATAAGAATAGAAACAAATATGGACCTAAAATAGAAAGATTGTTATGATGATATGAATAAATACTGAGATTAAAAGATTAAATCAAGTGATGTTGCAAATGAAACAGTAGAATTAAGATAATGGCATAACGACAATGTTATGAGTTGTGTCAATTACAATATCAGTGAACTCATATCACCACGAGTGACACACTGTTAGGAAAAAGAGGGAAAAGAAAAAGTGGAGAGGAATTATGGTAATAATACATTATGTTTAATGTTGGTTTGAAAAAAATTGTTGTTGGGAATTAGGTATTCCCGTTTGTGATTGTAATCATATACAATGCTATTCTTAGTTTAGTAATAAAATACATACCTGATTGAATATTATTTGTGTGACGCATATAAATGAATATAACTTTTGTGTTAAGGAAAAACAACAAATTGTTGAATGTGAAACTGTCGGAAGATATACATGATTATGCTGATTTCATGGTAAGATGTACCCTATCTGATCCAGTGTGTGCGGAAAGCAGATTCAGAGGTGACTGAGCATAAGGATAAGACGAGATCACATTTTGGAGGGATTGCTAACGGAATTGGGAAGAAGTTCGAGAAAGAAAATTTGTGGCTAAAAAATGAAGTTAATCGTGGCATACACCCTCTTTCTCAAAGAATGATGAAGACATTCTCCCGTGTAACTTGGAGATGAATGCTTACCTTCACCAAGGAAATTTATGTGACCATTTGCCTGGATCACACTGCAACATATGAAAGAAAGGCGATCACTTACTCTTGTTCGAAGGCTTCGAACATTCACCACATCAGAAGTTGCAGGACAACGACATTTTACCTGCAACCTCTGTGAAATGCGGGGACATATGTTATTACTTCACCAACGTCCAGGGAACCAGCATGGAGCTGCAAAAAACGGCTGTGCCCTTGTCACAACAGCTGTGCACGATTCTGCTGGTTGCTCCTGGTAAGGACCATGAATGACCTGAACACCATGGTCCCAACATCAGTGTGGATGCATCCGGCATCCCTGTTCCACATCTTGCTGGCCAATCAACGTCACACCAATACTTGCTGCCCACTCACAATGAGGGAGGAGGCAAGTCGACTACAACTGGGTGAAGGCCTTGTTCAGGAATTACTATGGTTTACAGCAAAAAGTGGCAAGAATGCTACAAGGAGAGCAGGGTCAGTCTATGACTCCGAAATGTTACCACAACAGCGAAATCCTACACGAAGTAGTGCAGGAGCTATGAAGACATTAGGAGAAAATGTTTCATACCAGGATTCAAACACAAGTGATCAGCCCTTCCTTTCAAACAAAGTCAACATTTGTGTGGAGGCAAACGTTTTTTGCCAGATGGTGCAGATGCTTTATAAAACTTGAAAATGAAGTGAAATTGTTGTATCTTGGTGATGGTGAAGTGTTGTTTTGAAAATATATTTGTGATGCAAATGCAATAGACTGAACGATATGGAAGGAGTCAATGACCAACGAAATGTTTTGTGATTCTTGCAGGATGACGGTGTATGCCCAAGGGAATTTGATTACCAAAGTGACTGATTATTTACTTATACTTGTAATGATGTTTACTTGTAGTGATTGATTGTTTACTTATATTGATGTTTAGATTAATGGTTAATATAAACAAAAACAAAAAGATGAGGGAATTGTGGAAGTGTAACTCAGTGTAACTTATTAATTGGCACTGGTAACTTATTAATTAACCTGGTAACAAAGCAGATACATTTTACATGCAAACTCTGTGAAAGACGAGTTTGTAAATGAGTCAGGAATGCGCCCGAACATGATAATCTCTTGTCCACCTGGTCACAGCCCCTGGCTGAAGCACCCCCCTATTGTTTGGTGAATGGAACTCACAGCAGGAGGGGGGCTAGCTGGTGCCAGGGAGGCGACCAGTAACGTCAGCGGAGAAGGGATTACGATTTCAGCGGACAGAGGATTAACTGAAGTGTGCCGATATAAACAGAAGGGACTTTGAGCAAAAGGAGAACTTGCTGCGAGGAGCTCTGACCAACGGGAGTGTCGGAGGAACATCAGCCGAACGAGAAGGACCATGCGAAAAGAGTTAATCTCAGCCATTGAATTATGCGGTATTATTTGGTAAATGGAATGAAGTGAATAACCAGTTAATAAACCAGACCTTTTGTAAACCTGTGTCCGGTCATTGGAGTCCTGTGAGTCTCTCAGCTACAAATTCTTCTACAATTTGGAGGCACCGCTGACATCAACTGGACACAAACAAGTCTTTAAAAGGTAAGTGTGTCTTGTTTTTTGGTCCAGTATGATTTACGAACTTGGGAATAGTTATGTTGTATATACATGGAGGATTTGTGTGGGACTTGCGATTGTCCATAGGTGATACAAGGATGAAACGTGTTAAATGATTCTATTTATTCGTGTTTTTCCTAAATGATTTCTGTAAATACGTATTTTTGCGCTGGTCATTAAGGGTCTTACTGTGACCTGGGAGCAAACGGAGCAAGCGTGCACCTTGCGACCATTTGCTTCCAGGACGTGTAAGGCCGGTACACTCGTTTACCCACCCGTACACGTATAAAGTACTTCTTTTTTTTTGCACTTGTTCAAAGCACTCGACTTGCTCAACGAGCGAGCGACTTGCTCGGCGCTCGGCGAGCGACAGGGAACCGGGAAAGGGAATTATATTTATATATATATTTTTTTACCTCATTCCAATTTATGGTATTGCGACAAAAAGGCTTATATCTTTGGAAACGACTGGTCGGATTTAGACAAATTAAAACTCGTTCGATCAACAAATAAATTCATGACAGACAATCCCGCCTCATGCCGGTCCAGAATTACTGTGAAAGATGGCGATTGGATAAAAATTGCATACCAACACTCCCTCACTGTACATCATTGTCCCTCATGTCCATTCCGGCACCCTGTCTCTTGCTCCCGCTCTTTTTCCCTCCCTTTACTTCCCATTGGCGGACGTTTTGCGAGAAGCAAAGCGTTTTGCAGGACGCTTCCAGGAAACAAAACCAGTGCTGTTGTTTTTTTTGACGAAATTTGCCAGATAAATAGCATGGGTGACACGGAACCAGTGCTGTTGTTTTTTTTTGATGAAATTTGCCAGATAAATAGCATGGGTGACACGGAACCAGTGCTGTTGTTTTTTTTGACGAAATTTGCCAGATAAATAGCATGGGTGACACGGAACCAGTGCTGTTGTTTTTTTTTGACGAAATTTGCCAGATAAATAGCATGGGTGACACGGAACCAGTGCTGTTGTTTTTTTTTGACGAAAAATAATTCTGTATTATTTAGTTAACCAGTTTGTGTGAAACCTCAACCTAAATATAAAAATTGATCTGCTTGGTGTTAGTTTAAGGGCTGTTCCAAATTTATCCTGATTATGAGAGATAATTACAGGAAATGTGTACTGTTCTTGTTTGGTGATTATGAGACAAAAACAGCAGAGTGGGAATCGGCAGACAATGGAACAGCTAGCGACAAGTGTTTGTGAGTAACAACCACCCTCTGGTCGAGGCTCATAGAAGGGGTGATGCTTACTGATTCGGCACGCTTACAATAGGTGTTAATGGTGGGATGTCAGAGGTTTTGGTGTGGTTTAATGTTCACACTGTTTTGGAAAATAATGCTCGATGCAACATGATCCTAAAAAAAGAACCCAGCCCTACATCGAAAGATCAGGAAGGGAAGGAATGGAAAATTTGTCAAGGTTTGAAATTAATCGGACAAGTGGGTCCCAAGGTATGGTCACCGTACTCGCAAGCCGTTTGCTTTGGCTCTGCGAATGGACCAAACCATTTCATGTAAATAGAGGGGGGGTTCTGTGGTCGTTACTGCCACGTGGTTTCAAAGTTTTTGTTGTTGCTTGCACGCATGTTTTTTTTTGCAAGCACGTACGGGCAAGCACGTACGTGCGGGCACGCCCTAGTATATATAAATAGAGGTAATATTGAGTTATGGAATTAATTGCTTTCAACAATGCAAAGGGTGACAAGATATGGGATTTTAATGGGATTGCATTGTGATTCATTGGGATTATCCATTGGGATAATCCACAACGTTTTACTTTCGTTGTTGCAACGTTTTGCTCCAACGTTTTGTGAACATTTAAATGTTGGGTTTTGCTGACGTTTCCACAACGTCGCCACAACGTTTCACTTTCGTTGTTGCAACGTTTTGCTCCAACGTTTTGTGAACATTTAAATGTTGGGTTTTGCTGACGTTTCCACAACGTCGCCACAACGTTTCACTTTCGTTGTTGCAACGTTTTGCTCCAACGTTTTGTGAACATTTAAATGTTGGGTTTTGCTGACGTTTCCACAACGTCGCCACAACGTTTCACTTTCGTTGTTGCAACGTTTTGCTCCAACGTTTTGTGAACATTTAAATGTTGTGTTTTGCTAACGTTTCCACAACGTCGCTACAACGTTTTACTTTCGTTGTTGCAACGTTTTGCTCCAACGTTTTGGGAACATTCAAATGTTGGGTTTTGCTGACGTTTCCACAACGTCGCTACAACGTTTTACTTTCGTTGTTGCAACGTTTTGCTCCAACGTTTTGGGAACATTCAAATGTTGGGTTTTGCTGACGTTTCCACAACGTCGCTACAACGTTTTACTTTCGTTGTTGCAACGTTTTGCTCCAACGTTTTGGGGACACTCAAATGTTAAATAAACCGGATAAGAATTCACGAGTTATTTAATTATGAGCGATTATAGAAGTACTTATTTAATTAATTACATTTCTTATTAAATTACAGCAATTACATTACAGTAATTACCTGAGGTAATTACAGTAATTACAGTTCCGGTAATTACAGTAATTACAGTAATCATTACAGTAATTGCAGTAATCTTATTACAGTAATTACATTACATTAACTCAGGCACCTTTTGAGGAAGGAAGCTGATATTTGGACATGACACTGACCAAGTGATGTGGCTGTCAAGGAAAATATTGATTTATTGATTAATCATTTAATAAATTAACTCGTTGATTTATAAATGACTTATTTAATTAAAAGTCCTCAGAAATACATCTTCGGATGAAATACTTACAGATTGGTTATGCTATGAGCCAATTGATTAAGGAAAATATTTTGTGATGGCCATATTGGCAATTTCGTGGCCATATTCGTGGCAACTCAGTTAGTGCCACTGCACCTTTAAAATGCATCCCTGCGTTCATTTTTCGATCGATTGAGTTGAAATTTTGAACAATCGGATCTGGACTGTCGCTGTTAACGACTCTAGCACGCACTCGTCCAATCAGGATGGAGCGGTATGGTCCCCGGATTATCACTGCTCGCAGTTTTAATTAATTTTACTTTTTCTCTTGGTCATATAATTTTGAAGACATGCATGTCATGATAGAGGAAATGTTTGTTCTGTTGAACGGAATAAATGTTGTTTATTTGTGTGGGGGTGTATTTTTGTGTATTTTGGATATATTTTTCACGACTAATTCCAGTTAACATCCTGCAAAATTTGCTCGTTTGCTGGCCGAGTCGAAATTGCGTTGAGTTTCTATGGCATGCGCCATTAAAAGCGCTGTGTAATGGTTGAGCTCCCTTTATTTCGTTTTGGTCATGCGGATGAGCAAACAAAGTGACAAATGCTGCGACTGGAGCAGTAAAAGCGATGTTTTTTAAATGGAAACGATGTAATGAGTAATTAAAAGTGGGAGGGGGCAACACCACGCATACCTCTTTTAAGGTGTGTATAAACCCTGGAATAAACGTGGGAGGGGGCAACACCACGCATACCTCTTTTAAGGTGTGTATAAACCCTGGAATATTTCAGCAATCAATACAATGCTGAAACTATGTAAGTTAATTTAATGAGTAATTTAATAAGTAATTTAATAAGTAATTTAATGAGTAATTTAATAAGTAATTTAATGAGTAATTTAATGAGTAATTTAATAAGTAATTTAATGAGTAATT
This sequence comes from Myxine glutinosa, assembly GCF_964187855.1. Taxonomy (NCBI): domain Eukaryota; kingdom Metazoa; phylum Chordata; class Myxini; order Myxiniformes; family Myxinidae; genus Myxine; species Myxine glutinosa. The sequence goes on along the minus strand of NC_136262.1, from coordinate 217,964,259 downwards.
TAATGAGTAATTTAATAAGTAATTTAATGAGTAATTTAATAAGTAATTTAATGAGTAATTTAATGAGTAATTTAATAAGTAATTTAATGAGTAATTTAATGAGTAATTTAATAAGGAATTTAATGAGGAATTTAATGAGGAATAAACGTGGGAGGGGGCAACACCACGCATACCTCTTTTAAGGTGTGTATAAACCCTGGAATATTTCAGCAATCAATGCGATGCTGAAATGATGTAATTTACTGTGTAAGAAGGTCGACCTTGGGTTTGTTTGGGTTTGTTGTCTATTTTTGTGGGTGTGTATTTTGGATATATTTTCACGACTAATTCCAGTTAACATCCTGCAAAAATTTGCTCGTTTGCTGGCCGAGTCGAAATTGCGTTGAGTTTCTATGGCATGCGCCATTAAAAGCGCTGTGTAATGGTTGAGCTCCCTTTATTTCGTTTTGGTCATGCGGACGAGCAGACAAAATGACGAATGCTGCGGCTGGAGCCGTGAAAGCGATTTTTTGAATTGTTCAATGATTATTCGATATTGTTATGACTTATTGTCAATAGGTATACTAAGTGGCCATGAGGTAGCCTGTTGCTATGTACAGTTTTATTCTATTGTTGATTATACCACATAGCTGTGGTGATAAAGGAAATGTTCGTTTAAATAGATGATTATGATAGGACCATGACTATAAAATCATGATGATTATTATGAATGATATCATAGGGTTCAAATGCAGAATGCTGCATGAACTTGGGAAAGAACTTTCAAGCCCTATGGGATAAATTGGGTATTACAAGCGATGGAGTTTCAAAATTTAGCATGATTGAAGGAATTTGACAGTCCCATTTCAGGAGTTTTACGAAATTTATATTGCCAAGAGATTTTGGGTACTATTAAAAGGAAAATGATGAGATATTTTTCCCAAAGAACTTTAATATCTGCCATCCATTTTGGCTGTCTCACGAATGAAGGATGAGTTGCCTTTAGTGGTTGCAAAGAAAATTTGTGGAGACCAGGCAAAATGGGGAAATATGTCAGATATGACCCTAGGACAGGACGGTGATTCATCAATTAACATGAGGTACGAACCAGAGGTGACGGTCAATGGATGGACCTGTCCTGACATCATTGGGGAAAGGGCTTATGCAAGGAGTCATCCAAAATGATTAATTTGATTTATTGATGAATAGTGATGAATTAATTGAAATTGAATAATTGATTGAATTATTAATTGACTGAATCTAATTGATTGAATTTAATTGAATAAATTTAACTGAATAAATTGAACTGAATAAATTGAATTGAATATATTGATTGTTTGATTGATGAAAATGCGGTCTCAAGAAAGAAGCTTTGATATCTTTGCGAGATATTAACAATGTGGAGACAACCTGGGAAAATTGAGCAAGGTGGTGAGTTTATATACAGATATATATGTGCGGTTACCATTGTGTGATTTCCCCGTCAACAGAGCGGACACCTGAGGATTCACCCATTTCATACTGACCCTCCGGCTCATCTGCAAATACTGATCTGTGAGATTGGATTGTGCAAAAGCCACGGCCGAGGGAGATTCTCTGAAAATCACCGGGTGAACAGGTGGAGAGACCCTTCCTGGAGGTACGAGTGAAGCTTTAGAGGAACAAACTACAACACATCCAACGCTACTTTGATAAAAGGCAGAATGGGAAATGGAGCCTGCAAGAATACACAAGGACAACCAGAGATTCCACAAAAAGGTACTTGTACACATCATATGTACGACCGTTATGGTGCAGAAGCTATAAGGCAGGTTGAGAATTGGTATTTGTGGACAAAGGGACATGATGAGGAGTTTCCAAGAGATGGTACATTTGAGCGAAGTCGATTGGAAAGATTGGAACAAAGATTGAAAGCCAGGAAGAGACAGAATCTAATGGTAGACTGGCTTGCATTCCATCTTTGGGATGGTGAATCCAGACAACGGGAACAGCAAGAACGGATAACGGATCTAGAACTTAAAATAAAAAGGATACAGGATACAGTGGAGGAGACAAATGCACAACTGCCCTCGAAATTAGGAATGAAAGTGACGGTTGTCCCATCTGATTTCCAGTTGTCTCCCCAAAAAGGACGGTACAGAGAATTTTTTCGTGTTTCAGGAGACAACGAGAGATTGCAGTGGCAACTCAGGGATGTAGAGATGCAGCCCAGCAATACAAATGCACAGGTGCACAGATCAGACAACGACAGAAACCGGTGTTTCAAGTGTGGACGGATGGGACATTGGAAAAGAGGATGTCCGTATACCAAAAGGAAGACAAGTTAATAGGGTAAACCAAGATCAAGGGTACCAGTGCTGACCGATACCTCAGACAATGATTAGGCCTTCATTGCTGCAAATCCCAAATGACGATTGGCCTCAACAGATTCGATTACTGGACAAACATGAATAACTGTCGATGATTCTTGGGTCTGAAAAGTTTTCGGAGCAAGAATTATTCATTTTTTCTTTTGCTTGTAAGCAAATTAGTAATTAATTGATCACATGCCGAAATTGGATCTTTTATGTTGGGCACACAATTTTAAATTTACAAAGTTGGAACAATTGCTTTGCAAATTTTTGAAACCAAGGGACAAGGGTCACATGATGATCAGGTGGGAATGTCGGACTAGTGTTCCGCATGATTGATAGGTCAGTGGTCGACTGACATGCAAATGGGTGTGTAGTCAAATTTGGATAAATTATGGTGGGAACTGAAAGGGTAATTTCAATGTGACATCATAGGGGTTTTCTAAGAATAGACTTTTAGTTTATTTGTGTATAAGCATTTTTAATTTGATTGACAAATTTTATGAAATTGAAATAAAATTGACACCCATCTGATCTGTAAATAATGGTTCCAACGCAAACAAATATGCATAATGCATGTGTGTGTGTTTTTGTGTATCAATCTTACAAGATTGTTGACACCGACAGTGTGCCTTGTCTGAAAATAGATAGTACACAATGTGGGAGTACAAAAAAATGTGGGAGTACAAAATTAGCCAAATTTGGGAGAGGTCTTACACTGACTTCCCAGAGTACTCTGCTCACGGATTTTTATATATATAAACTTGAATTTTATCAGCATATAAATTGTGCTGTATGTATGGATGTGTTTTAGGCATAGATGATATGGGAAAATAGTAAAGAAAATTTTGCTGGTTTGAACTATTGTGGGTTTTCAGTTCTGGAGTTTAAACAAAGTCACTGGTTAACAGATGAGAAAGGATAGTAAATAAATTATTCGCTGCTGGGCAAATTAAGTACGATATTACTAAGACTTATGAGAGCTATTGTTCCGCCTTACAGCAGTGGAAAATTATTGGAAAAAAAATTAGATCCAACATAATGAATCTATAAAAGAATGTGATAGGGATAATATCCTCAATTTGTACTAATTATTTGATTGTGGGTAAAGGAATTAAGTTATCGTAGTGGATTGTTAACAGCAGCCTGAAAATGTCCTGAGAGTGTGCATCCATGTAATCAGAAATCCCAGATTTGTTTTTTACAAACAACATTTTGGTAGAGGTCTTGTGTGGAACACTTCCTTGGTAGATAAAAAACGGTACTGCATGCTGGCAGCCACTTTTGCGGCCAGTTAGGCCAAACAAATTGAGAGGAAATTGTAGTTAAATACGTAAGTTACACATGGCTATTTGAAAAAAAAAAAAAAAAAAAAAAAAAAGGAAATTTGTTGAGATGGGAAACATTTTTCGAAGGTTTATTAAAGTGTTATAATATGACATGTGGCAAGGCAAACTATTGGATGGGAAAATTAGATCTGGCTATAGAATAAATTTATTGACCCCTTGAAGTTAATTCTTTGAATTGTTGTTTAATTAGCATGTTGAGTTCAAATTGGAAATAGTTTGGTAGAGCTTTGGTTAAAACCTTTGGTTGCAGTGTTTTGGAACAAATTGATAAACCGTAGGAGGTTGATAAGAATAGAAACAAATATGGACCTAAAATAGAAAGATTGTTATGATGATATGAATAAATACTGAGATTAAAAGATTAAATCAAGTGATGTTGCAAATGAAACAGTAGAATTAAGATAATGGCATAACGACAATGTTATGAGTTGTGTCAATTACAATATCAGTGAACTCATATCACCACGAGTGACACACTGTTAGGAAAAAGAGGGAAAAGAAAAAGTGGAGAGGAATTATGGTAATAATACATTATGTTTAATTTGTTGGTTTGAAAAAAATTGTTGTTGGGAATTAGGTATTCCCGTTTGTGATTGTAATCATATACAATGCTATTCTTAGTTTAGTAATAAAATACATACCTGATTGAATATTATTTGTGTGACGCATATAAATGAATATAACTTTTGTGTTAAGGAAAAACAACAAATTGTTGAATGTGAAACTGTCGGAAGATATACATGATTATGCTGATTTCATGGTAAGATGTACCCTATCTGATCCAGTGTGTGCGGAAAGCAGATTCAGAGGTGACTGAGCATAAGGATAAGACGAGATCACATTTTGGAGGGATTGCTAACGGAATTGGGAAGAAGTTCGAGAAAGAAAATTTGTGGCTAAAAAATGAAGTTAATCGTGGCATACACCCTCTTTCTCAAAGAATGATGAAGACATTCTCCCATGTAACTTGGAGATGAATGCTTACCTTCACCAAGGAAATTTATGTGACCATTTGCCTGGATCACACTGCAACATATGAAAGAAAGGCGATCACTTACTCTTGTTCGAAGGCTTCGAACATTCACCACATCAGAAGTTGCAGGACAACGACATTTTACCTGCAACCTCTGTGAAATGCGGGGACATATGTTATTACTTCACCAACGTCTAGGGAACCAGCATGGAGCTGCAAAAAACGGCTGTGCCCTTGTCACAACAGCTGTGCACGATTCTGCTGGTTGCTCCTGGTAAGGACCATGAATGACCTGAACACCATGGTCCCAACATCAGTGTGGATGCATCCGGCATCCCTGTTCCACATCTTGCTGGCCAATCAACGTCACACCAATACTTGCTGCCCACTCACAATGAGGGAGGAGGCAAGTCGACTACAACTGGGTGAAGGCCTTGTTCAGGAATTACTATGGTTTACAGCAAAAAGTGGCAAGAATGCTACAAGGAGAGCAGGGTCAGTCTATGACTCCGAAATGTTACCACAACAGCGAAATCCTACACGAAGTAGTGCAGGAGCTATGAAGACATTAGGAGAAAATGTTTCATACCAGGATTCAAACACAAGTGATCAGCCCTTCCTTTCAAACAAAGTCAACATTTGTGTGGAGGCAAACGTTTTTTGCCAGATGGTGCAGATGCTTTATAAAACTTGAAAATGAAGTGAAATTGTTGTATCTTGGTGATGGTGAAGTGTTGTTTTGAAAATATATTTGTGATGCAAATGCAATAGACTGAACGATATGGAAGGAGTCAATGACCAACGAAATGTTTTGTGATTCTTGCAGGATGACGGTGTATGCCCAAGGGAATTTGATTACCAAAGTGACTGATTATTTACTTATACTTGTAATGATCTTTACTTGTAGTGATTGATTGTTTACTTATATTGATGTTTAGATTAATGGTTAATATAAACAAAAACAAAAAGATGAGGGAATTGTGGAAGTGTAACTCAGTGTAACTTATTAATTGGCACTGGTAACTTATTAATTAACCTGGTAACAAAGCAGATACATTTTACATGCAAACTCTGTGAAAGACGAGTTTGTAAATGAGTCAGGAATGCGCCCGAACATGATAATCTCTTGTCCACCTGGTCACAGCCCCTGGCTGAAGCACCCCCCTATTGTTTGGTGAATGGAACTCACAGCAGGAGGGGGGCTAGCTGGTGCCAGGGAGGCGACCAGTAACGTCAGCGGAGAAGGGATTACGATTTCAGCGGACAGAGGATTAACTGAAGTGTGCCGATATAAACAGAAGGGACTTTGAGCAAAAGGAGAACTTGCTGCGAGGACCTCTGACCAACAGGAGTGTCGGAGGAACATCAGCCGAACGAGAAGGACCATGCGAAAAGAGTTAATCTCAGCCATTGAATTATGCGGTATTATTTGGTAAATGGAATGAAGTGAATAACCAGTTAATAAACCAGACCTTTTGTAAACCTGTGTCCGGTCATTGGAGTCCTGTGAGTCTCTCAGCTACGAATTCTTCTACACCTGATACGGGGATACCACCAGGTACCTGTCCGGGCGGCTGACGTCCCGAAGGCGGCCATCATCACGCCGTTCGGCCTGTTCGAATTTTTGAGGATGCCGTTTGGCCTCAAGAACGTGGCCCAGGCATTCCAGCGCTTAATGGACGGCGTGCTGCACGACCTGCCATTTCTTTTCGTCTATCTGGACGACATCCTCGTCGCCAGCACGTCCCGCGCCGAGCACCTCCTCCACCTCCGAACACTGTTCGGTCGCCTCAGCGAGCACGGCTTAATTGTCAACCCGGCCAAATGCCACTTCGGCACGACGACCGTTGACTTTTTGGGCCACCGCATCACCAAGACCGGGGCCGTGCTGCTGCCGACCAAGGTCGAGGCCATCACCACGTTCCCGCGTCCCCGTTCCATCAAGGCCCTACAAGAGTTCCTCGGCATGGTGAATTTTTATCACCGATTCGTGCCCCGCGCTGCTCAGCTCATGCGGCCCCTTTACGAGGCCCTCCGGGGCAAGCCGGCCAAGCATGACATTGTTTGGTCCGCGGCCATGGACGCGGCCTTCGCGAGCGCAAAACGGGCCCTCGCCGACGCAACGCTGCTGGCTCACCCGGTGCTCAACGCGCCCATCGCCCTCACAACGGACGCCTCCAACTACGCGGTGGGCGCCGTCCATGAACAATGGGTGGACGGGGTTTGGCAGCCACTCGCCTTTTTCAGCCGGCAGCTCCGGCCGAACGAGTTAAAATACAGCACGTTCGACCGCGAGCTGCTCGGTCTATTCCTGGCCGTTCGCCATTTCCGACACCTCCTGGAGGGCCGCCCGTTCACGGCTTTCGTCGACCACAAGCCGTTGGTCTAGGCAATGGCCAAAGTCACGGAGCCGTGGTCGGCCCGCCAGCAGCGCCACCTCTCCGCCGTGTCGGAATTCACCACGGACATCCGGCACGTCGCCGGCAAAGACAACGCTGTGGCCGACTGTCTTTCTCGGGCCAGCGCGAACGCGGTCCACCACGGCGTGGACTTCGCACTCATGGCGGCCGACCAGACCACCGACACCTCGGTGCAGGCCCTCCGGGCGGCGGACACGGGCCTCCGCCTGGCCGACATCCTCTTCGCGGGCACCGTCCTGCTCTGCGACGTCTCCCAGGGCCAGCCTCGCCCCATCGTGCCCGTTTCCTGGCAGCGCCGCATCTTCGCCTCCATCCACGGCCTTTCTCACCCGGGCCGGAAAGCTTCTCAGAAGCTGGTGTCGGCGCGTTTCGTCTGGCACGGCCTTCGACGGAACGTCCGCGACTGGGCCAACGCCTGCACGGCCTGCCAGCGGGCCAAGGTCCACCGCCACACCCAGGCCCTGCTGGCACCTTTCACCGTGCCTGCACGGCGTTTCGACCACATCCACGTGGACCTGGTGGGTCCCCTGCCCCCATCGCGGGGGTTCACCCACCTGCTCACCATGGTGGACAGGACCACCAGGTGGCCGGAGGCCGTGCCCCTCACCTCCACCACCACCACCGACGTGGCGCAGGCGTTCATCGCCACCTGGATCGCGCGCTTCGGCGCACCGGCGGACATCTCGTCTGACCGCGGCCCACAGTTCACGTCCGAACTTTGGGGCGCGGTCGCCCGCTCGTTGGGGGTCACGCTGCACCGCACCACGGCCTACCACCCCCAAGCCAACGGGTTGTGCGAGCGGTTTCACCGCTCCATGAAGGCCGCACTCATGGCCAGCCTTCCGGACGACGGTTGGACCGACCGGCTGCCATGGGTCCTTTTGGGCCTCCGCACGGCCCCCAAGGAGGACCTCCGGGCGTCCGCCGCCGAGCTTGTCTACGGCCAGCCGCTCTGCGTCCCGGGCGAGTTCGTGCCCGACGCTACCAGTCCCTGGTCCGCCGCACACCAGCGCTGGGACCTCCAGGAGGCCGCCCGCCGATTTGCCCCCGTGCCAACGTCCCGCCACGGTGGCCCCCAGTCCTACGTCCCCCCGGCGCTTCGCACAGCGGAGTACGTCTTTGTGCGTCATGACGCGCACCGGGGGCCACTCCGGCCGCCGTCCGACGGGCCCTTCCGGGTCCTGCGACGGGGCGACAAGTCCTTTGTCGTCGACGTTGGCGGCCGGTCGGACCGCATCTCTGTGGACCGCCTCAAACCGGCACACATGGACGTCGACCGACCACCACGGTTGGCCCTTCCTCCGCGGCAAGGCCACCCCCCGTCCACAGTTCCCCCCGCTCGACCACCCACCACCACGTCGGACCCCTCCCCACGACCCTCCAGGGGTCGTTTCGACCGGGTCATCCGGACCCCCCTTAAATTGACCCTGCCGGTGCAGGTCGATTCTGGAGGGGCGTGTGTAGCGGTTACCGCTGGATGCACACAATCGCCTTGCACCGGCCAGAACACGGCCAGACGTGCCTCTCCCGGGCATGCCCGGACTCACTGTTCCCGGGCACGCCCGAACCTCCCGGGCACGCCCGGTCTCGTCTTTCCCGGGCATGCCCGCTCTCGCCTTTCCAGGGCTCGCCCAGAGCGTCCGGGCATGCCCGCTATCGCCTTTCCAGGGCTTGCCCAGAGCGTCCGGGCATGCCCGCTATCGCCTTTCCAGGGCTCGCCCAGAGCGTCCGGGCATGCCCGCTATCGCCTTTCCAGGGCTCGCCCAGAGCGTCCGGGCATGCCCGCTATCGCCTTTCCAGGGCTCGCCCAGAGCGTCCGGGCATGCCCGCTCTCGCCTTTCCAGGGCTCGCCCAGAGCGTCCGGGCATGCCCGCTCTCGCCTTTCCAGTGCTCGTCCAGAACGCCCGGGCACGCCCAGCCTCGACTTGCCAGGCCGCAGCCAAACACGCCCGGGCATGTCCAGACTCGCCTTTCCAAGGCTCGCCCTTGACACCCGGGCATGCCCGGTATAGCTTTTGCCGGGCAAACTTCCCGACATAAATGTGTATATATATTGCTGCCCGATAAACGGGCTTTTGTCAGAATACCTGAGCTGTTTTGTTTCAATAAAGCAACTCGGACGAATTCCGTCTTTGGTCGCGTCAATTCTTTCGACTCGCGTTGGAGCGCAGCTCCTTCATATATATATATAATATATATATATATATATATATTGTTGCGGTTTTGTGTTTTACAAATAAAGGTTAATTTCCCCTCATAGTTTAGTTGCACTACAACACATAGCCTCGCGATAGTTCAGTTATTTCATAGTAAATGTAAGCATAGTCCTTTTTCTGTGTTAGTTTTGCGTTGAGTAGATTAATGAGAGTTAGGTCTCCTTCCAATGCTTATGCCGCCTCGATGCTTTGAGTTTTGGCGCAAAATACCACGAGGCCGGCCTGACAAGTCTATCCAGGCCAAAGGAAGGCGGGGCAGGAGAAGTGGGAGTGACCGGTAAGCACGAGCCGCCAATCAGGGCTCGTGGGGAGTGGCTTAGCACTGCAGCAAAAATCGTGGTTTGGAACATTCGATACGGGCCAGGGCGTGGTAATATAACCCTGGCCCGAAGCCCCCACCTCAGTTGTGAGAGTCGGTTTGGAGCGCCAAGTTGTGGGAAGGGAGGCAGACGAGTTACAAGTTGAGTGTTGCGGTTGAGCTTGAGTCAGATCCTCCGTTGAGTTACGAGAGTGAAAGCGTGCCGTTGTATTAATCGCGCTGTGAAGGACCGCCGTGCCGGGCGAGAGACGTGCATATTTTCCTGCCTGCCCTTGTTCGAGATACGCGCTGCGAGGATCCCTCTCGCCTGTCTGCCTGCCTTCGTCGGGGGACGTGCGGTGACCGCCAGAGGGCCACGCCGGGTGAGCTGTTCCTGAACGACCAAGCCGGCGCGTTGAGCACATGAACAATCCTTCCTTCATCCCCCTGTGAGTGTGAATGGGCCCATTGTCTGGAAAATAAGTTAAGACTGACTAAGCTCTGCCCTGTGTCTCTCTTTTCTACTGAACCATTGTACATAATAGTGTAAATAAATCGTGTTATTTCTTTGATTCGACCATCTCGTGTTTTCCATCATTGACTAAGCATGGTACGAACTATATAGCTCTAATCAGGTTCCAATAACAAGGTAATAGCACGGACCACGTGGTGCGCCATCCGCTCGGGTGCACTCAAATTATGCGTGGTTCGTGCGAGACTTGATCCCCGCTTCTGCGGCGGTGTGGGTACTTAGGTACGTGCGAGTATTGTCCCGAAACCCTGTCCCGCGTCTGACTGGAAGTGGCGACTCAAGTTTCGCGGTTGCGAAGACCCCAAGGAGAACAAGGGGCTCAATCTCCCCTTGGTAAGGGAATGGGGGTCGCGCAAATCCGTAGCAATATATATATATATATATATATGTACACTACATGACCAAAGGTATGCGGAGACCCCTTCTAAATTAGTGGATTAGGCTGTTTCAGCCACATGCATTGCTGACAGGTATATATAATCAAGCACACAGCCATGCAATCTCCATAGACAAACATTGGCAGTAGAATGGGCTGCACTGAAGAGCTCAGTGACTTTCAACATGGCACCGTCATAGGATGCCACCTTTCCAACAAGTCATTTCCTCAAATTTTCTTCCTCTTTCCCTTTCCTCCAAAGCTCACAACTCCACGACCCAGCCGAACAAACAATGGCTAGCATCCTGTTCCAGCACATGAGCAAGCAGCAGCCGAGAGCCACCCGAGACAAAAAGCGACCGACCGGGGCGAAAGCCAGAACAAGAGAGAGCTAGGGAGAGGGATGCACCCTCCTTTGTCCCTCGCTGACGAAACTCCCCAACCAATCCTGATGTCCCATTACATCATCCCATGGCCCCTTAACCAATCACGAAGCTCGGGCGTGGTTTCTCCATTACGAGTCCTTGGAGACGGAGTCTAGCCTTCCTTCAGGATTGTTCGGCTGGGCGGGATTCCCTTGCCGACCGGCAATTGTTCGGGTCTCTGTCGGCATGATGGTGTGATGGCCGTTGCTATAATTGTTGTTGTAATGGCAGCCCTTTTTGATGAAATAAAACACAAGGGACAAATCACAAGGGCAATTACACACTGGGGATTATCCTTAAGCCCGACCTAATTAGCATAGCTCCACCCCTCATATTGAGACACATACACGATCTTATTCCATACAGATTCCCTACTTAGTTACATCGAGGTGGGCTTCTTCTTCGTGTCACACGAGCCATGCTAATTTACACAATCCTGATTTCACTTCGGTATTTCATTACCTACCCCTGCAAAGATAACAATATATACATATATATATACATATATATATATATATATATATATATATTTATATTTACCAACATTTACCAACATACGGCGGTAGGTCCTACCAACATTTGTTACGGATTCGTCACTTCCGCTGGGGTGGTTTTCACCCACTGGACATGTTTCTGATATTATGTATTATTATTAGTTTCACAAGGTTTATTATTCACGAATGGTTATCAAAAGTTAAAAAGGATAACTGTAAGTGAAACAGGAAACCGAAGGAGAAGACAATGAGGTGAAGAGGAAGAAGCAGTGCGAGCAAAGTCGGAGAGGACGCGTGACGTCAGCGCTCCGTAACGAGCCAGGTTTACCAACAGCCACGAGGGGGTTTTGAGTTCCTGGAAGGGACATCTGGCGATCAGAATATTCGCTGGAGTGGTGAAATCTGCGTAGACAGATTTGGGGCGCTGAGATTCCGACGAATCCTCGCTTCGTCGCATCGGCTCAAGCCAGAGCCGTCGGCCCTTTTGAACCCCGTGCTTCGGACACCTGTGAACGTTTGCTTCGTGTCCTCTTCACCCCCAACATCCTACCGTCTGTTGGGGATGAGTGGGTGCAACCGCTTCGTCTCCAATGACGTTGCGGATTGCTGAGGGAACGGTGAAGGTGCGCCTCTGGAGGGCGCCGTTGTACAGTTTTGCGGGAAGAGCACCCTTGCCCACTGTACACGCTTCGGATATCGACCGGAGAGCGAGATTCGGGCTTCGACCGGATTTCGTTCTATCGACCGCTGGAGCGAATCCCAGTCGCTTTGGGAAAAGTGATAGAGACATTGAAGAGTGTCCGTTCATTTGCTGGCAGAGCAGTGAGTTACTTGACTTTATATAAGATATATATAGAGTGCACTCTTAATGGCCATTTGTTGTACCGTTGTACCTGTGTGTGATTTATAATACAAGTTTGTTCATTTGTAATCATTGGTGTGGTTTCACTATTGATTTTCAACACAGGGTAACATATTTTTCTGCCGGGGTTCCTCTCGGGGTTCGGGGGTTACCGAGACCAGGAGATTGTAGAGGACCCCGTAACACATTGCACACCTTGATTGGACAATATTTGCCCTTTCTTCTGTACAAAACTGTTCAAGCTCAGTCAAGTCGTATGGGGAGTGTTGATAGACAGCAATCTTCAAGTCATGCCACATATTTTTGATTGTATTTACGTCAGGGCTCTGACCGGGCTCTGACTAGACATTTATCTTTTTGTTCCTCAGCCACCCCAGTGTACCTTTGGCTGTGTGCTTCGGGTCGTTGTCATGCTGAAAGGTGAATTTCCTTCCCAATTTCAGCTTTCTTGCAGAGGGCAGCAGGTTTTTTTCGAGGCTTTTTCTTCATTTTGCTTTATCCATTTTCCCTTCTACCCTGACAAGTGCCCCATCTCTGCTAATGAAAAACATCCCCATAGCACGATGCTGCCTCCACCATGCTTCAAAGTAGGGATGGTGTTCTTTGGGTGATGTGCTGTGTTTGGTTTGCACCAAACGTAACATTTTGCATTTAAGCCAAAGAATTTCCATCAGACCACAAAACGTTTTGCCACATGGCCTCAGAATCTCGGGAGTGTTTTTTTGGTGGGATTTTTTGAGTAATGGCTTCCTTCTTGCCACCCTACCAAACAGGCCATACTTGTAGAGTGCTTGGGATATTGTCTTTGCCATAAAGGCCTGTAGCTCTTTCAAAGTTGCCATTGGCCTCGGTGGCCTCTCTGATCAGTCTCCTCCTTTCTTGGTCATTCAGTTTGGAGGGACGGCCTGATCTAGGCAGAGTCTTGGTGGTACATATGCCTTCCACTTCTTAATAATTGTCTTCACTGTGCTCCAAGGGATATTCAAGGCCTTTGAAATATTTTATACCCACCCCCTAATCTGTGACATTCCGTAACATTATCCTGGAGGTAATTTGAAAGCCCCTTGGTGCTCATGGTTGAGTCTTTGCTGTGAAATGCACGACCCAGCAGAGGCAACCTGCAGGAACAGCTGGTTTTATTCTGAAATAATCAGAATCACTACAATTTAACACAGATGAAGGCCATTTAACTTGGTATGAGATTTTGAAGGTGATTGGTTACACCTGAGATAATTTACAGTTAATGTTATAGGGGGGGGGGGGGGGGGTGGACACTTATCCAACCAAGATATTCTAGTTTCGTATTTTTAATTAATTCTCTGAAATTTGTAGAATTTGTTTTTCACTTGGAATTTGTGTATTACGATGTGTAAATGAAGGTGAAAACGTCAGATTTTATGCAACTTATTTCCAGGCTGTAAGGCAACAAAAGGTGAAAATTTTGAAAGGGGGTGTAGACTTTCTTTCGGCGCTGTATATGTGATTTGTAATTATCAAAATTAATTATATCCTCCATAACTCATTATTTTCGGGCGATTTCCTCAAAAGAAAAAGTGTCTTTCGTGAAGTTGTTCATCTCTCTGTTGTGGATTTTAAAGTGCAGTTTGTGTAACAAAGGTAAAAAATAACTAGTCTATCTTGAGCTAGGACTACAATGCTTGGCCGGAAGCCGAGCTTTGTCCTCTGTTGAAGGAAGGGCAGATTGTGGACAGATCAAATGCTGCATGCTCAGAATGGCTGCCACGATTATCCCTGTAAAGGAGATGGACCATGGATTAATGGGCCACAACACCCTATAAGTCCGACAGGATGGCGCGGAAGCAGCCATCGGTGCATTCTCGCTTTAGAGCAGTCTTGGCTGGGTTCTGTTTGTGTAGATATGGTCGAGGCTCATGGAAGCGCCAGAGCAGAATGTGAGCAGTGTGCAATGATCACTTGCAAATTCAAAAGGAAGTTTCACAGTACTCCATTACAGGACTGCTTTCCTAAATTTATATGATGCATTTTGAGTCATGTTTAAGGATACTAATTTTTCATGCGGAGCTCTTCTTGGGTGAAATACAGTTCTGGGGAAGGTTACAAAGGTCAATTGCTTTTGAGACTGTTCTTTTTTTAGTTGTTTCTTCAGATGGCTAATATAGACTTTCAAAACTACTTGGATTATGGCCACTGTTTCCCATATGCAAAAATACATGCATTATCACGTGTGCTGGGGTGAAAAACCTTATTCTTAACAATGATGGAGGCTCGAGGAACAACCAAAAAAAACAAAATACTAAAAACTTGGGTCATATATGGTCAAAATAAATAATTAAATAAAATTTCTGTTACTTCATGTTGATATATGGGATCTATGCTATTATTAGTCCCCTACCGGTTTAATCGGAGGGGATTATAGGTTTTCTCTCCATCTGTCTGTCTGTCCATCCGTCCCACCTGTGGTTTTCTAGACATCCTGCCCTTACCCTTTAAAACACTCAACTGAAACATGGTACATGGCTTTTTTATGACTAGCAACGGTACCCGCCCTACGGGCGGGGCTTCAATTGGGAGGCCCAAATGAAAAGGAAAAATATCAGAAATTGAAGGTTTTTTTTTTTTTAAACGATTCATATAAACATCCATTGAATCATATCGCACGCAAATCATCAAAATCTAAACAGTATCTTTAGAATTTCAATAAAAGCCACATCACTGTTCATATCGGTAAATATTATTCCATCGTGTTTCAAATCGTGATCGATACACTATGATCGTGAATCGTGATCGATAATCGTGTTCACAATCGCTATGTCGTATTTACTCCCGATACGTGTACCAAATTCCCGATACGTGTAACTGTACCAAATCAACAGTTAAAAGGATTTTGAGCCGATAGCTGTTTCGGCCTTGGCAAGATCGATGGAGACAGCGTTTATTATACTTTTAATTATCTATCTATAATTCCAGCAATCTCTGTGTGTCTGTGTGTCTGTGTGTCTGTGTGTCTGTGTGTCTGTGTGTCTGTGTGTCTGTGACCGCTGTTTCTCGACAACCACGGGTCCGATATACTTTAAACTTGCCAGGTATATTGCTGGGGACCCGAGGATGTGCCTTTTCAAGGTTTGTAATTAATCGGACAAGTACTTACCGAGCTATGTCCAAAAAACGCTTCAACCAATCAGAGAGCAGCGAGCTATCACGTGTGCCGAACGTGGCGATCAGACTCTGCCTCGGACGGCACATTTGACAGCGTATTCATTTATTTCACGTTGGAAAACTATGTTGCCGTTAAACTATGTTTTAAAACGAATTCAAACTGCGATTAAATTAAAACGATTCATCGTAACTGCGATTTGCGAACTTCCGGACAGTGACGACTTCACTTCCGGCAGCCAATCACAGAACGCTTTGTTGCGTAGGCGTGGCCGATGTGAGACGAGCGGAGCTGAGCGCGTTACGAGCTGACCGCCATTACGGTACGTAATTCGATTTCTTATGCGCATTATTTCTCCCAATTCAGTCAGAGCGAAGGGCGGAAGCGAAGAGCGTTGTTTTTTTTGTTTACGGGCGTACGGGCGGGGTAGAGCGTACGGGTAGCGTTTTTTTTTTTTTTTGGCAAGGAACGGGCACCCACGTACGGGCAATGCCCTAGTACTTTTAATGAAGGACACTGTCTCAAGCCCCAGTCCCCATCACGGATGGGGCTCTGCGGTTTACCCGAGCCTGACGGCGAAGGGCAAGGTACACGCTGGCCCGTCCAGTGTAGCGCGCGTGCGGCCCCGGACATCGAAGGGCATTAAACGTTCATTAAACATTAAACGTTCATTAAACATTGAACGTTCATTAAAGGATTACGAAACGAAAAACATTACGAAATTACGTTCACACCGTCACGTCAAACACTACCGTGAACACATACATCGTCACAATGAGAACATCGTCACAATGGACGTTATGCGAACGTGAATGTTATGCGGGAGTCCAAACCTGAGAATGCTGGAGACCAAAGCTGAAATTGGAAAAACTAAATAGCCTATTTTACTCCTGGAGATCCCAGGATTACCCACCCAAAATATCGTTTCGATCGGTTGAGCCGTTTTTGTGGTACCTTCGAACAGATGGACACACATTTGGTGAATTATCGTAAGATAAGTTGCAGAAGAAGTTTTAGTTTCGCACGTTTCCCCCAATTTTTCACGGAGTTATGCCCTTTTTGAACTTATTTCAGATATTATTATCAAAACAAGTTATACATAACATGGCTCAGTTTTCAGCTGCCATGACTGCACCCCACTGATTTACACCCATTGGCATGCAGTATGTTTATTAGCTGCAGTATGTTTTTTCCCCAAGGCCTTCACGAACCGGCTATGCCTGAAGTTTGACTGAAGGTGGCATCGGAATGTGGGGATTTATCGGTTCATCGTTTCCCATTCGCTGTTTTTTGCCAAAGTCATTCACGAACCAGCTGTCCATGCCTGGCATTCGACTGAAGGTGTCACAGGAATGTGGAATTTATTGGTTCATGGTTTAACATTCACAGTTTCCGCAATGTTTGTGCCCATTCGGGCACCCACACATGCGTAGCACGGGTACCTCGCTTAAGTTACAGAAGTATGTAAAGTCCATATATACGTATGTAAAGTCCTGCATGTCTGCATGGTAGGGCGAGTAAAGATCCCCTCGGTTGCTCAGCATAAGTAGTGGTGACCAGTCCAGTATTGCTTTTTGGCCACGGAAATGTACACCACTTGTGGTGAACCACCCAATGATTTGTGAAGAACCTATGTCCCCCTCCCCTCACTCCTCAACCCTCTCCACAACCATCTCCACTACCCTCTCCACCAAAACATGCCCCCCTCCCATACACTGGTTCTCACAATTTACAGACCAGCCCAAACTACCCATTGTACCCCACCCCTTACCCATGCATAATTAATAAGTAGATGTCTCCTTATCGATTTATATTTAGTACAATAGGGAGATTTTCAATGAAAGATCATCAAGTATCCCTAAATAAAGCACTCAACCTTGCTATGGTGTTGGAATTTTGATTGGAAAGTTTGAAAGTCTTTCTTACAAGTTCCATTCACTTACTGTTCCCGAATTTATCACTATGTGGTTTCATTTATTATTAACTAGGAATCTAATGATTAATGCCTGGACATCTTGTGCTGAGTGCAATAATTAATTATAATATGTCCTGAATTATAATGCCCTGTCCGACCCCACACACACACAGAGCTGTAGAGCAAGGATAAAGTATGAAAAACTTGTGATGGTTTTGCTATTGGATTGTTATAACTTATAAGCAACATGCTATTGTTACCTTGCCACAGAAGGTGGGTGGAAAACACTGGTTCTCACAGGTAAAGCTGTGAGAACTGTGTGTGTGTGTGTGTGTGTGTGTGTGTGTGTGTGTGTGTGTGTGTGTGTGTGTGTGTGTGTGTGTGTGTGTGTGTTGGGGTGGGGTGTGTGTGTGTGTGTGTGTGTGTGTGTGTGTGTGTGTGTGTGTGTGTGTCTGTGAATGAAAGAGAGAGATAGAATTGTGAGGAACAGAAATTAAAAAACGAGATGTGTGTACCCCTTTTCTTACTTACAAAATCGAAGATTTTTCAAGTATATTGGTCGTTGCGTTTGTGGTTCTGACATGCAGGTCTGTCTGTTTGTCTATTTGTTTGTCACCGGCCTACAGGTCACAATTCTAAACCGATCGTCACGAAACTTCACCAAGATGTATAGGTCGTCCCAATTCAGAAGCCTATTGTTTTTGGGGTCAAAAGGTCAAAAGGTCAACATAGGCCAAAGTTGGCTATTACCATCCGTCACGGTTGGCTATCACCAACTTTGCCAAATTTCTAAAATCCTCAATTTTCATCCGATTGATTTGAAATTTGAAGAGGACTTGCATATCTGGTCACTGAATTCAACCACCAAGTATATTTGAGGTCAACATAGGCCAAAAGGTCAACATAGGCCAAATTTCTAAAATCCTCAATTTTCATCCGATTGACTTGAAATTTGAAGAAGACTTGCACATCTGGTCATTGAATTCAACCACCAAGTATATTTGAGGTCAACATAGGCCAAAAGGTCAACATAGGCCAAATTTCTAAAATCCTCAATTTTCATCCGATTGACTTGAAATTTGAAGAGGACTTGCATATCTGGTCACTGAATTCAACCACCAAGTATATTTGAGGTCAACATAGGCCAAAAGGTCAACATAGGCCAAATT
Source organism: Myxine glutinosa (assembly GCF_964187855.1). Taxonomy (NCBI): domain Eukaryota; kingdom Metazoa; phylum Chordata; class Myxini; order Myxiniformes; family Myxinidae; genus Myxine; species Myxine glutinosa. Next base: position 217,945,764 of record NC_136262.1, on the reverse strand, counting down.
TCTAAAATCCTCAATTTTCATCCGATTGACTTGAAATTTGAAGAGGACTTGCACATCTGGTCATTGAATTCAACCACCAAGTATATTTGAGGTCAACATAGGCCAAAAGGTCAACATAGGCCAAATTTCTAAAATCCTCAATTTTCATCCGATTGACTTGAAATTTGAAGAGGACTTGCATATCTGGTCACTGAATTCAACCACCAAGTATATTTGAGATCAACATAGGCCAAAAGGTCAACATAGGCCAAATTTCTAAAATCCTCAATTTTCATCCGATTGACTTGAAATTTGAAGAGGACTTGCATATCTGGTCACTGAATTCAACCACCAAGTATTTTTGAGGTCAACATAGGCCAAAAGGTCAACATAGGCCAAAAGGTCAACATAGGCCAAATTTCTAATATCCTCAATTTTCATCCAATTGACTTGAAATTTGAAGAGGACTTGCACATCTGGTCACTGAATTCAACCACCAAGTATTCTTGAGGTCAACATAGGCCAAAAGGTCAACATAGGCCAAAAGGTCAACATAGGCCAAAAGGTCAACAGGCCAAGTTTTTAAAATCCACAATTTTCATCCGATTGACTCGAAAATTGAACAGCATTTGCACATTGAGTCACTAAATAGGGGAACTAACTATTTTTGAGGTCAAAAGTTCAAAGGTCAACTCAAGATCAACCTTCCAAAATCATCATTTTTCATCTGAAAAATCGTCACTTTTCTTCCTGTTGACCCGAGCTTTGATCAAGATTGTCAATTTTAATCTTGATGAAATGGACAATTTGCTGTATCAATGGAATTTTTTTCTTGGGGGTGGGGGGCGGATTTTGCAAGTATCGTGCTCTGCATGACGTCTACTTGTTTGTCTGTTTGTTTGTTTGTTTGTGAACAGGATATCTCAAAACGTTCTGGACGGATTCGGACGAAACTTGCTGGACAGGTTGGGTGTGACACAAGGAAGAATTGTTTCAATTTTGTTGAAGATTCGAATCCGGATCCAAGGATTTTTTAAATTCCAAGTGATTCGTCACAATTGAGTGATGGGGCCAAAAACTATACATTGCGGGATATCTCAAAAAGTTATGGGCGGATTTGGACGAAACTTGGTGGACAGGTTGTGTGTGTGACAAGGACGATTCGATTCGATTTTGGTGAAGATCCGAATGTGGATTCAGATATGAGAATTATTTAATTTTAAGTGATTTTTCACCATTGAGAGATCGGGCCAAAAGCGATATACAACAAGATATTTCAAAAAGTTGTGGACGACTTGTGCCAAAACTTGGTCGATGAGTTGGTTCAGCGACAAGAAGAAGCCAATTCGATTTTGGTTGAGGCCTGAATCTAGGTCCGGCCTATCAGTGGGATACAAAATGTTAACTTGTTAGCCTGGCGGAAGTATGCTCTCTACCGAGTGCCATTCTAGTTAGCATGGAGGCTGTTGCTGTCTGTAGTCCTTATTAGTCACAGCTCAGAACAGTCGTTGAATTTGACATGACATTGATGAATCACCTTGCAAGTGAAACACCAGGATGGCAGTTTATAGCTGGGTCAAGATTGAAACCCAGGCTGGACCTCTCGGAGGTGAATGTACGTACCTTTAGGCCCCAGGCCATCCTGTGAAGCATCAACTCCACAGCCTACAACAACATAGCTGGGTCGGGGAATCAAATCCAGGCTGCACGGCTCAGAGGCGAGTAAGCTACACCGGTGATGTAACACTTGAGGAATGGAATGGCTAAACAATCAGGAGCAGCGTGCACATAAACATCCCTTTTAGGGGCTTGAAGGCCTCACCGGCACAGCATCCTGCACTGTTTCTCACCTCAAATTTCCTGAGATCATTGCAGTGATTTACATGTGCGCCATCTTTTTATTGGAATGGGTGCAAACTACGATATGAATAAATCTCTTCGCTTTTACTAGATGATAACATCATTGCTGGAGTCGAGTCATTGTGACCCGCCCTTGAGCCATATGATACCAACGTTATAACAGTAAAATGCTCATCTCAACGTTTTTGCCACTGGAATTCCTCCTTATCATCATCATCGTCATCATATATATATATATACAGTATATATATATATATATATTTGTGTACAAGATCGAGGCTCGTGTAAGAGCTAACATCAATCACAAAAGAAAAAAACAGACACACAAAACATACAATAAGGGGAGCGGGAGACAAGATGGGGAGAGAGAGAAGCACACAAGTACAACAATTGAGAGCAGGGACATCGGGAGATCTGTGGGAGGAGAGGTTTCTCGGGTTTCCTGCTTCTAGGGTATCCTGCAAACCCATCAATTGGTGGGTACGAGGAGTCGGGGAGGATTATCTGCTAAATCACACTTTCATCGTTTTGTTACTCATTGTACCAACTGAAAGGTTAAAAGTCACTCTAGAAGTACACACCTGTAAGGTACAAACGAAACTCAGGTAAAAGCGATTATAACCGGGATGCGTCCATCTCTCACGCTCAGACAGTCTGGCTGATTATGTGGACAACATCACCACATGTTTCACAAGCTCACTTCGGTGATAAGGTCCTCTGCCATGTTTTAACAGCAAAATAATAATACATCCTTGCATTGTAATTATATATTTATTTTGACGGAATGGACATTGGGGTCAAAGGTCATCTAAGTTCTGAGTTGGCAATAGTCTGAGTTGCATATAGTACACAGGGCAGAAAGGTCTCTGCTACATCAGGATACGGCGGGTAATCTTGAACCGGTAAGGCCGTCACCATAAACCGCAGCATCGTTATAGTAAGGGAAACATATGAAAATCTGTTAACTAAATTGTTACCAAAAAATTTCTTCACCAATATGTTTGTAAAGGTGTGTAATAACATGTGTTAAAATGTAGAAGGTCAACTCCCGTGGGAAACCCAGAAAAAAAGCTGTTGAATTCGGGTACCGAAAAATTATTTTCGAGAATTTTTATTTTTTTAAATCGGCCCTTAAGTAACTTATGAGGGGTCAAATAAGGGTTTTTCATGATTCTGAGTTGATTGTTAACATTTATATTTTCACTTTTACATTTACACACAAAGTAGCTTTTATTTCACATACATATATAATACTCAAGAGTTATTTCTCATTCACAATGTCAGAAGTTTCAACAGTCATTGTCTATGTCTTCTTCAGACTCAACAACATCATGACTGCAGTTTCTGCATGTAATGCCATAACAGACTCCACAGGCCGAGATGCACGTGACCCCATTCTTCTTGCAGCTGCATCGCCGGTTGCTGCAATCTCCATGACAATTACAGCTCGTGAACTGCAATAGCTCCTCAGGAGCCGTGGGGTCCAGTGTTGGAACTGGCTCATACCCATGCACACCTATTGTCCATCCATAGTCACTGGGGTTCAGAGACATGCTCCGTAGAAGGATCCAGTCCCGGGTCTGCAGGTAGGCATGGAGTGAATGTTGTGCAGCTGCACCCTCTGTTGGAGGTAGAGTCTCTGGTTTGATCACTCCTGCCGCTGCCTTCCTTGAGAACTGAGTCTTCTCATCTCCATGGTCAAGATTAGCATGATGCGCTCGCAGAATATTGTCGGTGCCATCTTTGAGACAGAGTACATCTGCCCTTCTTTCCTGTGTTGTGAAATACAAGGTGTCTTCGCATTTCTCTAGAAGTTTTATCTTTAGCCAATGCTTTGAATAAGAAAGGCTCTTCTCTGGTGACTGATCAAACTCCTGCAGCTTTTCATGGACTTGGTCCATGTTCATTACCCCATGCTCTAATTCTGAGTCTAACCATTCGCAGAATTCAATAAAAACTGCCTCTCGCTCCTCATCAATACTCCTCTGTCCTCTCTTCCTTTTTCCTTCCTCATCAGTCTTGGACAAACTGTCACCTCTCGCAAACATAAGTTTGCATCGCAAATGGTACAGTGTTTCTTCTGCTACCAAGTCGTTGATCCCTTCCAGGCGTCCAGTGACTTCAGTGCCCCAGTCATCCCCGCGACTCCGTGCTGTCTTCAGCAAGCTTGCCTTCAGTGTATCTGCAGTCAAATTATCTGGCACTCTGTATTTCTTTCTAGCTTGTGCTGGATTATTTTTGTAGAGCTGGGCTGGTTGGTTGCAAAGAATGCATACATCCTTATACAGGAGGTCAACTGACTGTGATCTTCTAGAACTGCAGCCAGTTGATGAACTGAACTCACAAGTAGTGCGTCTTCTCTTCAACTTTGATGACTCTTTCTCTGCCTTTGATGCTTGAGCTGACTTCTTGGTGGTTGCAACAAAGTTGTTGTACAGATCATTTTTACACTTCTGGTGGTACCTCAGTTTTCCTTCCTTTTGAGCCTCCTTCATACGTTCCACAACAGTAACATTTTCGACAGTTTCTGCTTGTTTCAATAAAGTTGAGTATCCCTTTGGAGTTGCCTGTATGAGCCTTTCAGCTGGTGTATCCGAGCGTGCACAGATGAAGCAATTGAGCACAGGTGGAGTAACGTCTTCATCCATATTGCTAGACTCCATGTCCTGCAAAGTAGAAAATGAGATATATTTAGAAATTATTTTTCCACAAAGGAGTGCCTGTGGTGAAATATAAATGTTAACAACTCAGAATCATGAAAAACCCTTATTTGACCCCTCATAAGTTACTTAAGGGCCGATTTAAAAAAATAAAAATTCTCGAAAATAATTTTTCGGTACCCGAATTCAACAGCTTTTTTTCTGGGTTTCCCACGGGAGTTGAACTTCAACATTTTAACACATGTTATTACACACCTTTACAAACATATTGGTGAAGAAATGTTTTGGTAACAATTTAGTTAACAGATTTGTGAAATATCTCATAAAATGCCCTTACTATTAGAAACTCTTCAGGCCAAGTTGAAGACTCCCATCGCTACAGAAGCCTCACTCTTCATCGCTTCAATGAGGCCTCCACCAGAAACAAACACCAAACACCATGATTCATTTTGTCTTCATTGAGCCATGTGCCGATTCCAGGATGTGAAGCACCTTGCACTTTTAGCAAGCAGAGTCGCTCATAAATTATTGCTCAACCTTCGCCCCTGCACCCTCACCCCAACCATCTGACTCCCCCTCGCTCGCTTCACCGACAGCACAGCCAGAACATTGATATCCAATGAGGTTTTCTCCAGGAGGAAGGCCTGCGCATCGCGTTGCATCACAAGGCTGGGATTACTGAACATGGAAGATTGCGGGAATCCTTGCACAGGGCCGAGGTTTCTCGCTGGGTACTGAATGGTGGGACACAAACATCTGGACACATGGTATTTGTAACTCGACACTTCACAGTTGTGGAAGCGTTTGTGTGAGGGAAGCAATTGTTACTTATATAGTCATGAAAAGTGTACTTGAACTGAGAATCAATCAATTTACAAACTTCATGAGAGTAAAACTCATCGATAGGAAACTTCAATTGTGAAGTCAAAACTCCAAAGAGGATCCTGATTTTTGCCACGAAGGTTTCAGCACAGACAATGTAGCCTTGTTGCCCTTAACAGTCAATGTCCGGATGTGGAACACGTATGGAGCTTTAAATTGCAGACAATCCATGGGATGTACAAAACAGGCTCCGCCAGAGTCGGGCAGGCAATCGGCTCAAGAGCAATTGAGGCAGGCCGACATTAAGACACTTGGCGAGAGGTTTTTAATGACAGGCCTGCTGTTGGAATCTTTTGTCCTTGAGATATCACATGGATCATCACGAGATGCACGTTATACGGAGGATTCAGTTGTGGTTTGAGAATGAGGCAATGTTCACCTGGAGAGAGCAAACAGCTGCAGATGGCAGACACACACACACACACATACACAGACACACACACACACATACACACATACACACACAGACACACACACACACAGACGCACACACACAGACACACACACATACACACATACACAGACACACACACACATACACAGACACAGACACACATACACAGACACACACACACACACACAGACACACACACACACAGACACACACACACACAGACACACACACACACACAGACACACACACATTCACACACACACACACACACAAACAGACACACACACATACACACACACACATACACATACACAGACACACACACATACACAGACACACACACAGACACACACACACACACATACACACACACACACACACACACATATACAGTATACACAGACACACACACACACACAGACACACATACAGACACACACACAGACACACATCCTTTACAACAAGACACACAATGGCCACGCCCATGTGGGGTTCGATATGACCACGCCCACTTTTACAGGACCATTGTCTGACCTTGCGTTAAGGAACATTTCAGCAGCACGTTGATGTATATCAGCCTATTTTAGCTCTCATGCATAACAAAGCCGACATAGCCGTGCCTTGCTAAAACGGATGACTCCCTTTCCAAATAAATTCCAGCCATGACCCCTGCCCTCCTGCCGCACTCCCAAAGGCATTCCACGAAGGGCAAGCAAATATAACAAAATCCAGGCGTGCAGACAAGGCAGATCGTGCCTCGTTCTGGACACGTCTCCTCAGACACATTTGGATGCACGTTTGTAGATCATGCATGACCTGAAGACATTAGCCACAGGCCCAAGGCATGATAGCTTCATTTGAAGCACGCTATGTACGGCACCTGGAGGCAATGGCAAACCATCCAGCAGCACCAACCCCATGCAGGGAGTATGGTGCGTATTACATATGGTGTGTATTACATCATCTAATGTCCTGCACATGATGAGCTCATCAAAAGTAAGAGAATGACCAGTCATAGTGATTAGATTGATGTAAACCAGTTATAGGGCCAAGACCCTTCCCCCTAGATCGGTGTTTATCATCATCATCATCATCATCATCATCATCATGTACCATGCCCTTTGCAGATTGTTGATGCTGACGAAGTGGTTGCTAGACTACAATCCTGGTCGGGTCTCCATTCCGATTCAGGAAGTCACGGCAGGAATTTGTAATTTTTTCAGAGTATCGGCGATAGCTCGCCGACTCTTCACGAAGGACACCTTGGGATCTTTAACGTCCATCCGAGGGATGGCACAAGCGTTGATGAATCACCCTACCTGTGCCACGCCAGGATGACAGTTTATAGCTGCGTCTGCAGTGTGCAGACCTCTCAGACATCATGCTTGTCTCGTTGCTTTTAATCCTCGAATTTATTGAGTCTTCCTCACTCCTGTGATGTCCCCATGTGATTTAGGTACGAGCTCCTCCATGAGCCAGAGATCAATGATAAATAAATAATTGTTATAGGGAGATGGAAAAAGGTAATGTTCCTTTCAACCCATTAACCACATATCTACAGAAGGCAGGTATAATTGACTACACACATGGGAAGGAGACATTAATGGGACTTAAGGATGACTCCTATTATCCTGATCCCCCATGACGATTTGCACGTGGAAAGGGGAGAATGATCCCTCATGTTTCCAAAGCTCTCCTCAAGCTCATGCTCGGTGCCCTCACCGCTCTCCTGCCCATTACCAAACACATGGAGCACGCTTACGTCATGCAGGTAATTGTCCTTGCACAGTAAAGTTTGCACGTGGATGCCTCGCCTCACCTCCTCGAGTCACGTCTTGCCCAGGTGTGCCATCGTCTCCCACCACCGCGTTCACAGGTGAAGCGGCTCTGTTCACCAAGCACGTGCACACACTCTGTGAAAAAAATTACACTTTTACAAGGTGTCGGTGGTGATGGTAGATCCTTGTAGATCTAACAATTTGTGACTCCAACGAGAGGGAATTGAGGAAACACTCCATGAAACTGGAGTTTCATATATGAGCACTCGATGAGGTGAGGCCAGCAGAACAGTGAACGTTTGTGGAGGAAGATGGGAATGCGTAAATACGGTACACCTGTTTAAATGGAACTCCAGGAGTTTTGGGCACCTGAAGACAAGAATCGCAGGTGAGACTTGAACGGCTCTGGGTAGAGCGCGAACCTCTGCCAGGCCGAACCGTTTACGGTTTGTATTCCACCGATAGGTCGGATCTGGATTCGGACCTGAACCAAAATGTAATCGGCTTGTTATTGTCACCCAACCAACTCATCCACCAAGTTTAGTCATAGCACATGCACAACTTTTTAAAATATTGCGGCTGCTATCAATTTTTTTGGGCCACAATTGTGAAATCACTAAAAATGATTGTGTGCGGATCCGGTTCCGGATCTTCACCAAAATCAAATCAATTTGTCCGAGTCACAAACCCAACCTGTCCACCGAGTTTCGTCCAAATCCGTCCGTAACATTTTCAGATATCCTGCTCACAGACAGAAAAAACAGGGGTAAGGACACAACCTTCACCCACCTTCAGTGGTGGAGGTAACTAGAGTTCATAGGTTTTTGAAAGTGCAATAAGGGGATTTGTGTTCTCGTGTTCAAGGATATAATTCAATTTTTTTTTTTACCTCTCCCACCCTTCCCACGCCTCCTCCCCCTAAGCCCTCTTCCTCCCACAGATCTCCCGATGTCCCTGCTCTCAAATGTTGTACTTGTGTACTTCCCCCTCTCCCCATCTTGTCTCCCGCTCCCTTTATTTCCTCTTATGTGTCAGTTTTTTTTGTCATTAATGTTAGCTCTTACACGAGCCTCGATCTTGTACACACAAAAAAGAATTTTTTAAATAAAATAAAGATTTTAAAGGTAGAAAAAAATTGCTTTTGGATGTTTACCGCCATTGATGCAGCGTCTTATACACCACCACATTTAAAACGTTATATTGGTTATTGGTGCGTGTTGTTTGTGTCCTTTATGACGTCACTGGAAACAGTGAGTTTCCTTTTTGGATTGATTTTCAATTTTGTTTGACTACGAGACAAAGTAAAACAATTACCTTACTTACCTCTCTGTGCGTGCGCTATCGGGACGAGATTCCGTACAATTTGCCAAACTAAGGGTGAAAGTACTGCTAAACCCCGGAAGTTTCAGTGGGTAACCGCTCCCGGGAGCCCCCATGATCCGAAAGATCGAAGCCTGAGCGATTGTGCGGGATACTGTCTTGTATTCATGTGTCAAGTTTCAGAACAATCAGCCAGGTGATAAGCGAGGAATGAATAATGCAGAAATAAATGCACAACGTGAGATTTCAAATGTCAATAACAAATTGATAATAATGAGCAGAAACTCCAAAAATGAAGGGAATCTTCCTCCACTCATTCGTTCCTCTTTTTTTTCCGCATGTGGAACCAAATTCCACATCCTCTTCAATCTCATTCTTCGCTGCAGGTCTTGACAACTGTTCTCCATATCAGATCATCCCCATCCAAAACCATGATCTTTTCTACACCCACTGTGGCAGCTTCACTACGAGCCTTAAAAACCAGAAATGCAACATTGGGTTGATGTCTAACGTGGGCAGAGGCATGTTCACTTTTTTATATTTTTATATATTTATACATACATATATATATCTAAATATATATAATATATATGTATAAATATATATATAAATATATAAATGTATAGAAATATAATTTTATATAAAATTTATATTTTATGTTCTCATTTATTTTTACATAAAGCAATTAATTTTTTTATATTCATTCAATTACATATTTTTTAGACATGGAGCTGCTTATTTCTTATATTCATTCATAAATACATTAATAGTGTATAAAGTAACAGAACTTGGGTGTAATGTAACATGTAGTTATTATTAGAGTCAACAATGAACACGGTAACATGAGGCAGTCACTAACATGGTATTTATAGTGAGTGATCAGGGATGTGTTCAGTTGCCGAGTTTATATTAGAACGCTCGCCAAGCGGCTTAAGCACTCGAGCAAGCACTCCATTCGAAGCCGTTATAAGGAATGGTTGGCTTGGCAAGCGCTAGCACGCTGCTTGGTAACTGAACACACCCTGGGGTAGCAACGTTCTCATAAGTATTCAACCTCCATTTGGAAATCCTAAAATCCGAAATCCAAAAGTCACCTGGAAATACTCTTCATTCCCTGAAGAACCTTGGACTGCTGGTATGCGCCATCGGTGGATTTGCGCCGTCGACCGATCGTGCTGGCGCAAGCATCGGGTCCGTATAAGACGGTCCACCACCATCGGGTCCTGCGCTATCTACCGATGATACGCATCCATTGATGGTGCAAAACGATGCCTGCTCCATTTACCGATGCCTGCACGAACAATGGATCCATTGATAGCGCAGCGCGATCGGTCGATAGCACAAATCTACCGATGGCGCACAACACTGCCAAAGCAAGCCACAAGAACCTCCTGCGTTTTCCATTACAAATCTGTAATTCGAATGAATGAACAAACACGACAATGAAGGCTTGGAGGGGGGTTCAACCATCTAAATGAGTCGAAGCGTTATATTCGTATCGCATTTGAATAAACACGTTACTAATTTCACTAGAAAACTAGAACGGCATTCGGTAGGGAGCATACCTCCACCTGGTTGGCCATATCACTCAATGGCGAAGAATCACTTTAAAAATTCTCCTATCTGGAACCGGATCCGGATCTTCACCAAAATCGAATCGATTCTTCCTTGTCACACACACAACCGGTCCAACAAGTTTCGTCCAAATCCATCCACAACTTTTTGAGATTTCCTGCTATGTATCGTTTTTGGCCCTATCTCCCAATGGTGAAGAATCACTTAAAAATTAAATAATTCTCATATCCGAATCCATATTCAGATCTTCACCAAAATCGAATCGAATCGTCCTTGTCAGACACACAACCGGTCCAACAAGTTTCGTCCAAATCCATCCACAACTTTTTGAGATTTCCTGCTATGTATCGTTTTTGGCCACATCTCCCAATGGTGAAGAATCACTTAAAAATTAAATAATTCTCATATCCGAATCCATATTCAGATCTTCACCAAAATCGAATCGAATCGTCCTTGTCAGACACCCAACCTCTCCATCAAGTTTCCTTCAAATCCGTCCACAACGTTTTGAGATATCCTGCGCTGTATCGTTTTTGTCCCGATCTCCCAATGGTGAAGAATCACTTTAAAAAATTCTAGTAGCCGAATCCGAATCCGGATCTTCACCAAAATGTAATCATTTCGTCCTTGTCACATACGCTACATATCTGCCAAATCTTGTCCGAATCTGTCCTCAACCTTTTGAGATATTTTGTTCACAAAAGGATAGCCAGACAGACGGGTGAAAACATAACCTCCATTCTCCTTTGGTGGTGGAGGTAACGAGTTGAGCACAACATATTTTTGAGCCATCTACTTATTACGTACACACCGGGTGATCAAATCTGAAAAAATTAAGGCTGCCTGACATCGATGTGACGATGTATTCACGTAATTGGTCGTTACCGATGCAATCGCAACCAACTGGTTTTACCAAGTGGACTGCGGGTCATACATATGGCATAGGTTGCGGTCACTTCATTTGCCCCCTCCCCCCACTCACTATATTCTAGAAATTCCCACGGTTGGATGACGCAACCGCGTACAGTGTATCGCCGCTTCCGGTGATGGTGGGAGAGGGTATTACCAGAGCCCTTTACACACAAGAGTTTGGGCAACTCGGTAATCGGCGCCATGTTGGAGCCCTAAGTCAAGTGCACGCGCGCGTGCGTTCAACGTGCATGCATGGAGTTACATATTAAGTCTATGCGTGCATGCAACTTTCTGCTATTAGAGACGGGTTTATTTTTATGTTCCCGAGTTTCATTCATTGTTTAGTCACTTTAGGGCTTTAACATGGCGCCTGTTGTCATGTGATCGCTAAAAACTGAAACCGAGTTGGCCAAACTCTGTGTATAAAGGGCTCTGTGTATGACGAGTAACGTTTCAGAACCCTGAATTGTATCACGAAATGGAGGGGTCACAGTGACGTGTTTTTGCTTGGATACGCGACCGCCATATTGGCAAAGGGGAAACAGAAGCCGTTGCACGTATCACGCACAATTACACGTTATTATCGCTGTGTTCACTTGTGCACAACGACTCTCGATTTCGGAAACATTCTCGCTCATCTCTCGCTTTACTTTGATGGATTTATTGATAGATTGAGTTCATACATTATAGTTTGTGATGTCCTATCAGTATACTGTGTCTTGAAGTGTGGTGCTGCGCACACACAACTCGATTGCCAGAGAGGTAGGCCACAACGCGTTTGTTATAACGAAGAGTCTTTATTCCAAAGCTCGTACTGCAGCACTGGGCGGGCTCGAGCTTAGAGCCCGCATATATGTGCCAAGTCCACGCCTAGTCCCCAGGCGTGGCCGATCGGTCGAAGGGCGGGGCATGTGCCTTCGATCCCCGCCTGGGCGCTCGCGCCACCCACTGGTGCGTGGAATTATTGCCCCTTGTGCCCTCCACACGCGCCCCCCCAGAATTCCCGCGCACCTGAAGGGTGAGTTTGCGGGGAAGCCGGATGACCCGGCCGAAACGCCCCCTGGCGATGGGTGCAGGGCTGGGGGGTAGCAGGCCGGCGGGGCTGGGGGGTGCCAGGGGTCCGACCGCCAGGGGGTGGCCTCGACGCGGAGGCAGAGATGCTGGCGGAGGGTGGTCCGGATCGAGGTGGGCCGGCTTGAGGCGGTCCACGGAAATGTGATCCGGGGCACCACCGATGTCGATGGTGAAAAATTTGTCCCCGGTCTCCAGCACGCGGAAGGGCCCGTCGTACGGGGGCCGTAGCGGTGCCCGGCGGGCGTCGTGCCGGATGAAGACGTACTTTGCCGTGCGAAGCTCCGGGGCGACGTGGGAAGGCGGGCAACCGTGGTGTGCCGTTGGCACCAGGGTGAACCTTCGGGCGGTCTCCTGAAGGGCGGAGCGCTGTTGCGCCGCGGACCAAGGAGCCGTGGAGTCGGGGATAAATTCACCCGGTACCCGCAGTGGTTGCCCGAAGACCAGCTCCGCCGAGGACGCGCACAGGTCGTCCTTTGGCGCCGTCCTGAGGCCCAGCAGGACCCAGGGGAGTTTGTCGACCCAGCCGCCGTCGCGGAGGCTGGCCCGGAGCGCGGCCTTCATTGAGCGATGAAAGCGCTCGCACAGGCCATTGGCCTGGGGGTGGTAGGCCGTGGTGCGGTGTAGTTTCACCCCGACCCCTTGCGCCACCACGGCCCAGAGCTCCGAGGTGAACTGGGGGCCGCGGTCGGACGACATGTCCGAGGGGGCACCGGACCGGGCAACCCAAGTGGCGATAAAGGCTTGTGCCACCTCACCCGCAGACGTCGCCGCCAATGGGACGGCCTCCGGCCACCGTGTGATGCGGTCGACCATGGTGAGGAGGTGGATGAACCCCCGCGAGGGGGGCCGAGGTCCCACCAAGTCGACGTGCACGTGGTCGAACCGACGCTCGGGCACCGCAAACGGGGCCAACGGGGCCTGGGTGTGGCGGTGGACCTTTGCACGCTGGCACGCGAGGCACGTCCTGGCCCAGTCGTGGACGTCCTTCCGGCGGCCATGCCAGACGAACTTCGCCGTGACGAGCTTCTGTGATGCCTTCGTGCCCGGGTGGGATAGGCCGTGGATGGCGTCGAAAACGGGGCGCCGCCAGCCAGCGGGCATGATGGGACGAGGCCGGCCGAGGGAGACGTCGCATAGGAGGGCCGCGCCCGCGGCGTCGAACGGCACCTCGGTGACGAGGAGGCCCGTGACGGCGGTCCGCAAGGCCTGGACGCCGGGGTCGGTGGTCTGGTCCTCCGCCATCCGGGCATAGTCGACCCCGAGGTGGACCACGTGCACGACAGACCGGGAAAGACAATCCGCCACCGGGTTGTCCTTACCCGCCACGTGACGGATGTCCGTCGTGTACTCGGACACGGCAGAGAGGTGACGCTGCTGCCGTGCCGACCATGCCTCGGCGACCTTGGCCATTGCGAAACCAGGGGCTTGTGGTCGACGAAAGCCATGAATGGGCGACCCTCCCGCAGATGGCGGAAGTGTCGGACCGCCAGGTGGAGCCCGAGCAGCTCGCGGTCGAAGGTGCTATAGCGGCGTTCGTGCGGGCGAAGCTGCCGGCTGAAAAACGCCAGCGGTTGCCAAGCACCACGCACCCATTGCTCGTGCACCGCGCCCACCGTGTAGTCCGATGCATCGGTGGTGAGGGCGATCGGTGCATCGGGCGCCGGGTGCGCCAGCATGGTGGCGTCGGCCAGGGCCAGCTTTGCGCCCGCAAACGCCGTGGCCATCGGGTCCGACCAGGCGATGTCACCTTTGCCCGGCTTGCCCCGGAGGGCCTCGTGCAAGGGGCGGAGGAGCTGGGCGACGTGGGGCACGAAGCGGTGGTAAAAATTTACCATGCCCAGGAACTCCTGGAGCCCCTTGATCATGCGGGGCTGCGGGAAATCCCTGACCGCCTCCACCTTGGCCGGTAAAGGGACGGCCCCGTGCCTGGTGATGCGGTGCCCCAAGAGGTCGATGGTGGCGACGCCGAAACGGCACTTGGCGGGGTTGATGATTAGGCCATGCTGGCCCAGGCGTTCGAAAAGCGTGCGGAGGTGGAGCAGGTGCTCTCCCGGGACGCGCTCGCGACTAGAATGTCGTCCAGGTAGACAAACAGGAAAGGTAAGTCATGCAAGACGCTGTCCATAAGCCACTGGAACGCCTGGGCCGCATTCTTCAACCCGAAGGGCATTCTTAGGAACTCGAAGAGGCCGAAAGGGGTGATGACGGCCGTCTTCGGGATGTCGTCCGGTTGGACGGGGACCTGGTGGTAGCCCCGGATGAGGTCCACCTTAGAAAACACGGTCGTGTTTGCCACCCGGGTGGAAAAGTCCTGAATATGTGGGACCGGGTAGCGGTCGGGGGTGGTGGCATCATTGAGCCGGCGGTAGTCCCCGCACGGCCGCCCTCCCCCGCCGGGCTTTGGCACAATGTGCAGAGGAGAAGCCCAAGCGCTGTTGGAACGCCGTACGATCCCCAGCCGCTCCAGCGTGGCGAACTCCGCTTTCGCCACGGCGAGCTTCGTGAGCTCGAGTCGGCGTGCCCGGGCATAGACCGGCGGCCCGACCGTGGGGATATGGTGCTCCACCCCGTGTTTAACGGCCACCGCTGAGAAGGTGGGCCTCGTGAGGGCCAGGAAACTGGCGAGGAGGCGGGCAAAGTCGTCCGCTGCCGGAAGCGTGCAAACTAAACTCGCCGGGACGGAACCTTCCAGCAAGCCGCTTGGCAAGCCGCTAGGTGAGCCGCTCAGTGAGCCGCTCAACGAGCCGCTAGGCGAACAAGCGAGCGAGCTAAAGGTTTCGGCCTGGACGAGCCGTCTGCGCTTCACGTCGACCAACAACCCATTCGCACATAGGAAGTCCGCACCAAGCAGTGCCATTGGCACGCTGGCGGTCACGAACGACCATTGAAAGCGCTGCCCTCCGAACCGCAGGGAGAGGCAACGCTTCCCGAATGTGGGGATGGGGGTACCGTTGGCGGCAAGCAAAGCGGGGCCCCGGCCCGCGGTTCGCTTGTCGGACGTGGAGGCGGGGAGGACACTTACCTGCGCTCCTGTATCGCAAAGGAAACGGCGCCCGGACAAGGTGTCCATAATAAACAGGAGGCTGCCGGAATGGCCGACGCTCAGGGCCGCTAATGGGCGCCGGCCCGGTCGTTTCCCGACCTGTCAAAAGAGCACGGTGGGCGACACGTTTTAGCCTTGCGGCCGAACCTGGCGTGGTAGTAGCACCAGGTTTGCGGCGGCGGCGGCTGCGGCGGCCTTGGTGATGGCGGCGGCGGTGGTGGGCGTGGCACAGCAGCGGCCAGGAGGGAAAGCCGGGGGCGCTGTAGCCGCTGCCCCGGGATCCACGACGGCAGCACCGTAACCCGACCGCGTGTCGCAGGCCGCGAAAAACTTGTCGGCCTCTACGGCCAGGGCGCGGGGTTCCTTTATTTTGGAACCGGCCAGCGCGAGGCGTACCTGTAGAGGTAGCTGGCGTAGGAAAAGCGCCCGGAATAAGAAATCCGGGGGCTGGTCTCCAAGCAGCGACAACATAAAATCCATCCGCACGGATGCTCGTGTGTCGCCGAGTTCGGGAAGGTCCAGGAGGCGGTCGGCCCGTTCGAGCTCCGTGAGCCCGAACGTGGCGAGAAGGAGACATTTAAGCGCCTCGTACTTGTTGTCGCCCGGCGGGCGCTGAAGGATGGACACGACTCTGGCGGCAGTGCCGGGCCCGAGGGCGGCGACCACGTGGTAGTACCGGGTCTCGTCCGCCGTTATGCCTCGGAGCTGAAATTGAGCTTCGGCCTGCACGAACCAAACGTCGGCCTGTGCTTCCCAAAACTCTGGGAGTTTGACTGCGATGGCGTTGGTGGCCATGGCGCGTTCGGTGGTCAGCAACGGCTGAACCAATCGGGGTCACCAGTGAAGTGTGGTGCTGCGCACACACAACTCGATTGCCAGAGAGGTAGGCCACAACACGTTTGTTATAACAAAGAGTCTTTATTCCAAAGCTCGTACTGCAGCACTGGGCGGGCTCGAGCTTAGAGCCCGCATATATGTGCCGAGGCCACGCCTAGTCCCCGGGCGTGGCCGATCGGTCGAAGGGCGGGGCATGTGCCTTCGATCCCCGCCTGGGCGCTCGCGCCACCCACTGGTGCGCGGAATTATTGCCCCTTGTGCCCGCCACAATATAGAACATTTTCCAGGTGAGTCATCGGCCAGGTATGGTCAAGTTGCAGGTAATTGGGATTGATTCTTGTCCCAACCAGCACCCGGCTGATTTGTGGAGAGACAACCCGAAAGAATGGCCCAGGGTGGAGTACCCAGATGTGTAGGCCCTACGGCCTACACTTACCTATTCATTTCATGGATATTTCATTGTGTGGACACATTACCCGGACTTGGACATTGCATTATGGGGCGACAAAGTTCCCGGATGTCCGACCCCGAGAATAAGAGGACTCCTTCCGTGTTATCTTTACACTCGTTTAGCCGATGTTGCTTTAGACTTAACTTCAAAAAATCCGGAGGAATTCCCATGTTGTATTGCCTTTTTCCGCATTGGGAAGGTGAATATGTAGCAGCCTGAACATTGTTCCACCTTATGGTGGCATTTTTCTGAGGCTACTTCAAATGACAAAAGTAACAAGAAAGAGCAATCAGAGATTGCAGACCCTCGCCAGGACGTGTTTTCAGTGGTTTTTAAGGCTTTTGTATTAAAACAAATATGACGGCCAAACCACGTGACCAACGTCTTTTTTTTCCTCCACCAATTTATCCCGAGATAAATTACTTAACGAATAATTATATAATAAATTTAAGAATTTAATGAACTAGGGCATTGCCCGTACTATATCTATATCTAAAATTATATCCCCCCCCCTCTATTTACATGAAATGGTTTGGTCCAAAGCGAACGGCTTCCGGAGTTTGGTAAAGAAATCGCCATCGCGTGCACAAACGCGCAGGAAAGCGAATGAATCGCAAATTCGTTTTTATTAGTTTTAAAACATAGTTTAACGCCAACATAGTTTGCAAACGTGAAATAAATGAATACGCTCTCAAATGTGCCATCCGAGGCAGAGTGTGTCCGCCACGTTCGGCACACGCGATAGTTCGCTGCTCTCTGATTGGTTGAATCGTTTTTTGGACATAGCTCGGTAAGTAATTGTCCGATTAATATGAAACCTTGAAAAGGCACATCCTCGGGTCCCCAGCAATATACCTGGCAAGTTAAAAGTATATCGGACCCGTGGTTGTCGAGAAACAGCGGTCACAGACAAACAAACGTACAAACGTACAAACGTACAGAGATTACTGGAATTATAGATAGATAAAATAATTAATTATTTAAATAATAATTCAATTAATTAATTAAATAATAAATACTTAAATAATAAATAATAAACTCAAGAAATTTCATCTTGATCGGATGAAGTTTTGTACTTGTCGAATTACGTCATAATGGAGGCACCTATGACATCATCATGAATATGTTATTCCACATGGAAAGTTCTTTACAATGAGCCAAGTCTCAATTTTTTCTCTGCAGCGCTTTTGGAGATATGGAGGTGCAAAGTTGTTCGGTTTTTCCAAGATGGCGCCCATACCACGTGACCTATGACGTCATAATTATCATTTAAGAATTCTGCAGGAGGAGGTGCAGCGATGGTGAAAATTTCCTGTCAATCGAATCAACGGTTGCAGAGAAAATCATATTTATTCTGTGCGGACAAACAGACACAGATAAACACTTAAATGCAATAGCCTCTCCTCTGGCGAGGTTAATAATAACAATGATAATAGCATAATAATTATATTGTAGCGGTTACCGCTGGATGCACACAATCGCCTTGCACCGGCCAGAACACGGCCAGACGCGCCTCTCCCGGGCATGCCCGGACTCACTGTTCCCGGGCACGCCCGAACCTCCCGGGCACGCCCGGTCTCGTCTTTCCCGGGCATGCCCGCTCTCGCCTTTCCATGGCTCGCCCAGAGCGTCCGGGCATGCCCGCTATCGCCTTTCCAGGGCTCGCCCAGAGCGCCCGGGCACGCCCAGCCTCGACTTGCCAGGCCGCAGCCAAACACGCCCGGGCAGGTCCAGACTCGCCTTTCCAAGGCTCGCCCTTGACACCCGGGCATGCCCGGTATAGCTTTTGCCGGGCAAACTTCCCGACATAAATGTGTATATATATTGCTGCCCGAAAAACGGGCTTGTCAGAATACCTGAGCTGTTTTGTTTCAATAAAGCAACTTGGACGAATTCCGTCTTTGGTCACGTCAATTCTTTCGACTCGCGTTGGAGCGCAGTTCCTTCATTGGTGACCTACCGACATGGATACGGCAGTGACGCTTAAACTGCCTACCTTCTGGGAGGCTCACGCGGCTGTTTGGTTCGCTCAGGCGGACTCTCAGTTCGCCCTGCGAGGCATCACCGCGGACGACACCCGCTTCCACCATGTTGTGGCGGCGCTCGGTTCCGCCACCGCGGCCCGCGCCTTGAGCCTCCTCGAGCACCCGCCGGCTGCTGACAAATACGACGCGCTGAAGACACTCCTCCTCGACGCTTTCGCCCTCTCACTGGCAGCACGCGCACGGCGCCTGCTCGCTCTGCCCGAGCTCGGCGACACGCGCCCGTCAGAGCGCATGGACTATATGCTCTCGTTGCTCGGTGAGCACTCTCCGGATTTTCTGTTCCGCGAGCTGTTCCTTCGCCAGCTGCCTCACCCGGTACACCTCGCCCTGGCTGTAACGTTGATCACGGATTCCCGCGCCCTCGCCAGGGAAGCCGATAAGATCTCCTCGGCGGGCCAGCACATCGGCGCGGTTACCTGGAGCCCGCCGCCGTCCGAGGCGACGCCCACGACGCCCGAGCGCCCTGCGCGGTTGGAGGCCGAACTGCCGGTGCAACTGGCGGCCGCCACGCCGCACCGCCCGCTTCCGACACGACGGCCGGGGCCTCCACCTGACCGGGTGTGGTGTTATTACCACGCCAGGTTCGGACACAAGGCTCGGACGTGCCGGCCGCCGTGCACTTTCGGCAGGTCGGGAAACGGCCGGGCCGGCGTTCATTCCCAGCCATGAGCGCCCGCCACTCGGGCAACTTGCTGTTTATTCGGGACAAAGCGTCTGGGCGGCGTTTCCTGTGTGACACCGGCGGCCAACTGAGCGTCATACCCGCCTCCGAGCAGGACAGGCGGGACGCCGTTTGCGGCCCCTCTTTGGTCGTTGCTAATGGCTCGGCCATACGCACTTTCGGCCCACTTGTCGTCACCCTCTGCTTCGGCAGCCAGCGTTTTCAATGGACTTTTGTGACCGCCTGCGTCCCCATGGTTTTGCTGGGCGCCGACTTCCTCTGCGCGCACGGGCTGCTGGTCGACGTCAAACGTCGTTGCCTTGTCAACGCCGAGACCTTCAGCTCCCTGGCGTGCACGATGAGCAGCTCCGCGCCGACCGAACTGGCGTGCGCCCTCCCGGCAGCGAATGAGTTCGCTCGCCTGCTCGCGGAATTCCCGGCCCTAACGCGGCCGACGTTTTCGGCCGTCGCGGTGCGGCACGGGATTGAGCACCACATACCCACTACGGGCCCGCGGGTCTCCGCCAGGGCCCGCCGCCTCGACCCGGCCAAGCTCGCCGTGGCGAAGGCCGAGTTCGACGCATTGGAGCACCTCGGCATCGTGCGGCGCTCCGATAGCGCGTGGGCCTCGCCACTGCACATCGTGCCAAAGCCGGGGGGTGGATGGCGCCCGTGTGGCGACTACTGCCGTCTCAACGACGCTACCACCCCCGACAGGTACCTGATCCCGCATATTCAGGACATTTCCGCCCGTTTGGCGGGACGGGTCATCTTTTCGAAAATTGACCTGATACGGGGCTACCACCAGGTACCTGTCCGGGCAGCCGACGTCCCAAAGACGGCCGTCATCACGCCGTTCGGCCTGTTCGAATTTTTGCGGATGCCGTTTGGCCTCAAGAACGCGGCCCAGGCGTTCCAGCGCTTGATGGACGGCGTGCTGCGCGACCTGCCGTTTCTTTTCGTCTATCTGGACGATATCCTCGTCGCCAGCACGTCCCGCGCCGAGCACCTCCTCCACCTCCGAACACTGTTCGGTCGCCTCAGCAAGCACGGCTTAATTGTCAACCCGGTCAAATGCCACTTCGGCGCGACGACCGTTGACTTTTTGGGCCACCGCATCACCAAGACCCGGGGCCGTGCCGCTGCCGACCAAGGTCGAGGCCATCACCACGTTCCCGCGTCCCCGTTCCATCAAGGCCCTCCAAGAGTTCCTCGGCATGGTGAATTGTTATCACCGATTCGTGCCCCGCGCTGCTCAGCTCATGCGGCCCCTTTACGAGGCCCTCCGGGGCAAGCCGGCCAAGCATGACATTGTTTGGTCCGCGGCCATGGACGCGGCCTTCGCCAGCGCCAAACGGGCCCTCGCCGACGCAACGCTGCTGGCTCACCCGGTGCTCAACGCGCCCATCGCCCTCACTACAGACGCCTCCAACTACGCGGTGGGCGCCGTCCATGAGCAATGGGTGGACGGGGTTTGGCAGCCACTCGCTTTTTTCAGCCGGCAACTCCGGCCGAACGAGTTAAACTACAGCACGTTCGACCGCGAGCTGCTCGGGCTATTCCTGGCCGTTCGCCATTTCCGACACCTCCTGGAGGGCCGCCCGTTCACGGCTTTCGTCGACCACAAGCCGTTGGTCTACGCAATGGCTCAGGTCACGGAGCCGTGGTCGGCCCTCCAGCAGCGCCACCTCTCCGCCGTGTCGGAGTTCACCACGGACATCCGGCACGTCGCCGGCAAAGACAACGCCGTGGCCGACTGTCTTTCTCGGGCCAGCGCGAACGCGGTCCACCTCGGCGTGGACTTCGCGCTCATGGCGGCCGACCAGACCACCGACGCCTCGGTGCAGGCACTCCGTGCGGCGGACACGGGCCTCCGCCTGGCCGACATTCCCTTCGCGGGCACCGTCCTGCTCTGCGACGTCTCCCAGGGCCAGCCTCGCCCCATCGTGCCCGTTTCCTGGCAGCGCCGCATCTTCGCCTCCATCCACGGCCTTTCTCACCCGGGCCGGAAAGCTTCTCAGAAGCTGGTGTCGGCGCGTTTCGTCTGGCACGGCCTTCGACGAAACATCCGCGACTGGGCCAACGCCTGCATGGCCTGCCAGCGGGTCAAGGTCCACCGCCACACCCAGGCCCCGCTGGCACCTTTCGCCATGCCTGAACGGCGTTTCGACCACGTCCACGTGGACCTGGTGGGTCCCCTGCCCCCCTCGCGGGGGTTCACCCACCTGCTCACCAGGGTGGACAGGACCACCAGGTGGCCGGAGGCTGTGCCCCTCGCCTCCACCACCACCGCCGACGTGGCGCAGGCGTTCATCGCCACCTGGGTCGCGCGCTTCGGCGCACCAGCGGACATCTCGTCCGACCGCGGCCCACAGTTCACGTCTGAGCTTTGGGGCGCAGTCGCCCGTTCGTTGGGGGTCACGCTGCACCGCACCACGGCCTACCACCCCCAAGCCAACGGGTTGTGCGAGCGGTTTCACCGCTCCATGAAGGCCGCACTCATGGCCGGCCTTCAGGACGACGGTTGGGCCGACCGGCTGCCGTGGGTCCTTTTGGGCCTTCGCACGGCCCCCAAGGAAGACCTCCAGGCGTCCGCCGCCGAGCTCGTCTACGGCCAGCCGCTCCGCATCCCGGGCGAATTCGTGCCCGACGCTACCAGTCCCTGGTCCGCCGCTCGCCAGCGCTCGGACCTCCAGGAGGCCGCCCGATGATTTGCCCCCGTGCCGACGTCCCGCCACGGTGGCCCCCAGTCCTACGTCCCCCCGGCGCTTCGCACAGCGGAGTACGTCTTTGTGCGTCATGACGCGCACCGGGGGCCACTCCGGCCGCCGTACGACGGGCCCTTCCAGGTCCTGCGACGGGGCGACAAGTCTTTCATCGTCGACTTCGGCGGCCGGCCGGACCGGATTTCTGTGGACCGCCTCAAACCGGCGCACATGGACGTCGACCGACCACCACGGTTGGCCCTTCCTCCGCGGCGAGGCCGCCCCCCGTCCACAGTTCCCCCCGCTCGACCACCCACCACCATGTCGGACCCCTCCCCACGACCCTCCAGGGGTCGCTTCGGCCGGGTCATCCGGACCCCCCTTAAATTGACCCTGCCGGTGCAGGTCGATTCTGGAGGGGCGTGTGTAGCGGTTACCGCTGGATGCACACAATCGCCTTGCACCGGCCAGAACACGGCCAGACGCGCCTCTCCCGGGCATGCCCGGACTCACTGTTCCCGGGCACGCCCGAACCTCCCTGGCACGCCCGGTCTCGTCTTTCCCGGGCTCGCCCAGAGCGTCCGGGCATGCCCGCTATCGCCTTTCCAGGGCTCGCCCAGAGCGTCCGGGCATGCCCGCTATCGCCTTTCCAGGGCTCGCCCAGAGCGCCCGGGCACGCCCAGCCTCGACTTGCCAGGCCGCAGCCAAACACGCCCGGGCAGGTCCAGACTCGCCTTTCCAAGGCTCGCCCTTGACACCTGGGCATGCCCGGTATAGCTTTTGCCGGGCAAACTTCCCGACATAAATGTGTATATATATTGCTGCCCGAAAAACGGGCTTGTCAGAATACCTGAGCTGTTTTGTTTCAATAAAGCAACTCGGACGAATTCCGTCTTTGGTCGCGTCAATTCTTTCGACTCGCGTTGGAGCGCAGTTCCTTCAATATCAATATTACCATTACATTATTGCAAAATAGTAAATTAATAATAATGATAACAATAATAATAGCACAATAATTTTCAGTAATAAAAAGAATGCCGTGATCCCCCCTGGCTGATCCTGTAGATTATTTTATGCAATTTCAAAAGAAGGCGCAAAGCGCCCCTCCCTTTATAATAAGGGATCGTTTCTCTGTATGCAGCTTTAACATGGGCACTGAAAATACGTTTCTCGGCTTCTACAGGATCAAATCGGCTACAAATTTCAGAAGTAAATGCTTTGTACGTTGAGGTAATATGTTCCAAATTTCAGAAGTAAATGCATTGTACGTTGAGGTAATATGTTCCAAATTTCAGAAGTAAATGCTTTGTACGTTGAGGTAATATGTTCCACATTTCAGAAGTAAATGCTTTGTACGTTGAGGTAATATGTTCCAAATTTCAGCAAAGTCTGTATCCGCATTTTTGAGTTTTATTTAGAAAACCCTCAAAATCACGTTGGTGTCTGTGTGTCTGTCCGTCCGTCCCTCCAAAATGTGTTGGCGCTCATATCTCAAGGACAATACATTGAAACTAGCTGAAACTTGGCATATACATCAGCCAATCGGTCTAGTTAATGACTTTCAAAACAAATTCCACAAAAGTGCGATAGTTTTTGCTTCAAAGTTAAATATATAAAATCGAAAAATTAAAAACGTAGTTTTGTAGGGGAGAACCGTGCGCGAACGTCGATACCAATGGCGACCCTCACAGACCCATATTTCCCGAGATAGCACGCCGGCCCGGCAACATGCATACATTTTATGGCCCCTCACGCTCGAAATCGCGTTTTCGGCGAGAACGTGACGTCACGGCTCACTTAATTGCAATTATCTCGTCTCGGCGCCGGCTCAAGTATTCGCGTATACTTGAGCCGGCGCGGCATTGTTTATGTTTAATGTGCTCTATAATTTATGATGTGCTCTATAATTTATGATGCACATTTATGATGTGCACATTTATGATGTGCTATAAACAGTGCGCGTAGGTACCGTTGGAAATTTGAAGAAAAAAAATTGTTGACGCGCAGGGTCAAAATCGATGCGCGCGCTGACCAGAGACCGGAAATATATATATTTTTGGCCTAATCCTGGGATCTCCAGGAGTAAAATAGCCTATTTAGTTTTCCCAATTTCAGCTTTAGTCTCCAGCATTCTCAGGTTTGGACTCCCACATAACATTCGTGTTCGCATAACGTTCATTGTTCTCATTGTGACGATGTTTTTCCGGGTGCCGCACAAACGGCTGCACCGATCGAACTCGGTGACCTCAGACAAAGACCTTTTATAAGACATGGGTTGAATCCCTGCTTGAGAGATTTCTAACCCATTTCAACTGAAGGAAACACCTATCGGGAGTACATACGACATAGCGATTGTGAACACGATTAGTTTAATCTTGACATGAGAGAATTCCACATAGCTATTTGGGCGGTGAATACACTAACAGATCGCTGTCTCCATCGATCTTGCCAAGGGCGTAACAGCTATTGGCTCAAAATCCTTTTAACTGTTGATTTGGAAGTTTTTACAATGAAGGAAACACGTATCGGGAGTACATACGACATCGGGAGGACTAACTGCACGCGTCTTCAGTGAATGAATGAATGAATGATCGTTTTAAGGCCATTTTTCCCCGCTAAAGCGGGGGTTAGCCTTGCGGGCCCCATGACAATCATGGTTCCCTGTTTGAGGCAATGTTTTTTATGGCCGGATGCCCTTCCTGACGCATTCATTGGAATGATCGCTTGTCTTCAGTATTAAGCTTAAATCTGTCATGGCGGATCTGAAGAGCGGAATGCTTGGAGAAGTGGTGGGCTACTTCGGCATGAAGGAGGATCAGAAACGTGGACTCCCACACTGCCACATCCTGCTGATACTTGCTCCCGCATGGTTATTTTCCCGGGTGCCGCACAAACGGCTGCACCGATCGAGATTTAACAGATGTTTATATAAATCGTTTAAAAGAAAAAAAGCCTTCAATTTCTGATATTTAGCCTTTTCATTTGGGCCTCCCAATTGAACCGCCGCCCATAGGGCGGGTACCGTTGCTAGTATATAAAATCTAAAAATTAAATATATAAAGTCGAAAAATTAAATATATAAAATCTAAAAATTAAATATATAAAATCTAAAAATTAAATATATAAAATCTAAAAATTAAATATATAAAATCTAAAAATTAAATATATAAAATCTAAAAATTAAATATATAAAATCTAAAAATTAAATATATAAAATCTAAAAATTAAATATATAAAATCTAGAAATTAAATATATAAAAACTAAAAATTAAATATATAAAAACTAAAAATTAAATATATAAAAACTAATGTGCTGTCCCAAGGGCCGAATGGATAAAGCACCAGACTCCCAAGCTGGGGATTGTGGGTTCAAATCCCGTCTGGGTTGAATATTTTTACCCCATGCTTTTTCAAGTCTTTTATATCGTCTTTAATAATGAACAAATAAACATCTTGTACAATGAGAAAATGCATTTTGTTCGTATTTAAAACGTAATTATTCTTAAATCTGAATTTCAGTGTCATTATGAGTGTTGTACCATATCAAATTGTTTATTGTATGGAATACTTATAAGCAGTGAACATGTTATCGCTTCAAACGCTACTCAGGTTTATATTTTGGAGTGATAGAGTTAGTGGCGGCATTAGGGGTGTGTATCCCATGCAATCGCACGGGGGCCCCAGTTAACACGGGGCCCCCCAATATATCGGTGCCCCCAGATAACACGGGTCCCCCAATATCTCTGTTCCCCCAGATAACACAGGGCTTCGACAGCCACCGACCTCCAAAAGGATTCGGTGGAGCCAAAGCGAGGGCAGGCCAAGGGGGAGATTTTCTTTTATTACCTTTCCCTGTGTGTGTGGTTGAGTCAGACTGGAGACACCTCAAATTATAAATTAGTTTTACCGTAACATTTAATTTTCATCTGTGCTTTATTTTTATTAAATCATTATTGTTGCATTTTTGTCTGTCGTGTTTGCATGTTTCGTGGTTTCGGGAATAAACCCGTGTGTTTGGTTAATTAAGCCCTCGCGTCTCTTCCATCCTTTGCGCGCAAATTAACTGCCATAATCAAGAGGTTGCCTCGGGAGCAAGCTGGTTCGAGCATCTGTCCCTGCTGATCTTTATTGCCAGGGACGCGACAATACTATAAATTGATGCAAAATGGATGCTGTGTGTGTGTGTGTGTGTGTGTGTGTGTGTGTGTGTGTGTGTGTGTGTGTGTGTGTGTGTGTGTGTGTGTGTGTGTGTGTAACACTTTGTCTATTAATTACGCACGTCTATTAATTGGTATCCTGGTACAATGGACCAGCAGTCCCCCTAGTCACATAAAATAATTGGAAATATATTTGTATATCTTTGGGAGCGGCCTGGGGGTCTCACGTTATTAGGCGACCATTGGTACCCTTTTGAAATTGCTAAGATTATTATTATTAATCTGATTCCATGAAATTTGTTGGTGACCAACAGGTAAAACCGTTCATCGTAGGAAGTTGAAACTTTGACCATGTATGGTATACCACTTCACTTGATGCATAATCCTAAATATGATGTCATAGGTCACATGACATGGTGGCCATATTGGATTTTATGAAAACATTAAAAATGCATTTCTGCCTTCATTTTTCGATCGATTGAGTTGAAATTTTGACCACTTATAGTATACCATGTGATTGGATACATATCCTAAATATGACGTCATATGTCACGTGATATGGCAGCCATATTGGATTTTATGAAAACCTTAAAAATGCATCTCTGCCTTCATTTTTCGATCGATTGAGTTGAAACTTTGACGACTTATAGTATATCACTTGACTGGATGCATATGCTAAATATAACATCATAGGTCATGTGACCTGGCAGCCATATTGAATTTCAAGCAAACCTTTCAAATGCATCTCCTACTTCATTTTTCGATTGATTCAGTTCAAACTTCAATCAGATCCAGGATGGCGTTGTAAATGACTCTGGTGCGCACTTGTCCAAGCAAGGTGAGGCGTCTTGGTACCTGGATAATTACTGCTCGCAGTTTTAATTATTTTTATTACGGAAAATTGTTAATATTATTATTTATTACCCTGTGTCCGCGAAGTGAAAAGCAGAGTTAGGGGATCGGTTACGTGTGTGCGTATGTGTGACGTACATACCTGTCTGCATTTTTAAAATTCATTTTCTCGGCAACTGTCGGTCCGATTGACGTGAAATTTTCCCCACACAAGCACCTCCCCAGTGTCATTTTTTTGATTCACAATTATGACGTCCTAAGTCATGTGGTACGGACGCCATCTTGGAAAAAATTGCACCTCTATATCTCCGAAGCCGCTCGATGGAAAATAATTGAAACATGGCTCATTGTCAAGTACTCCCCTTGGGGAATAAGATATGTTAATGATATCAGAGCCTTTGTATGACGTCATAATTCAACAAGTATAACCCTTCATCCGATCAGTATGAATTTTTTTTCTCTGCAACTGTTGGTCTGCTGGACACGAAATCTACCCCATAGGAGCACATCCTCCTGTATGGTTTTTTAAAATGATAATTATGACGTCATAGGCCAGGTGGTACAGGTCGCCATCTTGGGAAAAACGAAAAACGTTGCACCTCTATATCGTTGCACCTCTGAAACCACTCTATGGGAAAAATTTAAACATGGCTCATTGTAAAGAACTCCACATGTCGACTTAGTTTTGTTAACGATGACGTCATTGGTGCCTCAATGATGACGGCATAAGTTCACAAGTACAACGCATCAGTTTGAAATTTATTGAGCATGATCTACACAATTCTTAGGAAAAATGCCAGGGGCATAGAAAAGGCCCCTTTATATAGTATGTGCCATGTGGCAAACTATAGAAAAAGGACATTCTTGGGGAAAATGCCAGGGGCATAGAAAAGGCCCCTTTATATGGTACTAGAGAAATACCCGTGCTACGCACGGGTGGGAGTCCAGGAGCAAACAGGCAATGCAGACACGGCGAATGCAAAAGCATGAAACCAATAAATTCCACATTCCTGTAGCACCTTCAGTCGCACGTCAGACATGGACAGCAAGTTCGTGAATGACTTCCGTGAAAAACGTACCCGTTCACAAACAAACGGTTACGTTCACGTTAGTCAGGTTCACTATGTTTTTTCGTTCAAAATCATGGTAGATTAGCAAACCTATACATTTTTGGAAACGTTATTACATGGAAAATCAGAAAATCAATGTTTACATTTGCCAATTCCGACCAATTCGATTCGACCAATTCGACCAATCGACCAATTCCATTCGACCAATTCGACCAATCGCTTCGATCGACCATTCGACCAATCCGATCCGATTCATCGAATTCGATTCGATCGACCATTCGACCAATTCGATTTGCCAATCAATTTGACCGACCTTTGCTTGTGTGGAACGGACTGTGAAAACGATGCGGACTATATTGTCGGATACGACACACAGGACAGTGATGACGAACTCTAAATGGCATATTCTGTAATCGTGTATGTTTGATGCCATTGACTGCCTGTGTATATTTTGTCATTGACTGCCTGTGTAGATGTGAAGTTATACTGACTGCATGTGTATATATGATTTTGCTGACTGCCTGTGTATGTTTGGTGATATGAATTATTGTGACACATTTTGATGTTATTAACTGCCTGTACAAAATGATAACATGTATTTGATTATGCAACTTATCGCGAATATAAAGACAGTATTTTGCAATTCAAAACCTTTGATTCGTGTCTTACCATTCCCCATAGCACTAATTTGATACTTTCATTGGATTCCTTGTCCCTGAAAATATAGGTTTAGTATATTTTTTAAAGTTTTTAGGGTAATTAGAGGCAGAAATAGAACAAAATATGTATTTTACAGTGGCCATTTTGAAAATCCAAAATGGCCGCCATACAGGTATCTCTCCAAATGTAAACATTGATTTTTAGTTTCCTTATGCTATAACCTTTCCAAAAATGTATAGGTTTGCTAATCTACCATGATTTTGAACGAAATATAATTTATTGACATAGTGAACCTGACTACGTATAGAAACATCGATCGTGGGTCCGTGGCGAATCTGCATATGGGGATGGCAAAATATCAGAAATTGAAGGTTTTTTTTTTTGGTTTTTTTTACGATTCATATAAACATCCGTTGAATCATATCACACGCAAATCATCAAAATCTAAACAGTATCTTTAGAATTTCAATAAAAGCCACATCACTGTTCATATCGGTAAATATTATTCCATCGTGTTTCAAAGCGTGATCGATACACTATGATCGTGATCGTGATCGATAATCGTGTTCACAATCATTCTTGAAAATAATTCTTGAATTCTTGAAAAGGGACATTCTTGGGGAAAATACCAGGGGCATAGAAAAGGCCCCTTTATATGGTATGTGCCATGTGGCAAATTATAGACAATAAGGGGCATTCAAAAATATCTTATGTGCATGCTGGACTACACTTGTGTTCTTCGGAGGAACCAAGTAATGTTCTAGAAAAGTTTACATAAAGGGATGCACACGAGATATTTTTTCCCTTCTTTTCTATTGTTTGGCATTTTCTATAAGCTATGGAATGTCCCTTCTTTTATATCGTGTTCCACATGGCACATCCCATATAAAGGGTCCTTTTCTATGCCCCTGACATTTTCCCCAAAAATAATAACAGTAACCCCCTAATCTCACCCCACCTCGCCAGAGGTAAACACAAACTCACACAAAAAGCTGATCCAGGTGTGTTCAGTTACCAATCAGCTTCCTATCGCTTGCCGAGCCAGTCGTTCCTTCTCAACCGTTTCAATGGAGTGCTTCATTGAGTGCTTAATGCACTTGGCGAGCGCTCTTCAAGCTGATTGGTAACTGGACACACCCCTGCACATGTGATAGACCGAAGACTCTTTTCTGGTTTTGTCGTTTATGTACCGAAAAAAGTTAATTTCCAGTGATTTAAAAAAAACCCTTTTCGCCCTTTGTTAAGCTATGTTTGGGCCTTTTCTGGTTCTGTCATTTATGCAACGAAAAAAGTAAATTTCCGGTGATTTTAACCCTTTTCGCCTTTTTTAAAGCTATGTTTGGGTTTTCAGCACTACTGGGGTAGTTTTGTTTCATCAGCGGGACAGGTGCTCTGATTTTAAAACCGCAACATCCCGCCGCCGAGCTCATGGGTTCGCCCATTTACTAATGAGGGGTTGTTTTATAATTGTACAATAAATTATCGTGTGGAGTTGCTCAACAATATCGATTGGAGGGGGGGGGGGTACAATCTTTTCCCAGGCAATTACTATAAAAATGCAGAATGGTAACAATTTTCTAGTTCAACTGGAAAGAGCAATCTTATTGCAGACCCTCACCAGAACTTGTGTGCTGGTGTGTTTGTGTAGTTTTTAGGGGAGAAGGGGGGGGGGGGGGGGGATGGTGGACTGTAGACAATGCATTCACGACATAGGTTTATGTTAACACAGCAGACACACAAAGAGATTCCAATCATATGTATTTGATAGATACAGTATTTCACCAAGAGAATTACTTTTACCTGCGACATGTCGCAGGTCTACAAGAGCTTTGCATTGCTTTTGTTGGGGTCGATTTTGAAATGTGCACCCATTGGTCAAACAGCTACCGGACCACACCCACATCTGTCGCTTGACTCCACCCACCATAGCCGCAAGACGAAATAAGGCCGCCATCTTGGTTTTCTGATGGGCCTAACATTAGGCCTGTAGGCCTCTGCTGATTAATACACCAGGTTTGTTGTGTCAAATTACCAATGGCTTTGTTTGGGTCGTTATTCATGATGATGGATCCCGAAAAAAATCTAATCAATGTGGAATAATAGCAAGGTTTAATCAAGCCCGTCAGGGCATTGCACAAATTGTAATTACGTTACACAAATTATTTAATAGCGCATTAAATGTTTCCCAATCGCGCTGTTAAACTTTTAAGAGTGCTTTAAAAATGTGTCTCTCCCAATCGGCACGTTACCGGATTTTGTCGCAGGTTGCGACCATAGTGTAGTCATTTTTGTTATATTACGTACTTTATAGATGCAATTTTGTTCTTGATACACGTACTCACATTCTTAACCTATATCACAACCGTTTCCATTCACTTGGGACGATTATGCACCAAATTATAAATGCTAACTTACAAAAACGACAATCAGCTTTACTTTAAACAGATGACCGACGTTTCACAAATGTGCCTGTTGAGATCACAAAACCGGCAAACGAGATAATTTGAAAAGTAAGGAGAAAGATATACAAAAATCATTTTGAGGATCCTCATTGTGCAGGATCCAAAAATGAAGGAATTACCTCTTCCCTCAAACCACCTCAACTCCCCTGCACTCATGTTCACTCACTACTTATTTAATAGCAAAAGTATTCCCACCTTGTGGGGGTATGATTTTGGTCCAAGTCTTTCACGAATAAGGTGGCAAGGCCTGACGTTTGACTTAAGTCGAGAGGAAGTTGGAATTTGTTGAGGGTGCCGGCGATAACTCGCCGACTCTTCGTGAAAGACGCTGTGGGATCTTTAAGATCTACCAACCACCAGTGACTAGTTTGTGGAAGATAGAGATCGGGTCCTTCGGCTTAACGTCCTTCCCATAGATGGCGCACACTGATGAATCACCCTGCATGTGAAATACCAGGATAATAGTTTACAGCTAGGTTGAGATTCTTATCCAGGCTAGACAGACAGCTCAGACACAAGTGCACATACTTCTAGGCCCACATTCCTACCCTCATGTACATATTTAGTTTGTGCCCAAAATGAGACGTCCGCCTCAAACTGCATTGGACAAAAAAAATAATCTTGTACAACACCTTCAGATACATTAGAAATGTGTAAACACAGCATGGTAAATGGAGTAATAATAATATTACAAACTCACCCTACCCCCAAATGGTTTTCATTGACTTGTGATGAGAGCAATCACAAAACAAGACAGAGCATTCAACAATGCAGAGGCATACCAGGATATATAGATTAAAATAGATCTGAGAACCAGAGCATACTCACTCACTGGCTAAATGAAAGACATTCCCTAACATTGGTTCTCAATGTTTTGTCAGGGCTGGCAAGATGGCCTAGAGATACGCACACTCGCTTATGGGTTTGAATCCTGACCCAGCTATAAACTGTTATCCCAGTGTTTCACATGCAGGGTGATTCAACAGTGTGCCGTCCCCTCAGAATGACCTTAAACTGGGTATCCCATCTGCTGGCGGTGGACGTTGGATATCCCAGTGTCCTTTGCGAAGTCGGCGAGCTATCACCGGCACCATGAAGAAATTACAAATTCCTGCCCAAACCGACAGGGAGTATTTAATCAGCCGAACAGCCACGCCCTCTTCACTCCATCCAGCCAATGATGTTACCCCGCAGCCTTGTGCTGCATATGAAAGAAGAAGAATGTTTTGTCCAAACAACCCCTTTCAATATTTTGCAGATTAAAAATACATTTTTACAATTCAGCATTTTATTTTAAGTACGGTACTAAATTTGTAACACTATCTCATTGCTGCGTAAATCTGCATGTGAGCAATGGGATTTTTAAGTGCCTTTGAATGGATGATATACATAGAATGGAGTATTATAGTCTCAAACTTGGACATAATGTACATTCAATGTACAAAATCAACTTTCGGCTATATTAGGCATATTAAAATGTTATGGTTACATTAGACAAGGCTGTCGAACTGTGCCGAAGGTCGGTTGGGCACCCTAGTCATGAAGCCCATAGGCCTTGCAGCACAAGGTCAAGTCATGGGTATTGTGAGCAAACACACCCCCGGGAACAGGCGCAGATTCGGCCATAATCCACATTCTGTCGAATTTAAAGTGAAAGATTCTGCAATTAAAATTATTAGGCACATGATCTGATAAAATAGGACAAAATGACTGCCATATCCAAGCTGATGAACTTTAATAGAAAAAAAGACAAATGTACAAGTAATAGATCCAATGATGATTAATCTTTAAAATTAATGGCGTACACAATGCAAGAAGCTCGAAGAATAGATAAATGCTTTAAAGTGTATTTAGCAATAATGTGCTCTTACCATTCCCAACATACCACGAGTGAGGTTTGCAATGAACGCATCGACATTGGATATAAGTTATCCCTGGAATTGTGACATCCGAAGGAAGCCTTGGTCACCTTTTTGCAGCACCGTTTAAGTTTTGTTCACATGTTATCCTCGTATGTATAGTCATGTAATGCCAATGGCAATTTGTGCAAAAACGGAATGTGTTGTAGACCGACATTTTTGGGCAAAGTAACTTATTAGTTATTACATACGATATCGATGTAGCAAAAGGTAAAACAAGTTTATAGACCAAAAAAGTATTTTCCCCCATTTATAAAAAAGATCTTTATGTCCATATTCTATTTTACGTCAACTTCAAATATTTGAACCATTTAAATTGGAGGATTGTTAAAAACAGGATTTGACTCGATGACAGAATGCTATGAATACTTTTTAAAAATACTTTAAAATCCACAAACCTGAAGATCACCCTCAATGGAAACGATCCCAATAATATACATTCAAGGTGGCATTTTGTGGAACACTGTTGCTGTTGGCACGATGGGACTTTACAAGGTTAATAAAAACTACGTTGCATTGTAAAGATCGCAAACGTACCGCACTCTCAAACAGATTCGATAACTTTCATTCTGCATACTTCAAACAAAGGAAATTCTGATGCACAGATTCACTGGCGAATGAGCACTTGTACAAACTCAAACCACCTGAACGGAATGAACGCTTGCCTCTTGTCGGCAATCTTTTCACCACGTGAGGATGACTTTCTACCCGCAAACATGACGCTTATTATCCACCCAATAGCAGCCGCTCAGAAGCTTCCACTGGGACAAGTGAAACGAACGACGATCGTTCCTTCACAAGCTGTGAAGCTCTTGAAGGGTCTGGTCCAAGATGCGTTGAAGGCCTACGTTATCCTGGTTTGCTTGAGACACCTTCTCTGTTTGGACAAGGGGGTGAATGACAAGACAAAAATGTTGTTAAACAAGTGAAAAATAGCTTTCTTCAGAACTTCATTTAAAGTCTGTTAACCCATACAAACAATCTTGGGTGTAAAAATATGTCATATGCAAAAATTTAATAAAGTGATGCTTGGTCCACAAAGGTCAGTCTTCGGTATAAAACTATCGCAAAAATAATACATCAAATAGTGCACACAAAGCACGAATCATGCAGAAAACAACAATAACAACAAAAAACAAACAACGGAAACCTACTGAAGCAATGACTAACTACTTGAAATGCAATACCCAGAACACACTGCAAACTGCACAGTTCAGGCAAAGAGAGCTACATAAAATGAGGAAGATATTTAGAAGAAAAATAACATGGCAAGGGCAGGGAGGAAATAATACAAAGTTAAATTTCTGAGATGGACCACAAAGCATCATTAAATTCACACCAATGACAAAGCAAAACGATTATGGGTGAAGATTGAGATAAGCAACACAAAAGTACAACTAGTGCACTACTGCCATTTTTGTCATGCTTGATGGACAAATGGCCACAAAAGTAGGAGGAAGTAAGGCACACTGAAAAGTAGGGATTTTCTTTCCTTACCCTGTAAGCTCTGTGAGAGGGATTGGGATTTAAAACGCGTTCGGGTGAGAATTCCTTCCTGGAGAGCAAACTCTCATAGTTCCGTTGTTGGAAGAAGAGCGTAAGTATGGATTATTCCCACAGCAAGAACCAATTCCAAAAATGGAAAAAGCTCTTGTCGAGCTGAAAATCTGATGTAATAACTTGCAAATTTGTGTGTGATTTGTGGTCGCGAAGAAAAAAAAAATCATATAAACCGGTTTTTGCAAGAGATAATTAATAAAGGCACAAGTTGTTATAATAAGCATCGTTAAAACTTTATTATCAATGCACAAAGGGGAAAAAAGTGCAAACAAACAAAACATCGTTTTAAAAACTTCAGTGCTGAATCGACAAGGGAAAGTTTGAAGAAAGAAAGAAAAGAAAAAAAAAAGAAAGAAAGGAAAAATTAAATAAATAACAGAAGAGCAGGAGAATCCAGATCAAACATTTGAGAATTATCTCAGGATAATTTGGGAGCATGCGGGTATAAGAACTATGTCATGGCAAGCTCTGTTAAAGCATCGCCCAAACGATCACTGATGTCTTTGTACTTGACTTTTTGGTTGTACATTTCATCTGTGGGCAAGAAGGAAGGAAGAAAAGGAAGAAAGGAAAGAAAAGAGTAAGAGAATC
The DNA here is from genome assembly GCF_964187855.1 of Myxine glutinosa. NCBI lineage: Eukaryota > Metazoa > Chordata > Myxini > Myxiniformes > Myxinidae > Myxine > Myxine glutinosa. The sequence goes on along the minus strand of NC_136262.1, from coordinate 217,910,317 downwards.
AGCAACTAGAGTTGAATTCTACTGTGACGAAGTAGTTTTCGATATCTGGTCGATTCAAATGGGGAAAAAACCCTTGGAAGTACAAGTACTTTGTTGTGGAATGACGATGACCTTTCTTTGTGCAAAAGGAACCAACCAAAACTTTTGTGCAAAAGTCAAAACAAAAAGGCGTTATGTCTATAGCATCACGCTTTTTGCATCGCTTGATGCATGTTGCACCATTTCCCTTCGAAGCTTGTGATGGCTTTTCAGAGATTTGTTACAATCATGCTTATTGTGGATGGAATGTTTAAAAACAATTTGAAAGAAGATCGGATCGAAGAAACTATGGGGCAATGGTGTCAGGTTCGAGGTTTGGTGATGCTCCACAAATTATGAGGGAGAGTTCAAAAGATTCCTGAACGATGTACAGTACTCATAACAGTCCAAGAAGGACCAATGGACGTTTCATTTTTCAATTTACATTTTTTCCCCCAGCTTACTAATTATACGTATTTAGTTATACAACGAAGAATAATGAATGTTGGTGCGTCTTGGACTGCCGGGAGTGCATGGAATGCCCCAATATATAAAAATCCAAGGATGTTTGAATCCCCAAATAAATAAGGGTATTTCCGATCAAGCAGGGAAATCAACGCAAATAATGATCGCCTTCAAAGTAGAAAATGCAACCTTAGAGTTGGAATAGTTAGCAATTTAAATGCTGTGGTATACTTAAATTAAGGATAATTTTAGACAAACCGTGGGCAAAAGCACGAGACGAATAGGCAACATAAATGAGGTACATGACTATCTACATAATTATACCTTTTAAATTGTGCAATTCATGACCCTCTCCACTTCTTCCTTCCAAGCATTAAAATTATTATCCATACTTTCAAATTTGCATATCCTTTCTATCCTCTCCCATTTCTAGAATCATATCCTCTCTCCTTCTAGAAGGCAGTAACAAGATGGCACCCCAAGCTAGGTTTCCAATAAGCTATGCGAAGGTGATGTGACAAGGCTGCGAGATCCGCAATATCATGATCAAATTAGAACACTCAGTAAAGCGTATACTTCCACAAACAAGGCTGAACAGTTTACGTTTTGTATCCCACCGATAGGCTGGATCTGGTTCCGGAGCTGAACCAAAATCTAATTGGCTTGTTCTTGTCACCTAACCAACTCATCCACCAAGTTTAGTCAGAACTCGTCCACAACTTTTTGAAATATCATGCCATATATCGTTTTTGGCCCCATTTCTCAATAGTGAAGAATCAATTTAAATAAATTCTCAGATTTGGATCTTCACCAAAATCGAATCAATTCATCCTTGTTACACACCAAATCTGTCCACCAAGTTTAGTCCGAATCCATCCCAGGGATTATCCTGGAGGATTTTAGCAATGGGAGAAATCTCCCTGTGTACAAAACAATGAGATTTTTTCCAAACACGATGGGATTATACAAAATTGTTTTGAGATAAAATTTTACTCGCGCTCGTCAAATCTCATTATTCTCGGGGTATTAATTAAAAATAAATATGGTCAAGAAAACAAAGACTTGTGTTTCTTTCTGTATTCAAACAAACTATCTCACTCCCTGTGGCTTTTATTGCGTAAATGATGAACCATGCCACAGATAAGTTTAACACATAAGTTGCCATGAATTAGCACATTTGATCACATTTAAATATGCCACTTCCTGTTGTCGAGGTGATATGCAGATCCGTCAAAAATAGAGTGGAGGGCGTCATTGCTTTAAGATCCAAAACTCTGGCTGTTACACACAGCTTGTGATGTACAGCAATGTCTGTACTCTCGTCCATCATAATTGTAATGGCAGGTGACTTGTGGAGCTTCTGGCTGACGGATTTGTCAATTGTTGTGGAAATAGCATCCAGAAAACCACAGGCTGATTTATAACTCGCATATGGCACATGTTTGTTCACTTTTTAATTCTCCAGATTTGGGGTATTAAGCCCTGACAACAAGGTCAGCAAGCTGTTATACTTAGACAGGGGAATTGCTTCCTTCGACATCCAATACACCACTTTCAGACACGTCAACATACTTTCCTCTTCTTTTGATTTAGCTCCCTCAACCGTGAGTTGAAGATTTCTTCTCGCCAGTGGTGCTGCAATCGCTCGTTGGTGATCAGATGACGATATATGTCGGGTTATTGTAGTCGATTTGAAATTATTTGTACCTTGACTTAGACTGTTGACTAACTTCTCCGATCTACACAGTGAACAATACATTTTGTTCTGATCGGCATCATATCTCAGCCAGTCTCCGAATTTAAGGACCCAGCTGTCTTGAAACGTTATTAAAGTTTTGCCGGAAGTAGCTGTCTGCACTGTGGTGGCGCTGGCCACTGTCCCGCTTTCGCCCTGCACACGGTCACTAGCTGGATCATCCTGGTTGTCCTCAGTGTTAGAACTACTGCTGGTACCTATAAAGAATCGTTTTATACTTTGCCCATCAGGCTGTGGTTGCAGAGGTCTCTTTTTCGGCGGCATTTTCGGGAAAAAGCGTAATCCAGAAATTACTGCAGACAGCGAACACGTGGTTGCCGAAAAGCCGTCGTTTAATGCCGCAAAACATTGTCACGGCTACCGTAAAGCGTGAAAGCGAAATTAAAATGGCTACGGTCAGTTTACAGTTTAGAATAGCTTCGTCTTTGACAACTTCCAGACCTGACAAAAGCAGTAGTAAGTACACAAATTGAGACTGTTTCGCCTGAAAACTATACCGCGACGACTGACACGCTCTATGCGCTTTTTTATCGCTCTGGCCAAAATTGTATGCGATATTTTCCAACTTTATGCGAGAATATCGCGGAATCGCGGCCAAAGTCAATCCCTGCGTCCACAACTTTTTGAGATGTGATGTATGTCAGTTTTGGCCCCATCTCAATGCTTAGAAAATATGCTGAAATTGCTTTAAAAATTATAGTATCAGGATCTGGATCTTCACCAAAATCGAATCATTTCGTCTGTCACAAACCCAACCTCTCCACCAAATTTTGTCCGAAGTCCACAACTTTTTGAGATACCCTGTTCATAGACAAAAACAGACAAAACATGCCCTCCTCCCATCTTCGGTGGCAGGTAAAATATAGCTCAGAGCCAACCCACAAACACAATTCAGGAACAAAGTCCTTGGTGATCAAAATCCATGAGAATTAGTATAAAATAGTTCAATCAACAATACATATTTTTTTTACATTCGTTCCAGAACAATGACAATTTAAAATACATTTAGACAAACTGAATTAAGTTAGAATCAGAGCAGGATCGGAGCATAAAGGATGGCCTGGATTAATGGCCAAATTAAAATAGCCAACCCAATCCAATCGGTTATACTATATGCAGGAGCGTGGCCTATGTCCGTCCGAAGCAAGAAAGCAACTGTTGAGGCACAAACGAGTGCAAAAGCAATGCATGAATAAATCAGTTAATGGAAACTATCTGGCAAGCACGAGGTGAGGAGGGAGATAAGAGGGCAATCGATGGTGGGATGCAAGCTACATGAAGGAGTGAGTGTAACAATGAAATATGAGTGCAAAATGCAAACGTCACACGACATTGCCTGTTAGAAGTGCAAAAAAATGGCAAAATTGTTAAGAGTATGCACACAGGGCATTTACATGGCCGTTATGTCGTTGAGGGCATGGTCCAGTTCCTCACTGATGGCTTTGTACTTCAGCTTCTGAGAATAGAGCTCATCTTGAAGGTGACGGAGGTAAAGGGCAATTGGCACAGAGGTGTAGGAGCAGACGCAAGGAAGTGGGAGCAGCAGAGACAATAGGAAGAAAGCAACCAAGGGAGGCAGGTGGAGAAAGGAATGAAAAAAAGGAAAAAGTGACAAAGAACAGATAATGCAGAGTGTTTCTGCACAATGGTGGAATTCAAGATTCTCAAACTGCAAGGATCAGCGCTCCCATGTCATTTCAATGTTTTGCCAATAGTTTTCAGACATGAAAGAAAGATACACAAAAATTAACAATGGATGGAATCAACAGGACGTTGATCAAGGTATGTAAACCGCCGTGGAAAGCATGAAGAGTTTATGTTTGGGGGCTTTAACCCTTCATCGGAGCAAAAGAGCAGACGAAAGGCTAACTCCCGAAACGTCAGCTTCTCCTTACTTCTCACGGCAGTTAGCATACCTCAATCCACTTCCTGTTGATTTTATCCGTTGCTCCACATCTGCCGATGCAGACGCAAGCCTTAAAGATTAGAGGCGAGTTCTTCATTTATTATAGGATAATATCATAACTGTGCACGTCTGTTTTCTATATCCAATGACTTGTATAGCTGAGGGGGTAGGGAGAGTCGCAAACTTACCCTCCAAGTCATCAACAGATTTTTCCAGTTTTGCCACAGACCTCTCGGCAAACTCGGCGCGAGTTTCAGCCTGTAAAATGAGGTGGAACTTCTCAGCACATAGTCATTAAAATATACGCCACGAGTTTTTCGCTTCATTTAAAACACTTAAAAATCAATGTTATTTATTTAAGCAAATTGCATGCCTTTTATTTGGACAATCATCACACTGCTCACCTCCTTCAGCTTGTCTGTAAGAATTTTTATTTCTTCCTCATACTTGTCTTCCTTTTGAGAGTACTGGCATACGTAAAGAAAAAGGAAAATAACATTCATTCTATTAATTTGAATAAAACTTGCAGAAAACAAAAGAATGTCAACATAATGGAAAATATTTAATTAAATAGTAAATTGTACATCTGATTAAAACAAAGTGTACATATCATACGGCTCAACACGACAGCGTCTGCACCTTTAGTCAAGCATGTTGATATTTACTACAATTAAATCACAACTATAGCAATGGTACATACAACCTCATTCCAATTAAATTCCCTTCAAACCAATGTGGCCAAAATTAATAACTGGTTTTGCATTAATGGCCAAAGGACAACAGCGTTGACAGCTCAGAATTTTTTTTTTTTTTAAAGGACACTTCAATATTTTAAAACTTTAAAATGATACAACCTCAAGATATGAATGTTATGACAAAAAATACAAAATATAATTGCTGTAAAACCGTCAAGGCTTCCAAGCAGCAACACTTGAGTTGAAAGGAAAGCTGCTTTCGTTGAAATGCACAGTACCTTCGTTGCTATGGGTGCAATCTCAGTTGCCAAGGAAAGATTCGTGGGATATGGTCGCAATCGTTAAAATATGAATTGCTATGCCCAATGACCAATATATACACACTTTCTCCATCAAAATCCATCAACTTCTTGATGTTGAAAAATGACCAATTTTGATTTGTCTGTGGCAGCCATTTTATTTTGGAAATACCCATTGGTAATCTTTAATCACCCCGGTCCATTAATGATGCATCTGCAGTTTCGTATTGGTCAGTTCTGAAGGATCCATGAAAAATCCAAGATGACTGCCAAACACCAGACTTAGTGGTGTCATAGAGCTTCTGGCCAGCTCATAAATAGATAGAGCTTCTGCTCAGTCTGGGAAGTCGGCGGTTTCATTCAGACCCTGGCAGAGTCATATCGAAGACCAAAAATGGTATGTGCTGCTTCCTTGCTTGATACTCAGCATTTAAAGGATAGGTACAGACAAACCCTGGAGGTCTATATCCATGGGAAGAAATTTCTCCAAAACGACCTCGCCGAGTGTGGAGAGAAATGTGACGTCACCAGTATCCAGAGTGCCTCAGAAAGTTCCGTCACTTCCCCCAAGTTCAGCGACTGATTGTCCGAATTGAAGTCTGGTGTTGTCTCAAGCAATTGTTTGTGTGTATGCACATGACTTCCTGGCAACCTGTGTTGCAGCTCCTCAACGAGCCTTTGAAGCAATGGGTTGACTGAAGTACAGTGCCTATAAAAATTCTCCACCCCAATTCAAAATTTTAACCTTTTGTTGCCTTGTAGCCTGGAATTAAATTGCATTAAAGCAAACTTTTTCCACCTTTATTTACACATCGTAACCCACAACTTCCAACTGAAAAACAAATTATACACATTTCAGAAAATTAATTAAAAATACAAAACTAGAATATCTTGGTTGGATAAGTGCACACCTCCTTATAATAGCAATTGCAAATTAGCTCAGGTGTAACCAATCACCTTCAAAATGACATACCAAGTTAATTGGCCTCCACCTGTGTTAAATTGTAGTGATTCTGATTATTTCAGAATAAAATCAGCTGTTCCTGCAGGTTGCCTCTGCTGGGTAGTGCATTTCACAGCAAAGACTCAACCATGAGCACCAAGGGGGCTTTCAAAAGACCTCCGGGAAAAAGTTGTGGAAAGGCACAGATCAGGGGATGGGTATAAAAATATTTCAAAGGCCTTGAGCTTCCTTTGGAGTACAGTCAACACAATCATTAAGAAGTAGAAGGCATATGTACCACCAAGACCATGCCTAGATCAGGCCGTCCCTCCAAACTGAATGACCAAGCAAGGAGGAGACTGATCAGAGAGGCCACCAAGAGGCCAATGGCAACTTTGAAAGAGCTACAGGCCTTTATGGCAAAGACTGGTCACTGTGTGCATGTGAGAACAATATCCCAAGCACTCCACAAGTCTGGCCTGTATGGTAGGGTGGCAAGAAGGAAGCCATTACTCAAAAAATCCCACCTTGAGTCCTGTTTGAGGTATGCACAAAACCACTCTGGAGATTCTGAAGGCATGTGGCAAAAGTTTTGGGGTCTGACAAAACAAAGATGGAACTTTTTGGCCTAAATACAAAACATTACGTTTGGTGCAAACCCAAAACAGCACATCACACAAAGAACACCATCCCTACTGTGAAGCATGGTGGTGGCAGCATTATGTTATGGGGATGTTCCTCAACAGCAGGGACTGAAGCACTTTAGGATAGAAGGGAAAACGGATGGAGCAAAACACAGAAAAATCCTTGAGGAAAACCTGCTGCCCTCTGCAAGAAAGCTGAAATTGGGACGGAAGTTCACCTTTCAGCATTATAGCTACCCGAAGTACACAGCCAAAGCTACACTGGAGTAGCTAAAGAACAAAAAGATAAATGTCCTTGAGTGGCCCAGAGCCCCGACCTAAATCCAATCGAAAATCTGTGGCATGACTTGAAGATTGCTGTCCATCAACGCTCCCCAATAACTTGACTCAGCTTGAACAGTTTTGTACAGAAGAATGGGCAAATATTGCCCAATCAAGGTGTGAAAAGTTGATAGAGACCTATCACAACAGACTCACACCTGTAATTGCTGTCAAAGGTGCTTCCACCAAGTATTAACTCAGGGGGGTGGACACTTATCCAACCAAGATATTCCAGTTTTGTATTTTTAATTAATTTTCTGAAATTTGTAGAATTTGTTTTTCTCTTGGAAGTTGTGGGTTACAATGTGTAAATAAAGGTGGAAAAAGTCTGATATTATGCAATTTAATTTCAGGCTATAAGGCAACAAAGGTGAAATTTTTGAAAGTGGGGTGTGGACTTTCTATAGGCACTGTAAATGCACAAGATCTGATAACTTGGCACAATTCTGTTAATTCAAGTTCATCAATTCATCAGTGCAGTGGTCTAGTAAGAATATCGGTGTAAATGTAGTGACAAAAGTTAAAGTGAGCCTGCGGAAAGAAAATAATAATTCCAGTAAGAATGTTATCCAATCTTATAATTTCCAATTATTAATCTTATCTTATGAGTGTAATTATCTTATAATTGTTATCCAATCTTATATATAAAAAAGAATTCCAATCCCAGTGCGGGCAAGGGGGTTAACAAGGGGAGACTGCAGAAAATAGGGCAAAATGGAGAAGATTGTCATGGGGACTGCAAGGCCAACCCCCGCTGTGGCAGGGAAAATGGCCTTAAAATGCCTGTTGTTGTTGTTGTTTTGTAGTAAGAATAAGCTTCCATATTGGAAGGATAAAAAGAAGCCAGTTTAAATAAAACGTGAAAACAGGTGCTTAAATCCCAGAAACACAGGCTTTTAAAAGGAGGCTACTTTGTGATTGAAGAAACAAATTTTATTCCAATTACATTGATTATTACCTTTCCAATGGTACAATTTGTTTATTGTACAGAAGAACCACCTTTAGAGGCCATTTTTCCCCACAGAGCAGGGGTTGGCCTTTTTCAGACACCTTGGTCCCCTTTTTGAAGCAATGGTTTATGGCTGGATGCCCTTCCTGCCGCCAACCCTGTTAGTCGCCTCTTGCGACACACAGGGAATGACCAGTGAGCTCGTACTCAATTTGCTGACCTCGGAGGGATGATAGGCTGAGTCAACCCCCCTGGCGTTAATTCAGCGATCGACCGGGATTCAAACCCAGGATTCTCGGATCCCAAGCCAGCACCCTAACCACTAAGCCAACCCCAGGCCTCAAATACAGGACTGCTAAACGGAAACGTTTTGAAATTGCCCAAAAGGTGAAAGTGGCTCATTGTAAAGAACTCCGCATGAGGAATAAGTGTTATTAACGATGATACACTGCATGGCCAAAAGTAACCGCTAAGCCAACACCAGGCTATAATTTGTTTATTGTATGACAGCAGAAACTCTTCACAATAAAGTGTTATGGACAGAGACTTGATTGCTTAAAAGAATAGATCTATAATATACAAGAAGCTCTGTCTCAACATGCCAGCGTGAATGCCTGAATGTGTGCGTCCATTAACAATTGTCCAATAGGGGATTTATACGCTATACATTTTTTTAAATGTATGCTCGCCATCAATTCTGATTGTCATCTTTTTATCATTGAGATGCGAGGAAATCTGCAAACAGTATGATATAGTTGATTAAGGTGAGGATGGATGGGCCGGTTTCAATTTACATAAAAACAACACTCTTTCTTCTTCATCTTCTTCGCTTATAATAATGGTGAATCTTAACCAATCCCGTTTCTCATATCGATTAGATTCAGAAAACACTCATTATATTCAATACTTTTTCATTAAACACTTCAATTTTATTCATACAAGTCATATAATCGCCCTATAAAACAGTATTTCTGATTATTCACAGCCTTTTGAAGCAACACAAAGCAGGATGTTGTCCTTGCAATAATTTAAAAAAAATAACCACCTTTAGAGGCCATTTTTCCCTGCAAAGCAGGGGTTGGCCTTTTTCGGGAACCGTGGTTGTTGTTGTTTTTTGGTCCCCTTTTATGAAGCAATGTTTTACGGCCGGATGCCCTTCCTGACGCCAACCCTTTTTGCCGCCTTTAACGACAAACAGGGAATTACCAGTGAACTGGTACTCAATTTGCCGACCTCAGAAGGATGACAGGCTGAGTCAACCCCCCTGGCGTTAATTCAGCGATCTACCGGGATTCGAACCCAGGATCCTAGGATCCTAAGCCGGCACCCTAGCCGCTAGCCCAACACCAGGGCTAGCCCAACCTTGCAATGCAGGTGAGAAAAGGATACGAACAAAAACACAGCCGATATTTCAATAATTTATTCGCACAGTTTTAAAGGGTGAAAGTCAATTTTTTTTTATTTTATCTTAACACTTGTCGGTCAAAACACAATACCATTCATTTGTTACGTAAGTAAAAATGGCAGAATTTCCCTCTTCCCCTCTGCACTGTATTCTCCATGCGTGCAGAGTGGCAAACTGATGTGACATGGTGTTTTACAGAGGGGAGGATGCACGTGACCTCAAAAATGCTTCTCACATGCATACATAAATCTATCCACCTATAAAATTGCTATTCCCATCAGCAAAGCAATGGGTCTTATATTTTAGTCATTACTATTACACCTCTGCCACTGAAGGTGAATGGAGGTTATGTTTTCACCCCTGTCTGGCCGGTCTGTTTGTGAACAGGATATCTCACAACGTTGTGGACAGATTTGGACAAAATTTGGTGGACAGGTTTGGTGTGTGACAAGGTCAAATTGAATCTATTTTGGTGAAGATCCGAATACGGATACGAGAATTACGTGAAATAGTGCAAATAGGTCAGAATGACTTCCTTGAATAATCCTATTTAAAACTAGGTCACTGAACGAATTGTTAAATTTGGCAGCAATTTGTGTGTTCGCATATAGGCCATGATGCACCTTGGGAGTGTCCTCAAAGCTTTCTTGCTTTTGGACAGATCTACATAGTGGGACTTGCATTGGCAATCTTCACTAATTAGGTCACAGTGACCTAATTTCTTCGACTTATTTTGCTCTGTTCTACCCTTTTAATGTGCTTGCTTATTATCTGATCATGTCGTGTGGCGTATGGTGCATCTAACAAATTGTCGCCACTTTTGTCGGTCTTGGGTCCATCATCTCATTTCTTTCCATGTGACCGTCAGTTCTCATTTCCTTCTCGACTGTGTGACACTAGTCTCTCTTAGCCATCGTACCCTTCTCTTCCTATTAGGGGCTCAGTGGTATATCAAGGAAAAATGATGCTTACAGCAAGATCTCAAATTTCTGCCTTTCTAAATGGTAATTGGCCTACAAAGCGTGCGGTTGTTGTTGTGACTGTGTGGCTCACCTCTTCCTAGCCTTCAGTGAGGTAAACTCATCTATCACATTTTCAAAATCAATGGACTCAGCTAGTTCATGCTCAATGGAGAGAATGGCTACATTACTGAGCAGAGAGTTGCTCATTGTGGATCTGAGATAGGTCTTAATACATTTCAGTTTGGAGAAGCTACTCACAAACATGGTGAGAAATGTCCTCAGTATGATGAAGGGAAAAGGAAAGATTCCTTGAATCCCCACTTCACAACATATGTAAGGATTTAATGTACCTTCCAGTCCACCGCTTCCTTCCCAGTGTTTTCCACAAATATTTTGATTTGTCAACAAAGACGACGAATCTCACTCTGCAGCTTGCTGGTGATGATATTGTCATACGTATCATATGGTCTATTTTCATGGCAATGTTGCTGTCGTTGGATGGACGTGGATCCATCAGGTAAGTGAGTGACGTGAGAAATCCAAACTTAACTCAATGTTCATGTCAATAATGTGATGGGTTCGGCGGGTCATTTCCTCGTGTAACCGATCCAAGACTTAAAACTGCTCCCATTTGATCTCATCTTGTAATGAAAGAGCTATGTCCATGGTGTCTTCCCCTGGCAATTCTCTTCTTCCTCCTTATCCGCCACTCTGTGGAGACGCCCATTTGGTTTGCAAACATTTGCGGCCTCGATTTTCACCGTCTCTACAATGTAGGTCATTACGCTATACAACAAAATAACTGCATGTGTTAGTGTGTCCTGGGTCTCTACATTACATCACGAAGCTGCTCCAGGGCTCTGGACATTTCATACAGGTAGGATTACACAACGGTAATTGCATCGTGCTTGGGGCTCCATCGAGTCTCGCAAACTCACTCCACCCTTTGTAAATATCAAAACATTTGTAAATTATATTTCAATATGGGAGTGTGTGGCCTGTCTGGGAGCAATGTTGAGGGTAAATAAACAGCTGATGAGGGTAAACAAATGCATGTTTACAGTTTACAAAAATCAACGTCACTGAATCCTGGCACAGGAATGAGTCAATGAGATACAGAAGTGACGGGGCTTCGTTTTTGAGTTAGTTTCCCTGCATGCAGTGTGCTCCTTTTTGCCCACCCTCTCTCTCTCCACAACGCTGGCCACATCCATTGGCCAGCGGTCAGAGCCAATTACACAGTTCAACTCCTTCCTGAGCTCCCGCCCACAATGTCCTCCTGGTGTTCTAACCGAGTCTGTAATGTGCCATGGGAAGAAGGCCCTCAGAACTGTAGATAGATAAATGAATAGATGCAACAATTTTGCAGCTCCCAAAAAGTGCCGCTCAGGGGGGTCTCCCCATTCGCCCACCGCCTCTTTCCCTCCCCTCCACCCCTCCTTCCCCAAACGCTAGTGGGGGCTCAGCATATTGCCCTGTTCGGTGTTTTCATCCTCAATGCATAACATGCCAAATCCATCTCACCTTCTAATTTTGACCTCTTCTACAATGTTTTTCCTCCATGTTAGTCTTTCTACCTCCTTCCTTCTAGCCCCGATTGCCCAGTACTGATGCACTTAATATCCATCAGAAGGATTTAAAGTTAAAAATGAAAATAACTTTAAAGCCATCGTTATCGTTCACAAACCATTCTAGTTTTCATTGTAATAAAATCATGGACAGGGAAGGATGCTTATGAGAAAAAGTTATTCATATAAACTGACACTGAAGAAATGAAGAAACTTACAAACTGAGCTGCAACACAAATCACGGACATACACAAAAAACAGTTTTTGATTTTTGAACATTGATCTAAGGCTCATGATGGAACTTTCACATACATCACACATTGGACAATGACATTCGTAGACAATATACAAATCAACAATATACAAGAGATTTGAAGCAGAGTTCAACAGCATCATGAGCTGTGGGTTCAGGTTTCAGATGGGTTCAATGTCAACCAGGTCAACTGAGTTTGCAAAACAGTGTCGCAAGCATAGCACGAACCTGAACCTACCTTATCAGCCTGGGCCTCCAGTGATTTCAAGTTGTTGGTTACATTTTTCAGTTCTTCTTCCAACTCAGCACACTTACTGCTCATGTGACAATGGACACCACATCATATGGCAAATGTAGGGAAGGGCCAAGGCGAAGCACAATACAAGGAGAAATAAAAAAAATGAAGAGATAAATGAAGAGCAAATAAGTTGCAGCGATACCTCCCTATTTCATTAGCAGCATAAAAAAAAACATTTTTTTCATTGTGAAATAATATCTTGCAAATCACCGTGAAGAACAAATCTCCACAATTTGGCATAGCAAGATACAACACCAATCTGTGGAAAGTAAAACTGCAGGTGGTAAGGTCTTCACAGGGTTTTGGAAGTTAAGGCAGTAGTTTAACATGCACATCAAACTAAGTAAATTTCCTACTGGGCAGGAAGTGTAAGCAAGCATATGGGTGACAGGCAGACGTTTCCAGCCAAGCAAGGATTATGCAGGGGATGTTAAAACGAACAAATGGATGAACACAAAGTTTACGCACAGATATCAAAAAAGGGAAATTGTGCTAGTTAGTACCTTTTCAACCTGCAATAACAAGGACTTGGTGTTATGGTCCATAAGGTGTGTGTCCTCTTCAAGGCACCGGACACGGCTGTTAGTGGTGAAGCGGGCCAGGTTAGACAGGGTTAGTGAAGTTCAGGGAGACAAACAAGCAGGGTAAAACAGAGGGTTAGATGGCAATTGCCTTCAACTACAAGAGCTTGATATACAAACATTAATATACTGATAGCTTAGAGCTTTTTCCAACCCAAGCTACAATATGGTTAAATCACACGTTTCTACCAACTTTTGCTACTATTGACCACTTTTGTGCACACCAACTCATATGCCCCACCTCCTCCCTCCCCCACTCCCATCCACAGCCAGCACATGACTATCATTAATCTATTACACATCTAGGAAGCTACAAAAAGAAAGCTCTTCTAATCAAGGTCTAAACATGGCAATCAGTACACAACTACAAAATCGCCATCTCCAAGTAAAAGGGACATTTCAAAAGAAAGAAAGTATCCGCTCCTTACGTCTCCGCTACATCTGCACGCTCCTCAGTTCTCTCCAACTCCCCTTCAATGATCACCAGCTTCCTGGCAACCTATAAGTGAGAAAAGGATGGGGGGATTGTGACATTTCATGAAGGGAGGAAGTCATTAGATATGTGGAATACAAATTAGAACGATCCCAAAAGGAATCAAAAGGCTATTGATAAAATTATGCAAGTAAAACAATCTATAGTTGCAGCAATAGGTATATGTAGGGTATGTTGGTAGGTGTACTTTAGAAATAGGTTGGTAGGTGCCACAAATTATGAAAATAAATACAGTGCAGGTACATGCCTTAAATACAGTACACATGCCTTAAAATCATTAAAGCCCCTTCAGCTATAAAATTAGAAAATAAAAGTACAAATTTCAAATGAAATTATATTCCAGCACAATAATGTGAAAAGAATTCCTGGAAGCATCTACATCGCTGCAGTAAATGTACTTTCTCCTTCAAAACTGCTTGGAGAGTTCAGCTTTAAGGGGAAACCTTTTTTTATAAACAAGAATGAGTGGAAACTAGTTTGTCAATGAAATAATCACTCAACGGAAGAAACATAGCATTGCTTCCTTGCTTACGTTAAATATATTGTCCAAATCTACCATATAAAACACAATGTCAGTTTGTGTGTTTATACAGATGTCTGTCCCCCTTAATAAGGGTAAGTTTTAAAGGTCAATCTTTCAACACGAATGTGTGTTCAATATGGTTTATTTTTGAAGATAAAACGAACTCAAAAAACATTTTCCATGAGTAATTATGTCTCTTATATTGGAATTGTAAACGATGGCTTGCTAGTAACACACACACACACACACACACACACACACACACACACACACACACACACACACACACACACACACACACAATAAAACAGACAGGTCAGATTGTAGGAAAAATTTCATCGGCGTCAGCCCAAGGATGTCCAAATCACCCACAAATGAATTCAAATCATCGCAACGTGGTGTAAATGGTAACCATGATTCACCTCTTCATACTTGCGATCAGCTTCCTCAGCAATATGTTTTGCCTCTTTCAACTGGATCTCCTGTAACTCCATCTTCTCTTCATCCTTCATGGCTCTGTTTTCTATCACCTTCATACCCCTGTGTAGGCCACACATACCATGCTGGTCAAACTCTGTAGAGTTGGAGCATCCACTTCAAACACACTTTGTGCCTTAATGGTTATAATGTCCACTCTGGGTCTCAGAGAACGGTGGTTCGAATACCATCCCAGTTGTACCAAAGATTAGCGAGAAAGCATCCCAAAATGCAAAACCTGTTCACATTGAACTAAACTTGATGAAAACAACAGCTAAAAATAAAAGTAAAAAAGTAAAATTTCACAATTTGTGTCCTCCATAATTCTCATAATAGAGGTTTGTTGAAAATGAGATGACAAAAGCTGAAATGGTAAAAAAAATAAAAATAAAAGTTGACACGTACTCGCACACAATTGCAAAACACAGTCTCCCGCTGTGCAGGGGTTAGGGGGCTGGTAATAGTAGCAAGAAGCAATCACTGTGGAAACTATTTTGGATGCACAAATTGAAGACTGCAGTTTATTGTTGCTAATGCTAATATGCCTAGTAAAGAGCCATCGATTCATTTTGTACATTCAATATGGTGGGATTCAACTGGACTCTTCCTATGTAATAAACAGACGGTCCCCACCGCCAATCCTTAATAAGAGTCACGTTTTCTCTGAAAGTGTTACGAGCAAAGAATCAACACTGTAACCAAATGCTTACCGCTCGCTTTCATCAGCCGCCTTCTCAGCTTCCTCCAGCTTCTGCAAAGCAGTGGCCAGGCGCTCTTGGGCCCGATCTAGTTCTTCTTCTACCAGCTGGATGCGACGGTTCAGAGAGGCCACTTCAGCTTCAGCCTAGTGTGAAATACGGCTCTTATTGGAGTCAAACGTGCATGCAAAATCACTTTAATATCGATTGTTCATTCTTAGATCTACTGCAATCTATGTACCCCAGCAAGGTTCTGAATTGCCATATTCTCTCATATTTGAAATCGCTAATCGTTGATGACAAACAACAATATCACAGAGTTTTATCGACATGAGATGGTAACTCAAGACAAACAATAATGGATCAGCACAATATCAACATACAAGTTGCATTATGGCCCTGATATCGTTTTTTATGAACATATTTTCCAATGAAGGGGAGGATATACAAAAATCAACAAAAATAATTTCTCTTTTCTCATCAATCTTCCTCTTAGTTTTCTTCCGGTTTCTTCCATTTTAACTTAGGGTCGCCACAATGCTGGTCACCCTCTCCATCTTCTGTCAATCATCCATTCTTCTTCCAATCCCACCACTTATAATTCTCTCACCACCGCATCCTTACATCTGGTTTTTGGCCCATTTATTTTTCTCCCTGGCAGTCCCACCTCCACAATCGTCTCAACACATGACCAAACCAATGTAATCTCTTCTCGGTTACTTTCTTCAATGATTCAACAATCTTCATGGACCACCTGATGTACAGATTCCTAATTTTCTCTTTTCTCATCCATCTCAGCATCCGTGTCTCATTTACATCCAGTTTCTGTTTCTCTTTAACATTTGTCAACTTTCCGCACTATATAACAGAGACGGTCTCACAACTGTCTTGTAAGTTCTTCCTTTCCGTTTCAACGATACTTTTCTGTCACACAACACTCCACTGCACTTGCTCCAGTTATTCTAAACAGAACGAATCTGTTGCTCAATTTCTGTTCCCATATTTCCATCTTCTGCCACCACTGACCCCAGATACTTGAAACTACTCACCTTCCCCAGGTCTTCATCTCTAATCTTTACACTTTCATCCCAATCCTCTTCCTTCAGCTCAAACTGACAATCCATATATTAAATCTTTGGTCTACTGATCTTCATACCCCGATTTTCCAGCACTTTTCTCCATTTCTCGAGATACTCAGTCATTCATATTCTCATTATCTTTTCTCATCAATAATAATAATCTGATATATAAAACTCAATCTAACCCCTCACTGACTGACTGATATTAATGTTCGGTACCTTCCGGGTGAAGTAGAAGCTGAAATTTTGCGTGCCGACGGACATCTAAGCTGATGCACCGGGGAAAAATAAATCACAGAAATGGCGAAAAGTGTCCGTAAATGAAAATTTATGTAAAACAACTAAAAGCATCCTTTAAAAAAAAAGAATAATAACCTCAATCGATATCTAGCATTTGAAAGTTGTAATTTCCACAACTGTAAACTGTGAAATAAAAACCTCAATTTATATCTAGCAGATCGGCGATGCTTAAATCTGTATTCATAAAACTTCTATTTATTATGTACCTATGTACGAAGCACGGTTCATTATTGCTTACAATGTGTAAACATACCCAACTAATAATAAATAATATCCTCCTCCCCAACTCCCTTTATTTCCTCCTTATTACATAAGTGTAGCACAGGCACAGAAATAATATCAGATGTCAGATTAAATCAAGGTCAGATGAAAAAGCACAATATAAAATAAATGAACTAGGGGACTCTCGCGAGATCTTGGAGACGGCGGCAGGGATTTTCGAAGCTCCACACGGTCTCCACGTTTTTCGAAGTTAAGTCTGTTCACAATTGTATTTTGTCGAAACTGTATTTATCTTTCGGTGTGTGAAGTTATTGTGTGCAACTTTGGTTGTTTCTCGGTGTTTATCTTTCATAAATTGATCGTCTGTTTGCCGTGTCGTGTCTTGAGGCCTTGTACAGTGTGCACTGTACAACCTTGAGGCTTTGTTTTTTATCTCAGCGGTCCGTCTTTTGTGATCCAATAACTTTCGTTCTCTGTATTCCCAGGCTTTTCACCCATAGCCTACCTACTTCCTTGTGTAAATCTCAACTCAAAAAAAAAAAAAAAAAAAAAAAAAAAAAAACATTTTCCTTCTCTGTTATCATTCGTTTATTCATTCTTATTCGTTCGTTCGTTCTTCGACCACGTGTTTCTCCCCCATTTCCCCAGATAGTTTTCACTCATTAACCTTCAATGTTTACACTTTCCCCTCAAGTTATGTATTCCGTCATATTTTATAACACCTTTTTCTTCTTCTTCTTTAAAAGGCTGCTTTCGACTTGCTCACCAAATCAATTCATCCCAAAAAAAATATCCATCTCCTATAGTGCCTTTTTTCTACATTCCCTAAACTCTCCTGCACTCCATCCTCCATCCAGCGTCCTTAAACGTATTTTTAACTCGAAGGTCACAAGCAACTCATTTTGCAATAAATGTTCGTTTCCCATAAATCGTACACTTTCAAAAATCCAATCTCACCCCTCCCCTCCAAATCTTCCCCATAACCCCTCCCCTCCAAATCTTCCCCATCACCCCTCCCCTCCAAATCTTCCCCATCACCCATCCCTTTCAAATCTCCCCCCTTGCCCCCTCCCTCCTAAACGACCCCCTCACCCCTCCCCGCCAAGACGCCCCCTCGCCCCTCCCCTCCTAGACTCCTGCCTCAACCCTCCCCTCCAAATCTCCCCCATATCCCATCCCTTTCAAATCCCTCCCCTTGCCCCTTCCCTCCCAAACTTCCCCCTCACCCCTCCCCTTCAAATCTCCCCACCCTCATTGCTTCTCAATTTCCCCCCTCTCACTCCCCCTCCTCAAAGCGTCCTCCCCGCTTCTTCCCCCTTCAAACTCTCACCTCCATCTCCCCCAACCTTCTGCCTCGCTCTTCCCCCTCCTCAAATAACACCTCATTGTGGCTCACCCAATCACCATCAAACCTTTTGTCCGCCCCATCCTTCCCTTTCTCCGAGCTATTCTGAAATCTCTGACACACCTTCAACAGCTCTCCCTACCTCTTCCACCTCTTCCACATCTTACCCTACCCCTCCTCCCCCCTGTTCTGTATCTGATGCTCCCCCTTCCTCTTCATTAACGGTATGGACCTCAAACATCCGGGGCCTTCGTTCAAACTTAACTGATCTCTCCATACAGGTTGCTTCTGTCAAACCAGACGTGATCTGCTTAACAGAAACTTTCCTCCTTTATGATGTCTCTGATTCCATAGTATCTCTCCCGGGCTACTCCCTCCTCCGGTATGATAGACCTGAGCCTCGTCCTGGAGGCGGGGTTGCTATCTTTATCAAAAACTCTCTTCCTCACTCGCCCTGCACTGCACTCTCTCCACCTCACCCCCAGGAATACCTCTGGCTACGGCTTCCCCTTCGCTCCCACCTCTTGTTCATATGTGTGTTGAACCGTCCACCAAACAGTGATGACTCCATCTACATCTCGCTGTCTGATGATATGGACCAACTTCTATCTACTCATCCCAACTCTCTCTTCCTCATATGTGGTGATTTCAACTGTCATCATGCCAGTTGGCTGGGTGTGGGTACCTCTCTCACCAGCCATGGCTCCTCAGCAAAGGACTTCTGCGACTCACTGGGACTGACACAATCTGTCAATTTCCCGACCCGGATCTCAGTCAACGGAACATCTTCTCTTCTGGACTTGGTTATGACTAACTTCCCTGAAAATGTCTGCTGCTCTTCTTCTGCTCCGATCGGATCATCTGATCATGTCCTTGTTAAAGTGGACATCTCTCTGACCATCCTCAGGGAGCCTGCTCAGCGTCGACGAGTCTGGCATTTCACTCAGGCCAACTGGCACGGTCTTCAAGCAGCCATCAATCATCTGGACTGGTCTCCCATCTCTACCACCTCTGACATCAACTCATCCTGGGAATTCTTCCAAAGTAAATTGCTCTCTCTCATGCACAGATTTATCCCATCTCGTCTTCAGTTGTCATACCCTTCCTCCCGTCCATGGTACACGGAATCTTGTGGTGAGGCTGTTGCCCAGAAACAACTTGCCTTCGTCTCCTGGAAAGCAAATCCAACGGAAGGAAATCTCATTTCCTTTCACAAAGCCCGAAACAAGTGTGTGTCCACCCTCAGGAGAGCCAGGAAACAATATCTCTCCATTCTCAAGACCGAACTCTCTTATCTGTCTCCCTCTTCCAAATCCTGGTGGCGTCTGGTCAAATCCGTTTCTGGTGTTTGTTCCCCCTCCATCCCCTCCCTTACCTCAAACGGCTACACAGCTGACTCCGCACGTGAAAAAGCTGAATGCCTCAACTCTGTGTTTGCCTCTAAATCTTGTGTCCCAAACCCATCCCTCTCTGTACCCACCATACCCAGTCGTACCCTGCTGCTCCTGGACTCCGTGTCCTTTCCTCCTGACAAGGTGGAAAAGTTTCTGTCAACCCTCGACTCTGATTCTGCAACTGGACCCGACGGCATCAGCCCACGGGTCCTAAAATCCTGCTCTGCTGCTCTATCTCACCCTCTCTCTGTTCTCTTCACCCTCTCTTTTGCTCAAGGTCAACTGCCATCTGCTTGGAAATCAGCCAACATCACCGCTTTGCACAAAAAAGGTGCAAAAACAGATCCTAGCAACTACAGACCAATCAGCCTTCTCCCAATTATCAGCAAAGTCATGGAATCCATCATTGCTTCGGATATGAAATCTTTCCTCTTCTCCAATGGCTTGATCTCTGATCATCAATTTGGTTTCAGACCAGGTCACTCTACTCTGGACATGCTGCTTCTGCTGTCTCAACAATGGATGGAGGTCCTCAATGCCAAACAGGAAATTAGAGCTGTCTCCCTCGACATATCACGTGCCTTCGACACGGTCTGGCACCCCGCTCTGCTCACCAAACTCTCCTCCTTTGGTATCCATGGAAATCTCCACGCATGGCTGGCGGACTTCCTCTCTAGTCGTCGTCAACGTGTGGCCCTGAATGGGTTTCTCTCATCTCCTCTTCCTGTTCAGGCTGGAGTTCCCCAAGGCAGTGTTCTGGGCCCCGTGCTTTTTCTGGTCTTCATCAATGATCTCTCTGACTCTCTCGAAAATCCTCTCTATCTCTTTGCTGATGACTCCACTCTCTGCCGCTCCATTCCTCTTCCCTCAGATCGGCAGTCTGCTGCCTCCTCACTCTCTGAAGACCTGGACAAAATCACAGACTGGTCAAACAAGTGGAACATGTCTTTCAATCCTGACAAATCTCACACTCTTACTATGTCTCTCCGAAAAGATCGACTGGACAACCCTCCCATCTACTTTCTCAACAATCCTCTCCAAGAAGTTCTGTCGCTCAAGATTTTGGGTCTCACTATCTGCCATGATCTTTCTTGGGAAAACCACATTTCCAAGCTGGCCTCCAAAGCCAGTCGCCGACTGGGCATCCTCCGTCGTGCGAAGTCCTTCCTCGGCACACCTGAGCTCCTCACCACATACAAGGCTTTCATCCGCAGCTCAATGGAATACTGTTCTCCCCTATGGGCCGGTGCTCCTGCCTCACACCTAGCTCGGCTTCACGCTGTTGAAACCAAAGCTTTCAGAATTATTGGAATCTCCCGCGATGAAGCTATCTCTGAGGGCCTTTCACTCACTCACCGCAGGCAGGTAGGTGGTCTTTCTGTCTTCTACCGACTCCTCTCCGGCCTTGCACCCCCAGCTCTCTCTGTGCTCTGTCCCCCAAATATTCCTACAGGTCGCACAAGATCTGCCAGCAACCCTCTGATGGTTAAACTGCCGAAATCTCGGCTCTCTGCTCACCTTCACTCTTTCATTCCTCTTTTCTCCCGCCTCTGGAACAAACTCCCTCACTCCCTTCAATCCCACTCCTCCCTCCAGGTCTTTAAAACAGCTGTTCACCACCATCTCTTATCTTCCCCCATCCAAAACCTTGATCTTTTCTATCCCCGCTAATTCACCCCAGATCCACCTTGTTTGAAATTCCAACTTCTTTCCTGGAAGTCCTGGCAGTGTCCATATGTTTTATACCTCTCCCACCGCCCCCTTCCCACGCCCCCCCCCAAAGCCCTCGCCCTCTCTCAGATCTCTCGATGTCTCCATGTCTCTCGGTCCCTGCTCTCAAATGTTGTGTTTGTGTCCTTCCCCCTCTCTCCCCATCTTGTCTACCGCTCCCTATGTTATATGTTTTATGTGTCGGTTTGTCTTTCTGTGTGATTAATGTTCGCTCTTTCACGAGCCTCGACCTTGTATACAAAACAAAAAAAAAACAAAAAAAAAACAACAAAAAAAACAAAAAAAAAAATGAAACAATTTCCATAAAATTGTGTGTGATGGTATCTATAAATATCACCATTTAAATGGTGAAGGTTTCACTCATACAAGATGAAGCAACAGAAACACCCACCAAGAAGAAAGCATGGAAGGCTGAATATCTAAGCTCATTGGTAGGTTGTGCAAGACAAAGATCGTGCAATTAGTTGAAGGTGGGGAGAGGGGCATGGGGTTAGGAGATTTTGACCATTTTGTAATTAAAATACTGACATTTGTAAGTACCTCAAATCGCCAAATGAAAACGTCAAGTTTTCCAAAAATTCTGAACAGCAGATCTCTGCTCATCTGTGTTTGCTTCAAAATCTTATGTGCCAAATCCGTATCTCGCTGTACCGACATTACCCAGCTGCTCCTGGACTCTGTATCCTTCTCTCCCAACAAGGTGGAGAAGTTTCTGTCAAACCTCGACTCTGATTCTGCAACCAGACCTGACTGCATCATATTTTTTCAAGATCATCTACCTTCTTTTGCTTGGAAATCAGCAAACATTACGACTTCACACAAAAAGATGCAAAAGGGCAAGTCCAAGGTTGTTCCTCTGATGCTAAATGTTCAAGTTTGATAAAATATGGTGAACTAAGTGTCATTTTGAAGCTAAAAAGTTGAATTTTTCAAATCTTTTAAAAAAATATGAGAATTTTCACCATGTGAAGAATTATGTGCAAATATATTTGCACATTATGCAAATTATGGTAACGTACAGGACACTTCAAAAGTATGCACTTAAAGCATATACCTCATACTGTGCAAGAATATGAATCCATTTATGTGGTGACCTTAAGTTTATAGCAAGACTTAAATAATTTGGAAACCTGAAATTCAGAGGTCATTAAATATGCAAATTAGATGCATTCCAAGACAAGGGTGTCCCATATGTTATTAGTCCCCGCCGGTGTACTATAGGTTTGCACTCCATCCCTCCGTCTGTCTGTCCGTCCGTCCGTCCGTCCGTCCATCCGTCCATCCATCACGCAAAGAACAGCTTTCCGGACTTTTTTTCTAAACTCTTAATGCTAATGATTTTAAACTTGGTACATGGTTTCCTCATGATAAGTTACAGATCAAGTTCGAACTTCACGACGTTTCGATCATTTTTGACAAAGTTATGGCACTTTGAACTTTGGTAATTTCCCCAACAGTTTTCCGGACTATAATTTGGAGTGCGGTAAGTCAAAGCTGTTAATATTCCTTGTTTTAACTCCAATTTACATTCTGTTTCCACTTTTAGTGAGATGTAGGGGTCTGTGCAACCATTCAGAAACTTTATTTGGTGCAAATTGTATAATTTTTAGCCGAGTTACCTCAGACCGTGAGTTGGTAATTATATAATTCACACATAGTTGAATACGTGCAGGCCGCTCCACGGAGCGACCTTGCGGGCTTATCAACGAGGCGAGGCGTGACACACATGTGTCTCAGCATACCTCAGATCAAGTTTGAAAACCAGCATCAACCGTGCATAAATTTGCATATTCGATCATTTTTGACAAAGTTATGGCACTTTGAACTTTGGTAGGGGACATGTATTGCAGCGCAATACTCAGAATGCTTGTTCTTTTAGACACCTTTTTTTTTTGTCAATTTCAATACCCAGAGATAAATGACTGAAACTTGGTAAAGTTATGATTTACTAACTACAAGCAAATAATAATTTAGAAACTTATCTTATTTCTTTAATCGAGTAATTAAAATTGGGAACATACGGGACATACACGTACATCTATATATACAGTCGTGGCCAAATATATTGGCACCTTTGCACTATTTTCAAATAACTCGCAATTCTCTCAAAAATAATTTAAAATTGACTAAGGTATTTGGTCTCCACAATTCTTTATTTCACTGTTAATATTACAGAACCTTTGTTTTTGATTCAAAACTTAATATATCCTTTTAAATCAGGAAATAAAAATAAATGGCATTGACAAAATTATAGACACCCTCGACTTAATATTTGGTGGCTCAGCCTTTGGACAAAATAACTGCAGTCAAGCGCTTCCTCTAGCCATGAATGAGCTTCCTACACCTCTCTACTGGCAGATTGGCCCACTCTTCCTTGTGCAAACTGCTCCAGTTCTCTCAGATTTGAAGTGTACCTTCTCCCAACTGCTGTTTTCAGATATCTCCACATGTGTTCAATGGGATTTACATCCGGACTCATTGCTGCCACTTCAGAACAGTTGAGCATTTTGTCTTGAACCATTCCTGATGCTTTTTGAAGTGTGTTTGGGGTCATTGCCATGTTGCAAGACCCATGACCTTCGACGGAGATCCAGCTTTCTGACACTGGGTGAACATTGCGCTCCAAAATGCCTTGGTAATCTCCTGATTTCATGATGCCATGCACACATTCAAGGCACCCTGTGCCAGAGGCAGCACAGCAACCCCAAAACATCACTGAACCTCCTCCATGTTTGAGTGTAGGGAAGGTGTTCTTTTCTTTGAAGGCTTCATTTTGTTCTCTGTAAACATATAGATGATGTGCTTTACCAAAAAGCTCTAATTTGGTCTTATCTGTCCACAGGACATTCACCCAGATGGATTTTGGCTTGTTCAGGTGTTTTGGCAAACTACAGTCGGGCTTTCTTTTGTCTATTTCAGCAGTGGAGTCCTCATGGGTCTCCTACCATAGAACCCCCTTTCATCGAGTTGGCGACGGATGGTGCGAGTTGAAACTGTCGTACCTTGTGTCTGAAGGTCAGCTTGAATCTGTTTGGCAGTTGATTGAGGTGCTTTCTCCACCATTTGAACAATCCTTTGCTGCATTTTAGATGAAGTTTTCTCTTGCGGCCACATCCAGGGAGGTTGGCTACAGTGCCATGGACCTTAAACTTCCTGATAACATTGCGTACGGTGGACACAGGAACATCAAGGTCTCTGGAGATGTACATGTAGCCTTGAGATTGTCCAATGTCCATGCTTGGCTACAATATTGTGTCTGACCTCCTCAGGCAATTCTCTAGTTTTGCTTCTTTTCTCCACACTCATTGTGGTACACACAGTGACACAAAACAGCAGAATGACTCCTTTTCTCCATTCAAACTGGTTGAATGAGTGATTTTTACTTTGTCGGCACTTGCAACTCACCACAGGTGAGTTCAATCCCAAAGTAAAGGAGAATCACCTGCTTGAAATCCAATTATTTCTAACAACTTCTAAAAGGTGCCAATAATATTGTCCGTGCCATTTTAGGATTTCTGTGTGGAATAAGCTAAGATTTAGTATTTCTTTTCAGCTATTTTTGTTTTGTTCCACTGCAAACCAAAGAAATACATATGTGGATAGCAAAATATATTTTTTCTTTCAAAAATTTTCTGGAAGAAATGGTGCATTGTTTGAAAAAAGTGCAATGGTGCCAATATTTTTGGCCACGACTGTACCTTCTCGCAAATAATGGTCTCTGGTTGGAGTTGAGAATGAAAGGATGTGTTTCCTCTCACATCCAGCATGCACATTCAATGCTAACTAGAACATACAATGTACAGTAAGAAGTGGATTAGTCCAATATTTTGTGGGTGGGTATAAACTATGTAGAAACAGAATTCCAATATGATGCATTAAAATCAACAATATTGTACACAATTTTGAACTTTACATCTGTTGCTAAATTTATGCCAACTTTCCATCACAGAAGAGCAGTGTTTATGTTCAGATGTTTTATCTTACATACCGGCCTGTGGAAATTTCCACATTCCCATCTGACGGGTCATTGTGCACTTTGCATCATAAGCACTTGGTCACTCACTACATATATATATATATATATATATATATACATATATATATATATATATATATATATATATATATATATATATATATATATATATGTATATATATACATACATACATATATATATATACATATATTATATATATAATATATATATATATATATATATATATATACAGTGGAACCTTGACTTACGAGTGCACCAACTTACGAGTTTTCCGAGATACGAGCCGTCGCTCGGGCGGTTTATTGCTTTGAGATGCGAGCCGAGATCTGAGTTACGAGCTTACGCCACCCGCCACCAGGTGGGTTCCGGTCACGTGGTTATCTTGCCGTGCAAGCATATCTGCCGTATATCGCTGCTGTTTTGTTTTCGCATGTTGGTTATTTTGGAGCTTACGCCAGCTGCCACCAGGTGGGTTCCGGTCACGTGGTTATCTTGCCGTGCAAGCATATCTGCCGTATATCACTGCTGTTTTGTTTTCGCATTTTGGTTATTTTGGAGCTTACGCCAGCCGCCACCAGGTGGGTTCCGGTCACGTGGTTATCTTGCCGTGCAAGCATATCTGCCGTATATCGCTGCTGTTTTGTTTTCGCATGTTGGTTATTTTGGAGCTTACGCCAGCCGCCACCAGGTAGGTTCCGGTCACGTGGTTATCTTGCCGTGCAAGCATATCTGCCGTATATCGCTGCTGTTTTGTTTTCGCATGTTGGTTATTTTGGAAAATTTCTTAGTTTTAACCACGGGTCCTAAGTAATTGAGTGCCAAGGGCAGTACTGAGAAGAAGAAGAGGATGATGTGCTTGGATATAAAACACGCAATCGTCGAAAAACATGAGCGAGGTGTGCGTGTTGTCGACTTGGTGAGGCAGATGTGAAGGCAGCTGAAGATTTTATTATAACTTTTGCCAAACTGATAGAAGCCGAACGATACATCCCCCAGCAAATCTTCAACTGTGACGAGACAGGGCTCTTCTGGAAAAAGATGCCGAGGAGGACGTATATAACGGCAGAGGAGAAGAGCATGCCAGGCCACAACTTGTTCAGAGTGCCGGCGATAGCTCGCCTTCTCTTTGTGGAAGACACGGTGAGATCCTTAACATCCAACAACTAATGGGACGCAAACGGGGCGCCCAGTTTAGCGGTACACACATTGATGAATCACCCTGCCTGTGAAACACCGACATGACAGGTTATAGCTGGGTCGGGATTCAAACCCAGGCTAGACAGTTTAGAGTCAAGTGTGCGTACCTCCAGTCCAGGCCATCCTGCCAACTTGTATGCTGCATACAGGTGAAATATAAAGCGCGAGATATTTTTATATATACTGCATATTTAAAAAAAAATTGGTGTGGTTTTTGGCGGGCTGGAACGGATTAATAGCATTTCAATGCATTTTAATGGGGAAATTTGATTTGAGAAACGAGCAAATTGAGTTACGAGCTCGGTCACAGAACGAATTAAACTCGTAAGTCAAGGTTCCACTGTATATATATATATACAGTGCTCGTTCCACTGTATATACTGTATATATACTCCTGTACTGTATATATATATATATAATGTATATACTGTATATATATATATATAACTGTTCCACTGTATATATATATATATAATGTATATATATACAGTGGAACCTTGACTTACGAGTTTAATTCGTTCTGTGACCGAGCTCGTAACTCAAATTGCTCGTTTCTCAAATCAAATTTCCCCATTAAAATGCATTGAAATGCTATTAATCCGTTCCAGCCCGCCAAAAACCACACCAATTTTTTTTTAAATATACAGTATATATAAAAATATCTCGCGCTTTATATTTCACCTGTATGCAGCATACAAGTTGGCAGGATGGCCTGGACTGGAGGTACGCACACTTGACTCTAAAGTCTAAACTGTCCAGCCTGGGTTTGAATCCCGACCCAGCTATAACCTGTCATGGGTGAATCACAGGCAGGGTGATTCATCAATGTGTGTACCGCTAAACTGGGCGCCCCGTTTGCGTCCCATTAGTTGTTGGATGTTAAGGATCTCACCGTGTTTTCCACAAAGAGAAGGCGAGCTATCGCCGGCACTCTGAACAGGTTGTGGCCTGGCATGCTCTTCTCCTCTGCCGTTATATACGTCCTCCTCGGCATCTTTTTCCAGAAGAGCCCTGTCTCGTCACAGTTGAAGATTTGCTGGGGGATGTATCGTTCGGCTTCTATCAGTTCGGCAAAAGTTATAATAAAATCTTCAGCTGCCTTCACATCCGCCTCACCAAGTCGACAACACGCACACCTCGCTCATGTTTTTCGACGATTGCGTGTTTTATATCCAAGCACATCAT
Organism: Myxine glutinosa; assembly: GCF_964187855.1. Lineage (NCBI taxonomy): Eukaryota > Metazoa > Chordata > Myxini > Myxiniformes > Myxinidae > Myxine > Myxine glutinosa. The sequence goes on along the minus strand of NC_136262.1, from coordinate 217,882,612 downwards.
CCTCTTCTTCTTCTCACTACTGCCCTTGGCACTCAATTTCTTAGGACCCGTGGTTAAAACTAAGAAATTTTCCAAAATAACCAAAATGCGAAAACAAAGCAGCAGCGATATACGGCAGAGATACTGTACTTGCACGGCAAGATAACCACGTGACCGGAACCCACCTGGTGGGGGGTGGCGTAAGCTCCAAAATAACCAAAATGCGAAAACAAAACAGCAGCGATATACGGCAGAGATACTGTACTTGCACGGCAAGATAACCACGTGACCGGAACCCACCTGGTGGGGGGTGGCGTAAGCTCCAAAATAACCAAAATGCGAAAACAAAACAGCAGCGATATACGGCAGAGATACTGTACTTGCACGGCAAGATAACCACGTGACCGGAACCCACCTGGTGGCGGCTGGCGTAAACTCAAAATAACCAACATGCGAAAACAAAAATGCAGCGATATACGGCAGAGATACTTGCACGGCAAGATAACCACATGACCGGAACCCACCTGGTGGCGGCTGGCGTAAACTCAAAATAACCAACATGCGAAAACAAAAATGCAGCGATATACGGCAGAGATACTTGCATGGCAAGATAACCACGTGACCGGAACCCACCTGGTGGCGGCTGGCGTAAACTCAAAATAACCAACATGCGAAAACAAAAATGCAGCGATATACGGCAGAGATACTGTACTTGCACGGCAAGATAACCACGTGACCGGAACCCACCTGGTGGCGGCTGGCGTAAACTCAAAATAACCAACATGCGAAAACAAAAATGCAGCGATATACGGCAGAGATACTTGCACGGCAAGATAACCACGTGACCGGAACCCACCTGGTGGCGGGTGGCGTAAACTCAAAATAACCAACATGCGAAAACAAAAATGCAGCGATATACGGCAGAGATACTTGCACGGCAAGATAACCACGTGACCGGAACCCACCTGGTGGCGGGTGGCGAAAGCTCGTAACTCAGATCTCGGCTCGCATCTCAAAGCAATAAACCGCCCGAGCGACGGCTCGTATCTCGAAAAACTCGTAAGTTGGGGCACTCGTAAGTCAAGGTTCCACTGTATATATATATATATATTGTTGCGGTTTTGAGAACCCACACTTGTTTGTAAATATGACATCATTAAAGGTTGCACCCCATAGGTAGGCCACAAGCAACACGTAGGTCACCATAGGACTTCAGTTATTCCTTAGTATGTGTATAGATAAGGCCATGTTTCCAATAGTTGAATCTGCGTTGTGTCAATCAAATAAGGAGTAGGCCCCATTCGTCCATTTTGGCAGCCTCCCTCTCCAAGCGACGCCATAAAGCGCGCCCTCCAGGCTGTGCCCCATGGCCCTTCCCAATTTGTTACGCGCCTTTGTTCGCAGCGTTCGCTGCCCTTGAGCGTGAGCTCGCTAAACGCCGCCATCAGCCACGAGGTGAGGCCCGAAAAAAGGGGGTGGAGCGCCAGGAAGAAGGTGTGGCCACGTCACCCAGCCGTCAGGGCGGGGCCGGTAAGCAAGAACCGGTAAACAAGAGTGACATCGCCTGATAGGCGCGGCTTTTGGGCTGGCGAAGCGATCGCTGGCTGTCTTATAAAAGCGAGCGCACAAAGCCCTTTTACAGGACTCTCAGAGGACTGAGGAGAAGAGGACTCTCGGAGGACTCTCGCTAGGCACTCGAGTGAAAGATTGATTAAAAGAGGACTTATTGGGAGAGCGCACATTTACAGGACTTGTTGGAAGCGCGCTTGGTAAACGGACTACTGTGATTTTGGAGAACTTACAGCGAAAGCGTGTGCTGACAGGACTTACTGGGAGAGCGCACATTTAAGAGAACTGTCCAGGACTGCTGCGATTTGGAGGACGGTGCGAAGGTCGACCTTAGGACGGTGTGGAGAGGACAGGACTTGCACAATTGGCGCTTGCGTACAGGACATTGGAGAGGGGGCGTTTGGCGCGAGTCGTGCAACTATTACGTATGCCGCCAGGATACCAGCCTTTCCCCGTGATATAATTGTCCGTTCACGTTACACTGTGAAGAGCTGCCTGCCGGGTTTTCCATCGCCTGGACCGAAGCCGGACTGGAGCCTGGACGCGCTGGTGACCATCAACCTGTTCCTCTACAATCCCCGTGTGAGTGTCTGTGTGTGTGAGACGGGCCCGTTTGTCCAGGGAATAAGTTAAGCCTGTAATTAAGACTGCCCTGTGTATCTGCTTCTTCCTCTTCCTTGTACATTCCCTTCTTTTGTTTCCTCTTCTAATTGTACAAATTGTTAATAAATTGCCCTGTTCTTTCTGGTTTCTCCTTAATCCGATCGTCCTAGTCTTTTCTCCATTGGGTAAACGTGGCACGATCGGAACCGCCATAATCGGGTCTAGTCACCTGTTAACAGCTCGAATCGCGGATTGCTATCCGCTCGGCATATCCCATCATATCCGTGGTTCGAGCGGGAGTTATTTCCTCGCTTACTGAGCGGCATTAATAAGTAGGTAATAAGAAGACGGCTTACAACCCTAGTTAACGTCGGCCGGAAGTGACGTCATAACCCCCAGGGTCGCGTCGGCCAGATAAGAGACAAGGGGATTAACCCCCCTTGGTAAGGGGAGAGCCGACGTTTGGAGATCCGCAACACTTGGTAGTCAGGAGTGGGGATTTGGAACCTGGACGAAATTTGTAGACGAAATTTTGGACACCAATTGTGCATATTGGCCGTAACAATTGGTGTCTGGGAGTGGGATTTGGGCCCGAAGTGCGCCTAGCGCCCTCCAAATTATGAGCGGCCAAAATTTTATTTAACATCTAAATTAAATCGTGCCATGGATAGCCAAGGCGATCGGATGCCGGTGGGGTTAGAAGAAGAGGAAGAGTTAGAGGCAATCCAGGACCCCCGGGAAGAAGTGAGACAATTGGGAGAGATGGAGGAGGAAATTAATGAGGATGCAGCAGTAGGGATTGCAGGCAGGCAAGATGGCGGCGCCTCGCACATGGCGACGAGGGCCGCGCCCGCTGCGCAAATGGGGGTGGGCGACATGCAAGCCTTCATGGCGCAGCTAATGAATGAAATGAATAAAATAAATGGTAAATTAGACACCCAAAAGGACGAGACGAAAGGCCTGGGAAACCAAATTGGGGGATTGAGAGACGGGTTAAGTAATTTGGAAAATAGAATGGGGGAGCAATTGGGAAGTCAAATTGGGGGGTTAGAAAGTAAATTGGGGGGATTAGAAAGCAAATTAGGGGGCCAGTTGAAGGACGTGGGTGGCCAAGCCAGAGAAATGAATGAGGGGTTAACGGGGTTGGAAAACAGAATGGCCACCCGAGAAAATCAAATGGAAGGAATGAAGGATGGGTTAACGGGGTTTGGAAACAGAGTGGGTGGCCAGATAAGGAAGATGGGGAGAGACATTGACCGCAGGTCGAGCGGGAAAGGCACACGGGTATGCGACGGGGTAGCGCGACTTGAGAAGCACGGGGAAAGCGAGTTGGAGCAAAGCGAAGTCACGTGGACTGGAATAGAAATCGCGACATGGGGTATGGGGAAGCCGACGACCGCCGAAGTAGAAAAGAAAATTTTATTAGCGCCAGCGGTCGTCGAGGGAAAGGAAAATGAATTAATGATAGTGGAAATTGAGATCAAGATGACGGCGGACTTAGAAGAGCAATCGTGGGAGGAAGAGATGGAATATGTACAAAGTCTGTATTCACACCATGATGCCGTGCTTTGTAACCAAAATGAAAGTTTGCAGCTGCGTGTGGAGAGGAGGATCCCAAAGGCAAGCCGGGCTGTATAAGGCACGAAAAGGATTGGCGCAAAAGGATTTTTTGCGCGCTTGGGATCCCGGCGTCACCCGGGCGCTTGTGGAAGGTCCGTGGTGCGCTGTGTGAAAGGAAATGGCGCGCGAGTGAGAAAAAAGTGTGCACAGAAGCGTGGGTGTGTAACAACAGAGTGTGAGAGCGAGGGAGAATGCACAATGGAGTGTATGTGTGAGAGTGAGTGTGATACAGAGAGTGAGCTGGACGGAGGGAGTGTGCGAGGATGCACACCGGAGATGGATGAGGAGCGTGTGCGGGGATGCACACCGGAGCGGGTGAGTGGGTACTGGGTATGTGCAAGAGTGCACCCCCATGAGTGTTACGGAGTACGTAACGGAGGAGAGTGCACAGGAGGAGTGCGTGGAAGAAAGGTGTGTAACAGAGGAGTGTGTGAGAACGGAGTGTATGGGGTGTGCGAGTGAGAAAAGGGTCGCGTGTGAATGTGAGAATGTGACTCGAGCATCGACGCTGACCGGGGCAGCGCTTAGGCCGACGTATAGCCAACACGAGCTCTTGGGGCGTGGTCTTCTTTGTGTGCTGCGGGGGCCGGCGGGGATCATTGCCGCGTCGCTCTTGCAAGGAGCGCCGTGCACGATTCGGGCCGGGCTCCGCCCTGTATGGTCGGTGCCGCGTCGTAGCGGCGAGCGGCACGATTCTGGGGGAGAAAGGCCAGGTCGGACCTTCGCCCCCTGGCGGGCGCGGTGTTCCGACCGGGAGAGGTTGGGTCATCGGGCCGGAGACCGGAAGGCTCCGTGCCGGGATGGACCTTGGAACCTCGGCTCGAGTATGCCTCCTCCCCAGAATCGAAAATGCCGGACGGACCCAACCAACAGGAGACAGACCACCGTATGCATTGCTCGGCTTTTCGAAGTGGAGCTGTAAAAATGTTTTCCCGCACGAGAGGCTCATAGTTCAGAGAACGGATAGCGATAGTGATGGCGAATGGTATACGGTGTAGAGGGATGGTAGATCTACCATCCCTCACATCGTATCTTGGGGCAGAGGAGCAGTAGACTTATGGGGTTTAGCGGTGAGAACTAGCCAGGGCGGGTTAGGATTAAAAAAAAAAAACAACACCTTTAGAGGCCATTTTTCCCCGCAAGCGGGGGTTGGCCTTTTTCGGGGACCGTGGTTGTTGTTGTTTTTTGGTCCCCTTTTTGAAGCAATGTTTTACGGCCGGATGCCCTTCCTGCCGCCCACCATTTTTGTCGCCTTTTTACGACAAACAGGGAATTACCAGTGAACTGGTACTCACTCAGTGGGTTAGGATAATGTTCGGAATTTTAAAAAATGACTTTAGGAGACTTGAGAGTTAAGTAGAGACATTGTACATGTAGAGGGGACGTAGAGAGATTAGATGGATGATAATGACGAGGGAGTGCTTAGTATAAGGGATGACGGGGAGCACGAGTTTTAGAAGGGAGCAGCTAGCTAGATGGTGCTGTGTGTATGAGCTTGAGGTTTAGGCGCAAATGAGGAATTGTGAATGGAAGTCCTTGTAGTGCTAGTGAGCAAATGAGGCATTGCTCGTGAAGGATGTGTGTGTGTAATTGTGGGAACCACCGTGTGCATGAGAGTCCTGGAAGTGCTGGTGAGCAAATGAGGAATTGAGAGGCAATGCTAGAGAGGGATGTGTGTGTGTGTGAAAGTGTATGAGTGGAGTATTGTGGATAAGTGTAAGTGTATTGAGTGATTGACTTGCATGGTGTGCAAGTGGAGAATGGTTGTGTGGAATAAATGGTGTGGAGTGAGTGGTGTGGAATGAGTAGTGTGGAGTGCATGGTGCGAAGGAGTGAATGGGAGAAGGATGGACCCCTTCACGAATACCCGGGGAGGGTAGTTTAAAGTTAGGTAGAGGGAGTAGGTAAATTTGTTGGATATTGACATCTGTGGTGCAGGTAGTAGAAAGTAGTGTTTTTGTTGGGTGCATGAGTAAAGTGGAATGGCTGGGCATGTGAGCCTGTTAGTAAGTATGGTTATTGAGCACTCCGCCACTGGTAGTCTGTCGGCCAGGGGAGGCCGCAGGTAGGCTCTGGGAGCCAGGTAGTGTTGTGTAGAGTTCAGCGGGGCCCGAGGATCCCAGGAGAGGACCCAGGTAGCCCAATGCCAGAGAGGGCATCGAGGGGGTAAGCGCCAGGGAGGGCCTTCCCCAGGTAGATTAGGGTGAGGAGCTAGGCAAGCTCGGGTGGCGACGTTCAGTGGCGGAGGTGCGCAGGTAAGTAGGACCTGCTGGTAGAGCCACACGACCCAGCCCCAAAATTTTGCGAGGGCACAGATTGAAAAAATTGGGGAGTGAGACCCCAAATTGGTAGAGCACCACAGTATGGGCAATGGGAATTGGTTTTTAGAACCGCATAGTGAAGAGTGGCCAATGGATTGGCAGGGCAAGACCCTAGGTAGTGTAACTATGTTAATGTCATTTAGAAGGATAGTTAGGAGGAAAATCTCTTCGCACCATCCACATCCACTCACCGAGGTGATAGGACTCCACACTAGGTTTTGGCAAACATTTGGGAATGTAAGACGCATCTTGACGTGGGTGAGACATTGTGTGAGATTCCATCCCTTCCTTCTTGGGAGGGATTGGGGACTAATTTGGATTATGGGAGATATGGGGGACGAGACAGTAGAGACAAATTTGTAAATTGCAAATTGTGTAAATACGGGGAAGGGCAAGGGTAGTGTAGGCTGACATGGGGGGTGACGTACGAGTAGGGACGAGCTTTCTCAGCTCGCTCTCCCGCGCCCTTCATGTCGCATTGCCTTGTTTTGATGTGTACACTTGCGCCCTTGCCCCCCCCCCCCCGCTAACCTCTGCTTTGTCTGCCTCCCCCACTCATGGACTATGGTCTTTTGTGCGAGGGGAGTGTGCAGGTGTCCTGAATTGTGCGGCCGCACTCTTGCTGCCTGCACCCTGTTGCCTGCCTGCACTGATACACCATATGGACCACACGTTCTGTGGCCTGGCACCTTTGGACCACACGTTCTGTGGCCTGGCACCTCTGCTGGGACAGACCATTGCTGCCAGCAGTATCTGGCTTGCGGACCACTGTTTTAAGTGGCATCGATGCCAGCAGTCGGACCACCTGAGTTGGCCTTGCTGGCCATAAATAAAAAAGCGGACGCGGCTTGTGCCCTTTTTATTAAATTAGAACATCAAGCAAGAAGACAGCCAAGATCCATCGGACAAGCAAGCCAAGCACAAGACGTCATCATTTATTAATTTTTGAAATGTTTTTGTGCATTTTTGGTGCTGGTGTGTTTCATGCATTTTTTTATTATGGTGCATTTATTTGGTGCATATGGGTGTATGGTGTATCGGTGCAGTGCATTGCAATTGGCATTTTCCTCTTATCAAAATCTCTGCTTTTTCCCACAAAAGACAGGTCCTGGGTTGTAGTTGTAAATAATTAGTAGTGTATTGTAAATAATGCTCCCCACTGGCATGAATGTTTAGTTTGAGAACCATTCCGTAATTCGGTTAATTGTGGGCGTGAGTCAGTTAGGTAGGACACAACCCAGCAGGGGGGACATATCTAGTGTTAAAACTGTCGCACTCAGGGTAGTAGGTTAAAAGTAGAAGGTAACCACACCTAAGGGTCACATGTAGATGTAAAAGATAGTCCTGATGTTTCGGCTCGGGACAAGCCTGGCAAAAGGAGGGGTGCAGTGTTGCGGTTTTGAGAACCCACACTTGCTTGTAAATATGACATCATTAAAGGTTAAAGGTTGCACCCCATAGGTAGGTGTTACGGAGTCCTCAATGATCTCCTGGTCTCGGTAACCTCCGAACCCCGAGAGGAGCCCCGGCAGAAAAATATGTTACCCTGTGTTGAAAATCAATAGTGAAACCACACCAATGATTATAAATGAACAAAATTGTATTAGAAATCACACACAGGAATAACGGTACAACAAATGGCAAGCAAAGGAATTAGTGGCAAGCCAAGGCAATTTCGAGTGCACTCTATATATCTTATTGCTTATGGTGGTACCACCAAATAAAGCCAGATAACTCACTGCTCCCAGTGAAGGAAAAAGGACCCTCCTCAATGTCTCTGTAACCTTTTCCAAGGCGAAGGTGATTCGCTCCAGCTAGTGTCAGAGCGAGGTCGAATCGAGACCCGCACTCCGTGGATGCTGACGAGGCGTAGGCATAGAAAAAGCGTAGCAAGTCACGTGGTCCGAAACCAGAGGCAAACTCGATGTGCACGTTCACAGTTCAATCAGCGAACCGCAGCGTACTCTTCCAACGCAGCGTTTGCGCACACACCAATGGAGAAACAGATTGTACATCCCCGACAGACGACAGGATGCAGAGAAAAGCAGACGCTTAGCAAAAACCTTTTCGGTGAGCGAAGCGTGAGGTTCAAAATGGCCGACGGTTCGTACTTGAGTGGATGCGACTAGGCGAGGATTGGTCTCGAATCTCAGCACCCAAAACCTGACTATGCAGATTTCACACTCCCAGCGATAACTCCTACCGCAGGATGTCCTTTAAGGGAATTCAAAATTCCTTCGCGACCTTCGTTAGCAACGCTCGTTACAGAGCTCGACGTCATGCATCTTGTCCGAATTTCCTTGCCACACCGCTTCCTCTTTTCTCCTCGTCGTCTTCCAGTTCTCGATCCGGTTTCCTGTTTGACTTAAAGTTATCCTTTTTAACTTTTGATAACCGTTCGTGAATAATAAACCTTTTGAAAATAATAATAGTACATAATATCAGAAATATGTCAAGTGGATGAAAACCACAACAACGGAAGTGACAAATCCGTAACAGTAGGCCACAAGCAACACGTAGGTCACCATAGGACTTCAGTTATTCCTTAGTATGTGTATAGATAAGGCCATGTTTCCAATAGTTGAATCTGCGTTGTGTCAATCAAATAAGGAGTAGGCCCCATTCGTCCATTTTGCCAGCCTCCCTCTCCAAGCGACGCCATAAAGCGCGCCCTCCAGGCTGTGCCCCATGGCCCTTCCCAATTTGTTACGCGCCTTTGTTAGCAGCGTTCGCTGCCCTTGAGCGTGAGCTCGCTAAACGCCGCCATCAGCCACGAGGTGAGGCCCGGAAAAAGGGGGTGGAGCGCCAGGAAGAAGGTGTGGCCACATCACCCAGCCGTCAGGGCGGGGCCGGTAAGCAAGAACCAGCCAACCAGGGCTGGAGTGACATCGCCTGATAGGCGTGGCTTTTGGGCTGGCGGAGCGATCGCTGGCTGTCTTATAAAAGCGAGCGCACAAAGCCCTTTTACAGGACTCTCAGAGGACGGAGGAGAAGAGGACTCTCGCTAAGCACTCGAGTGAAAGATTGATTAAAAGAGGACTTATTGGGAGAGCGCACATTTACAGGACTTGTTGGAAGCGCGCTTGGTAAACGGACTACTGTGATTTTGGAGAACTTACAGCGAAAGCGTGTGCTGACAGGACTTACTGGGAGAGCGCACATTTAAGAGAACTGTCCAGGACTGCTGCGATTTGGAGGACAGTGCGAAGGTCGACCTTAGGACGGTGCGGAGAAGACAGGACTTGCACAATTGGCGCTTGTGTACAGGACATTGGAGAGGGGGCGTTTGGCGCGAGTCTTGCAACTATTACGTACGCCGCCAGGATACCAGCCTTCCCCCCCGCCCCCCCCCCCCCCCCCCGTGATGTAATTGTCCGTTCGCGTTACACTGTGAAGAGCTGCCTGCCGGGTTTTCCATCGCCTGGACCGGAGCCGGACTGGAGCCTGGACGCGCTGGTGACCATCAACCTGTTCCTCTACAATCCCCGTGTGAGTGTCTGTGTGTGTGAGATGGGCCCGTTTGTCCAGGGAATAAGTTAAGCCTGTAATTAAGACTGTCCTGTGTATCTGCTTCTTCCTCTTCCTTGTACATTCCCTTCTTTTGTTTCCTCTTCTAATTGTACAAATTGTTAATAAATTGCCCTGTTCTTTCTGGTTTCTCCTTAATCCGATCGTCCTAGTCTTTTCTACATTGGGTAAACGTGGCACGATCGGAACCGCCATAATCGGGTCTAGTCACCTGTTAACAGCTCGGATCGCGGATTGCTATCCACTCGGCATATCCCATCATATCCGTGGTTCGAGCGGGAGTTATTTCCTCGCTTACTGGGCGGCGTTAATAAGTAGGTAATAAGAAGACGGCTTACAACCCTAGTTAACGTCGTCCAGAAGTGACGTCATAACCCCCAGGGTCGCGTCGGCCAGTTAAGAGACAAGGGGATTAACCCCCCCTTTGTAAGGGGAGAGCCGACGTTTGGAGATCCGCAACAATATAAATAACTTACACATAAAATAAGGTAATTATTCTTTAATGCTCATGACAGGTAATGAATATGTGGCCAGTCTGACAATAATTTTCATCATTTTGTACATGTAGATGAGATGAGCAAATCTTGCCATACCAGTTAATTAATCTGACATTGTTTAACATGCATATTAAACAAATACTGGAAGTAAAAACATTCAGTATGTCATAAAAACAATATGATAATGTGGAATTGCATTTTTTCATGTCATTAGAAGGGAGTCCATTGAGTGCATGAGTGAGGGTTTCTCAGGAATGCCCTGTGGATGAGGCCAACTTTCAATAGGTTTGATAAGACAGCCTTACATGTACCTCTATTTTTCGGAAAGAAAAAAAAACTGCATCTGTTTGTGCACATATTACACCTGTTTGGAGTTGAAGGCCACGATCGTTGTTTTTGTTGTTGTTGATAGAATTAGTTTTACAACAGGTCTTCTCATGAAGGGGTGCCCTCCATCTGGCAAATAAAATACATTTACTTCTTCATGCAGCTGTATGAATCAAATTGGCACCCCTTTATATGAATCTTTCTAGAGCATTACATGGTTCCTCCTCAGAACACAAGGGTAGTCCAGCATGCACACAAGATTTTTTTGAATGCCACTTATTTTGTATTGTTGGCATTTTCGACCAGCCATATAATGTCCCTTGTTTTCTATGCTTTGCCACATGGCACAAACCCTTATTTAAAGGGGCCTTTTCTATGCCCCTGGCATTTTACACAAGTATTAGGTTTGGGGATCAACAATATGAGTTTAAAGGTGGTAAAGGGCTAAACATGGAGTTCATACAACACAATGCACAGAAAATCACAAATTGCCACTAAAAGTTAATGACAACAGGTTCTGTAGCAGACAAGAAAAGATCTGGCTGACCATCAACCTCACAAACTGTGAGAACATCGCGAATGTGCCAGTCCGATGAAAGAAATGTGTTGGCAGTGCTGGAGTATACGTGGAGGTTGAAAGTTTTTTTTGGATACAAGATCGAGGCTTATGTAAGAGATTAATCACAAAAAAAAAACGGACACAAAACATACAATAAAGGGAGTGGGAGACAAGATGGGGAGAGAGAGAGGGAAGCACACAAGGACAACAGCAGAGAACAGGGACATCGTGAGATCTGTGGGAGGGAGTGGGCTTGGGGAGAGGAGGCATGGGAAGGGGGGGGGGGGGGGAAAGGTATAAAACACATGGACACTGCAAGGACTTCCAGCAAAGAAGTCGGTATTTCAAAAAAGTGGATCTGGGGTGAATTAACGGGGGTAGAAATGATCAAGGTTTTTGATGGGGAAAGATAAGAGATGGTGGTGAACAGCTGTTTTAAAGACCTGGAGGGAGGAGTGGGATTGAAGAGAGTGAGGGAGTTTGTTTCATAGGTGGGAGAAAAGAGGAATGAAAGAGTGAAGGTGAGCATAGAGTCTTGATTTTGGCAGTTTCACCAGAAGAGTGTTACTGGCAGATCTTGTGCGACCTGTAGGAATATTTGGGGGACAGAGCACAGAAAGAGCTGGGGGAGCTAGGCTGGATAGTTAGAAGACAGACGGTAGAAGACAGAAAGACCACCTACCTGCCTGCAGTGAGTGAGTGAAAGGCCCTCACAATCAGCTTCATCGCAGGAGATTCCAATGATTCTGAAAGTTTTGGTTTCAACAGCGTGAAGCCGAGCTAGGTGTGAGGCAGGAGCACCAGCACAGAGGGGAGAGCAGTATTCCATTGATCTGCAGATGAAAGCCTTGTATGTGGTGAGGAGCTCAGGTGTGCCAAGGAAGGACTTCGTACGACGGAGGATGCCCAGTCGGCGACTGACTTTGGAGGCCAGCTTGGAAATGTAGTTTTCCCAGGAAAGATCATGGCAAATCGTGAGACCCAAAAGCTTGAGTGACAGAATTTCCCGGAGAGGATTGTTGAAAAAGTAGATGGGAGGGTTTTCCAGTCGGTCTTTTCGGAGAGACATAGTAAGAGTGTGAGATTTGTCAGGATTGAAAGACATGTTCCACTTGTTTGACCAGTCTGTGATTTTGTCCAGGTCTGCAGAGAGTGAGGAGGCTGCAGACTGCCGATCTGAGGGATGATGAATGGAGTGGCAGAGAGTGGAGTCAACAGAAAAGAGACAGAGGATTTTCCAGAGAGTCGGAGAGATCATTGATGAAGACCAGAACACTGCCTTGGGGAACTAGAGCCTGAACAGGAAGGGGAGATGTGAGAAATCCATTCAGGGCCACACTTTGACTATGACCATAGAGGAAGTCCACAAGCCATGCTTGGAGATTTCCATGGATACCAAAGGAGGAGAGTTTGGTGAGCAGAGCGGGGTGCCAGACCGTATCGAAGGCACGTGATATGTCAAGGGAGACAGCTCTGATTTCCTGTTTGGCATTGACGACCTCCATCCATTGTTGAGACAGCAGAAGCAGCATGTCCTGGTGTGAGTAGAGTGACCTGGTCTGAAACCAAATTGATGATCAGAGATCAAGCCATTGGAGAAGAGGAAGGATTTGATATCCAAAGCAATGATGGATTCCATGACTTTGCTGATAATTGGGAGCAGAATGATTGGTCTGTAGTTGCAAGGATCTGTTTTTGCACCTTTTTTGTGTAAAGCGGTAATGTTGGCTGATTTCCAAACTGATGGCAGGTGACTTTGAGCAAAAGAGAGGGTGAAGAGAGTAGAGAGAGGGTGAGATAGAGCGGCAGGACAGGATTTTAGGACCCGTGGACTGATGCCGTCTGGTCCAGTTGCAGAATCAAAGTTGAGGTTTGACAGAAACCTCTCCACCTTGACAGGAGAGAAGGACACAGAGTCCAGGAGCAGCTGAGTATGACTGGGTAAGGTGGGTACAGGGAGAGATGGGTTTGGGACACAAGAATTTGAGGCAAACACAGATTTGAGGCATTCTGCTTTGTCACGTGCGGAGTCAGCTGTGTAGCCATTTAAGGTAAGGGAGGGGATACAAACACCAGAAACAAATTCGACCAGACGCCACCAGCATTTGGAGGAAGGAGACAGGTTTGAGAGTTCAATCTTGAGAGTAGAGAGGTATTGTTTCCTGGCTCTCCTGAGGGTAGACACACTCTTGTTCCGAGCTTGGTGGAAGGAACCGAGATTGCCTTCAGTTGGATTTGCCTTCCAAGAGGCAAAGGCAAGTTGTTTCAGGACAACTGCCTCACCACAACATTCAGTGTACCATGGACGGGAGGAAGGGTATGGCAACTGAAGACGAGATGGGATAAATCTGTACATGAGAGAGAGCAGTTTACTTTGGAAGAATTCCCAAGAAGAGTTGATGTCAGAGGCAGTGGAGATGGGAGACCAGACCAGATGATTGATGACTGATTGAAGACCGTGCCAGTCAGCCTGAGTGAAATGCCAGACTCGCCGACGCTGAGGAGGCCCTCTGAGAATGGCCAGAGAGATATCCACTTTAACAAGCACATGATCAGAAGAACCGATTGGAGCAGAACAAGAGCAGCAGACATTTGCAGGGAAGTTTGTCATAACCAAGTCTGGAAGAGAAGATGCTCCGTCGACTGAGATCCAGGTCAGGAAATTGACAGATTGTGTCAGTCCCAGTGAGTCGCAGAAGTCCTTTGCTGAGGAGCCATGGCTGGTGAGACAGGTACCCACACCCAGCCAGTTGGCATGATGACAGTTGAAGTCGTCACATATGAGGAAGAGAGAGTTGGGATGAGTGGATAGAAGTTGGTCCATGTTGTCAGACAGCAAAATGTAAATGGAGTCATCACTGTTTGGAGGACGGTACAAAACACATATGAACAAAAGGTGGGGGCGGAGAGGAAGCCGTAGCCAGAGGTACTCCTGGGGGTAGGGTGGAGAGAGGGCAGTGCAAGGAGAGTGAGGAAGAGAGTTTTTGATAAAGATAGCAACCCCACCACCAGGATGAGGCTCAGGTCTATCATACCGGAGGAGGGAGTAACCAGAGAGAGATATTAAGGAATCATAGACATCTTGAAGTAGGAAAGTTTATGTTAAGCAGATTACGCCTGGTTTGTCAGAAGCAACCTGTATGGAGAGATCAATCAGGTTTGAGCGTAGGCTCTGGATATTTGAGGTCCATACCGTTAAGGAAGAAGGAGGAGGAGCATCGGGTGCAGGACAGGGGAGGGGTAGGGTAAGATTAAAGGTGAGTGGGGGAGGTCGGGAGAGCTGTTGATAGTGAGTCAGAGATTGCAGAAGAGTTAGGAGAAAGGGAAGGATGAGGACAAAAGGTTTGATGGTGATGGGATGAGGCACATTGAGGAGTTGTTTGAGGGGGTTTATTGCAAAGTAGAAGGTTGGAGGAGGTGGAGGTATGAGATAGAAGGGAGATGAAGTGAGGAGGAGGGGGAGGGGGAGGAGGGAGAGTTGGAGAAAGATGGTAGGGGGGGGAGGAGATTTGAAGGGATGGGGTTGGGAGGGAGATTTGAAGGGGAGGGGTTGGGGGGGAGATTTGAAGGGGAGGAGCAAGGGGGGAGATTTGGAGGGGAGGAGAGAGGGGAGAGAATTGAAAGGGAGGGGTGAGGGGGGAGTTTAGGAGGGGAGGTGTGAGGGGGGAGTTTAGACAGTGGGTGATTAATGAAAAATTAACATTTATTACAAACTGGGTTTATTGTGATTTTCAAGTCAGAGATCCGTTTAAAAATGATAGAGGAGGAGTACAATGAAGGGGAGTTTAGATAATGTAGGGAGGAGGAACTATAATAGCTTGAATTGTTTTTGAAGTGGAATGAATTGAAGAGGAAATTGAAAAAAGCTTGAAAAAAGCTGGAAAGAGGAAATTGAAGTTGGTGGAGATGCACTTGGCCAAAGACCAGAAGGTGTGAATGCTGCTGGTCAGAGAGGACAGCTTTCAGACGTCTGCTGGACAAAGATGGCTTTGTGTAGTTGGTGCTGTCGAGATGATATGCATGTAGTTGTTGTGTGCAGCCACCAAAGCACTACGACTATGATCAGAAGGTGAGGATTTCCAGGCTTTGAAGAAGCAGTTTTTCCAAGGAGACAAAGGAAGCACAATGATCGAAGAAGCACCTACCATAGAATCCCCTTTCATAGAGTTGGCGACGGATGGTGCGAGTTGAAACTGTCGTACCTTGTGTCTGAAGGTCAGCTCGAATGTGTTTGGCAGTTCATCGAGGTGCTTTATCCACCATTCGAACAATCCTTCGCTGTAATGTTCGATCAAGTTTTCTCTTGTGGCCACATCCAGGGAGATTGGCTACAGTGCCATGGGCCTTAAACCTCTTGATAACATTGCGTACAGTGGACACAGGAACATCAAGATCTCTGGAGATGGACTTGTAGCCTTGAGATTGTCCATGCTTGGTTACAATCTTGTGTCTGACCGCCTCAGACAATTCCCTGGTTTTCTTTCTTTTCTCCATGCTCATTGGGTGCACAGTGACACAAAACAGCAGAATGACTCCTTTTCTCTATTCAAACTTGTTGAATGAGTGATTTTTATATTGCAGGCACCTGCAACTCACCACAGGTGAGTTCATTTCCAATGTAAAGGAGAATCACCTGCTTGAAATCTAATTATTTCTAACAACTTCTAAAAGGTGCCATTAATATTGTCCGAGCCATTTTAGGATTTCTGTGTGGAATAAGCTAAGATTTCGTAATTTTTTTAAAGCTTTTTTGTTTTGTTCCACTGCAAACCAAAGAAATACATCTGTGGATACGAAATATTTTTTTATTTCAACAATTTTCTGGATGAAATGGTGTATTATTTGAAAAAGGTGCAAGGGTGCCAATATTTTTGGCCACAACAGTATGTGAACTCGTATTCCTAAAATAACAAAGAGTTTTACAAGTATCAGAAGTTTTATTCATTTATTTAGATAACTGGAATCACATTTCTACACATGGTCCGGCTGGGAGTACCATTGTTAGCAACCCCCAGCAGTCCCAGGAGAGTCCTAATGACCGCTCAGAGGAGTGCCAAAAGCCTCATCCAGATGGTAAATGCCTGAGCCATGATGATGAAGAAGGCAGATCCATGGAGCACAGCACACAGTTTTATGTAAGCACAATGAATGCCATTAATCAGCAAACCCTGTGCTCCTCTGAACAGTGAGTGCACTGTGGGTTCATTTAACGGATGTACGCAAATGCAAGAAGTTACAGGGAAAAGATGAAATAAAAAAGCATGACAAAAGAAATAAATAAACAGTAACGTAAAAACAATGCCAAAAAATAAGGAAAAGCCCATCATTTCGATGGGATTCATAAAATCCCAAAGAGAATACAGCTCGAGGGTTTCAGATGCTTTATGACGTCACTCACGATGAACGGATTAAGGAAACACTGACCCCGCCCACGCCCCACCCACCCACGAGCTGTTCTTTCTCAGTACAGCCGGTCGTGATACACCAGTGATGGCAAGTGGGAGGGGAGAGGTTCAAGGAAAATGAATCCCTGCATGGTACATTGGTACAGGCTCCATAAATGGACTGCTATTCATTGCGCAATTTCACACGCATTTGATTTTGCCAAAATGTTACCTCACGACCAAACTATCCACGATTTCAAACATTTTTGCTTAATTCGTGTGGAAAAGGGAAATTAAATAAAATACAATTAATGTGGTGAACAAGCTCCAGCTCGGCCCAAAGCCAAACTCGAACCAAATATCCTTTCCGCACGACTTAACTGCTGACGAATCGCCCAGGGCGACCGTCACAAAGCAAAAAAGAATGACGTCATAAAAAAAACATTCCGCACATTTACTTCAGAGCGGTCAAATATCATCAGATTAAAATAATCCAAAGAAGCAAAAACGACATTGAGGCGGTTTTGTTACGGGGGAATTGCTCACGAATGAGGTAAAGTGTTCGCCATCATCAAGCGAGCGCTCCCCCTCTCCCCTCACAGAATCGGGTGTGCGAGCCGCGATGGGCAAAGCGTACCTGCTCCCGCGCGAGCCTCTCCGCATCCACCTCACGCTGCAGAAGCTCTGCTTTGTCTTGCGCGTCGTCCGCCTGATCTTGCAGGGTCTTGATCTTTTTCTTCACCGCCTCGATGGTGTTGACACCCGCCATATCTGGCCACGCCGAGCACGACCCGGAGTACGATCGGTGACGGTGCCCGTGTACGAGCCTGCCGAATTTTCGGACAAAAAAAAAAAGCCCTCGAAGAGAATCCCAAAACGCTTCACTCCACACGCCTCTGTTGCTCCGTAGCAGTGAAAAGGCGGCTTTTTCGCTCAAGCCACGCCCAGAGAGCGCCGCGCGACCAATAGGAAGGCCGCGTGAATTTTTTTTAAAATCATTTTCGGACGATACGAGCACCGGAGATAGAAGGAGGAGTAATTGTCCGATGCAAGGTGGAGCCTAATTGATGGGAGAGCAGGGGGAGGGGCTTGGAAGGAGAGCAGGGGGAGGGGCTTGGATGGAGAGCAGGGGGAGGGGCTTAGAGGGAGAGCAGGGGGAGGGGTGGCAGCGATCGCTCTGCGGATGAAATTCGTGAATTGCTGATTTGGCACAGCACGGCCGGTTCGGCTCAAGGGGGAAAAGGCGCTTCTCTGCAGCCTTCCGGCTTTCCTACAGAGAACACCCGATTACACAAAGGACGATAATCAGAGACAGAAATTTGATCACACAATTTTCCCACTGACGTGATGTCGAGGGCTTGTTCCCAATCAAAGTTTCGTCTTCAGAGAGGCACCCACGGTCTCAATTCAAACGTCATGGGATTTGTTGTCTTCACTACAATCTTTAATCAATGCACCATAGTAGAAAATCCCACAGAAGAGCGAAAGAAAAATGGCTTCTATCATTTAACAATTAATAGACAGAACGGTGCAGAGGTAACGTATTTACCTCAGTCTGGGTTCAATTCCCGACAAGACTATAAACTGCCCGATCGATAACAAAGTATGACGTCATTCGGAGACACGTAAACGACAAGTACAACTGTACAAGCATTAGTCAGTTTGGGTGAATTAGTCTGCAGACTACAAGTCTGCAAGCATTAGTCAGTGGGCATTAAATATCGCAGTGCGTCTTTCATGAAGAGTAGACGACTTGTTGCCGTCACCGACGCCAGATACAACATCCTGCATCGACCTCAACTGAAAAAGCAAAGGCAAACCACATAATGTAATCATTACAATGAGACTGTTGTGGTAGAAATGAAACATACGTTGGAGCAGAACACCTCAGTGGAAGACAAACGAGAACTGAGCTAAGCGAGAGAGATGCATGTGAGAGCTGATCGAGCTGGGAGAGCTGAGCTTGGCAAGCGAGAGCTGAGCCAGGAGAGCGAAACGTGAGGGAGAGCTGAGTTGAGCAATGAGAGCGAGACCCAAGCGAGAGCTGAGCTAAGCCAGCGAGAGCTGACTG
The DNA here is from genome assembly GCF_964187855.1 of Myxine glutinosa. NCBI lineage: Eukaryota > Metazoa > Chordata > Myxini > Myxiniformes > Myxinidae > Myxine > Myxine glutinosa. The sequence goes on along the minus strand of NC_136262.1, from coordinate 217,864,154 downwards.
AGATAAGCGAGACGTGGGTGAGAGCTGATCGAGCTGGGAGAGCTGAGCTTGGCAAGCGAGAGCTGAGCCAGGAGAGCGAGAGCTGAGCTAGACGACCCAGAGCTGAGCCAGGAGAGCGAAACGTGAGGGAGAGCTGAGTTGAGCAATGAGAGCGAGACCCAAGCGAGAGCTTAGCTAAGCCAGCGAGAGCTGACTGAGATAAGCGAGACGTGGGTGAGAGCTGATCGAGCTGGGAGAGCTGAGCTAGGCAAACGAGAGCTGAGCCAGGAGAGCGAGAGCTGAGCTAGACGACCCAGAGCTGAGCCAGGAGAGCGAAACGTGAGGGAGAGCTGAGTTGAGCAATGAGAGCGAGACCCAAGCGAGAGCTGAGCTAAGTCAGCGAGAGCTGACTGAGATAAGCGAGACGTGGGTGAGAGCTGACGTAGGGGTGGAGAGAACTGAGCTAGGAGAGCAAGAGCTGAGCCAGGAGAGCAAGACATGAGCGAGAGCTGAGCTAGACAAGTGAGAGCTGAGCCAGATGAGTGAGAGCCGAGCGAGAGCAGAGCGAGATTCGAGTGAGAGCTGAGCCAGAAGAGTGAGACATTAACAAAAGCTGAACCAGGCGAGCGAGAAGTGCGCGAGAGGAAAGCTAGGTGAACGAGAGCTAAGCTAAGTGCGCGAGACATAAGCAAGCGTTAAGCAAGAGCTGAGCAAGGCAAAGGAGTGAAGGATAGATGAAGTGGGAGTTGAGCCGAGTGAGCGAGAGCTGAGTGGGGTGACCAAGGGAACTAGCTAGAGCAGAGTTGGTTGAATGAGTGAGTGAGAGCCGAGCTGGATAAACCAGTGATAGCAGAGCTGGGCAAACGAGTGAGGGAGCGATAGCAGAGCTGCGAGAAAAAAACGAGGATAGCAGAGCCAGGCAAATGAGCCAGGGAGTGATAGCAGAGCTGGGTGGATGAGCCCAGAGCTGATCGGGGCGGACGAGCGCAGAACCGATTTGTCGATTATATATATATATATTCTCCGCCAGCCTGTCTGTTGCTCTGTCCATCCAGGGCGGTGCTTGGCTGGTCTAACTCCACCCACAATTGAAATCTCAAAAAAGATCAAATCATATGTCTGCCATTTTGTCACCAGTTATAGGCCTTAGGCTTCAGGCCTCCGGTGTACATTTGAAGACTGTCTTCTATCATGAAATGCAGGTACGTTTTGAGGAAAGAAAGGTAGGTTTTGATTGCAGCCCATGCAAAGGAAATTAAGTAATAATGCATATTTTTTGTTCGGGAGCGATTGAAGCAGCGGTCTACTAGCTATACACCTCCCAAAGAAAACTTTCATACCATCAAAAGGATTGCTGAATTTATGTACATTTATAAACTAAACAACGCATTATCTCTCATGAAAGAAAGGTACGATTTGATTACAACCCATGCAGAAAAAAGAAAATACTGCAGTCATAATTCATATTTGAAGTCTTTAAGAATTAAAAAAAAACTCCAACCTGGCCTTTTGGATTTGCAAAAGTTTTTTGGGGGGTGGGGGGGGGGGGATTTTGGAATGGCCCAAATTGGGATTTGATTTTGGGATTTGGGATTTTGAATTTGGGATTTGGGATTTGCCCAAGTGTGCAAATACAGGATTTATAAACAAAATGTATTTCACATGTGCATGGTCAGTTAATTCACATGTGAAGTAAATTAACACCTGTGGCAAGTTGGAGGCGACAAAAAGAGGCTTGTGAGGATTCAAAAGCGGGTTTTATTTGATTTATTTATTTTTACCAAACATGTTAAAAACCCTTTTCGAGAGATTGTCAGTGATACAAAAAAATACACGACAATACTGAGATAGCCGTTTAAGCGTAATAATAAGGAGGTTCCAAATAAGCCAACTGACATAATATAAAAATATAATGATCGATGTAAGATTGTCCTTTTGCTTTTATGAGCAGGAGGAGGGGAAGGGGAGGAGAGGACAAAGAGTTGGGCTTTGAAAGGGGAGCAAAGATGAGACAAAGTTGGGAGGGGAGGTTGAGACTTCAGTGGTGTGGGGGTGAGGGGTAGTTTGAGGAGTTGTGTTGGAGGGAGTTGGGTGGGGAGGTAGCTTGAAGGCTTGGGAGTGGGAAGGGGATTTAAGCCTTTAGGTTGGAAGGTGGATGTTGAGTACTTGGGTTTTGTGAGGAGGGTGGGGAGGGGGGCGGGGGAGGTTGAGGACATGAAGTCACATTTTACATTGTGAGGCGCAATGCTCCGCGGCTCCCTGCTAGTGTATAATATCCTCAACAATTGCTGCAGAACACACTTTAGCTGGTCAAACCAATTGGATTTCCTTTCTAGAACATATGGGTGTCAAGACAGCTGGGATGTGGCCAGACGATGGGTAAGGTGTGGGTAATGAATACTGCATCATGAACAGATGGCTGATGTGCGAAAGTGCACCCAAAGAAATACTCCACACACACCCATCTGTAAAGCTCAAAGCTGATAGATGCTCAACTTGGTGATACTGTGGAGAACAATCCAGAAGTCCAGTTGGTAAATCATTCAGGATCAAATTTGGTGTTGTTATTACAAACTTTTCTTTAACTTCATCTGAAGTTTGTTTGTTTGTCCCGTTTCAAATATTTGAGCCGTTCGTTTTCTCGGTTCCATACGTCCTAGAGAGCTGAAATTTGGCCCACGGTCCTCTTTTCTGGTACATTTTCATCTATCAAAATGTAATTAAAAATAGTAAGGATTAAAAAAAAATAGGTTTAAAACTCTTTTAAATATAAAAATGTGTAGCCCAAAAACATGTTTTTTCGTTTACTTCTTTAAAAAAGCTCAATTCAATGTTCAGAAGCATCTGATCAAGTACTTGGCCTCTTCTCAAAAATAAAAGAAAAGAAAAGTAAGAATGTCAATAAAAGTGGTGACTTTGCCATTTGTAGGTTTGGGGGATAAAGTGGGGGAAAATAAATGGTGCAGAGTGGTGTGATAATTTATACTGTTTTAAGGGGAAAGGAGTTTGGAAAGATGGGATAAGTGGAAAATGTGTTTAAAATTCTACCATTTTTATGCCCCCAGCGACAAAGTCGTTGTTCTCTGTTGTCTCTGATTTCAGGTTGTCTGCCCGGCTGTCCGTCCGTCCGTGATAGGTTTTCATTACCGCGATAACTTGAGAACGATTAAAGGTATCTTAGTCAATCTTGGTGCAGGTAGGTATAAAGAGGTAAAGATGAACTGATTAGATTTTGGGGTCACGAAGTCAAAGGCCAAAGGTCATGTTAGGTAAAAATCCTGTTACCACGATAACTTGTGAACCAGTGATGGGATTCTGACCAAATTTGGTACAAGTATGTATAATGATGTAAAGATTAACTGATTAGATTTTGGAGACATGAGGCCAAATGTCAAAGTCTGTAATAGGTCTATAACTTGAGAACAGCTGAAGTGATCTAATTCAAACTTGGTACAGGTATGCATGATATTGCAAAGATTAAGTGATTAGATTTTGGGGTCAAACGTCAAAGGTCAAATCGGTAATAGGTCTATAACTTGAGAACAGCTGAAGTGATCTAATTCAAACTTGGTACAGGTATGCATGATATTGCAAAGATTAAGTGATTAGATTTTGGGGTCAAAGGTCAAATCGGTAATAGGTCTATAACTTGAGAACGACTGAAGTGATCTAATTCAAACTTGGTACATGTACGCATAATATTGCAAAGATTAAGTGATTAGATTTTGGGGTCAAACGTCAAAGGTCAAATCGGTAACAGGTCTATAACTTCTTCAGAATTCTTCAGAATCATTGGAATCTCCCGCGATGAAGCTAACTCCAAGGGCCTCTCACTCACTCACCGCAGGCAGGTTGGTGGTCTTTCCGTCTTCTACCGACTCCTCTCTGGCCTTGCCCCCCCCCCCCCAGCTCTCTCTGGGCTCTGTCCCGCAAATATTCCTACAGGTCGCACAAGATCTGCCTGTAACCCTCTTATGGTTAAACTGCCAAAATCAAGACTCTCTGCTCACCTTCACTCCTTCATTTCTCTTTTCTCCCGCCTCTGGAACAAACTCCCTCACTCTCTTCAATCCCACTCCACCCTCCAGGTCTTTAAAACAGCTGTTCACCACCATCTCTTATCTTCCCCCATCCAAAACCTTGATCTTTTCTACCCCCGCTAATTTCACCCCAATTCCACTTTTTTGAAATACCAACCTCTGTCCTGGAAGTCCTTGGTGTCCTTGTGTTTTATACTTCTCCCACCCCCCTCCCCCCCCCCTTCCCACACCTCCTCCCCCCAAGCCCTCTCCCTCCCACACATCTCCCTGCTCTCAAATGTTGTGTTTGTGTGCTTCCCCTTCTCTCCCCATCTTGTCTTCCGCTCCCTCTTTTTATATATTTTGTTTGTCTGGTTGATTTGTTTGTGAAGTAAATGTTAGCTCTTTCCTGAGCCTCGATTCAGTATACAAAAACAAACAAAAAAAAAAAACTTGAGAATGGTTGAAGTGATCTACTTCAAACTTGGTACAGGTTTGTATAATGTTGTAAAGATTAAGTGATTAGATTTTGGGGTCAAAGGTCAAAGGTCAAAGTCGGTAATAGGTCTATAACTTGAGAATGGCTGAAGTTGTGATCCAATTCAAATTTGTTAGGGTATGTATAATAATGTAAAGATTTAATTATTAGAATTTGGGGTCAAGAGGTCAAAGTTCAAAGTCTGCAATAGGTCTATACCTCGAGAATGGCTGAAGTGATCAAATTCAAACTTGGTACAGGTATGTATAATGATGTAAATATTAAATGATTATATTTTGGGTTCAAGAGGTCAAAGGTTAAAGGTCAAAGTCGGTAATAGGACTATACCTTGAGAATGGCTGAAGTGATCAAATTCAAACTTGGTACAGATATGTATAATGATGTAAAGATTAACTGATTAGATTTTGGGGGTCCTGAGGTCAAAGGCCAAATGTCAGAGGTCATGTCAGGTAAAAATGGGAGAAGTTGTGAACAGCTGAAGGGATTTAAATTAAAACTTGGTACAGGTATGTATAATGATGTAAACCTGAACTGATTACATTTTGGGGTAAATAGGTCAAAAGTCAGAGGTCATGTCAAGTAAAAATGTGCTAACTTGGGCACAGATAAATGGATTTAAATCAAACTTGATACAAGTATTATAATGATACAATAATGTGGGCGGAGGCATATCAGTCAACGTCGTGATGTCGAAGAGTGCTGTCCTAGTTCTTACTTGATATGTAGAAGGCCCAAGAAAAAAAACTGCACATTCAGTCTTTTTCCAACCAATATACCGAGACAGGCTTTGTGACACTGCCCTTCAGATATAAAGGAAAGGAAGGGCACAAATGTACCCGAGATGTTAGAGCAGGAAGGGTGGGAAACTTGGCATTGAGACAGACATTGCAGTATCGTTAAATGTGTACAAATAGTCCCAGCAAAAGGAAAGGTCCAGCATATTTATTATTATTATGGGAGTTACAGTGGCCTGCAAAAGTATTCATCCCTTTGCAATAATGCCATATTTAGATGAATTACAAATTATGTAGAAACAATATTTCCAAATGAATTTTATTTTATTTTATAACTGATGGGATCAAACTAAACATTGTTATAGCTGAAGTAGGTCACATGTCAGGAATACCTGTAAAAACATGTACAAATCAAAATTCAATGGTTGTAAAAGTATTCAGCCCCTTAGGTCAGTACTTGGTGGAAGAACCTTTTGCATCAATGACTGCTATGACTCTCTTTGGGTAGGTCTCTACCAGCTTTGCAAAGTGAGATGGTGAAATCTTTTCCCATTCTTCACGTGAAAATTGCTCTAGTTCTGCCAGGTTTGATGGGGATCGTCGATGGACTGTAATCTTCAAGTCTCACCTTAAATGTTAAATTGGATTCAGGTCAGGACTTTGACTGGGCCACTCAAGAACATTCATTTTCTTCTTATTCAGCCACTCTAGTGTGGCTTTAGCTTTGTGCTTCGGATCATTGTCCTGCTGAAGTGTGACTCTCCTACCCAGGTTCAGATTCATGGCTGGCTCAAGCAGGTTTTCATAAACGATTCTCCTGTACATTGCACCGTCTATTGTCCCTTCTACCCTGAAAAGCTTGCCAGTCACTGCTGATGAAAATAAGCCCCATAACATGATGTTACCACCGCCATGCTGGACAGTAGGGATGGTGTCGACTTGGTGATGTGCAGTGTGAGGCTTGCGCCATTCAACAATTTGAATTTAGACCAAACAGTTCAATTTTTGTCTTGCCTGACCTCAAAACCTTTCTCCACATGCCTGCTGTATCATTAAGATTATTTTTCACAAACTCAATACGAGCTTTTAGATGCGTCTTTTTCAGTAATGGCTTCTTTCTTGCCACCTGTCCATAGAGACAAGCCTTGTGAAGGGAACGGGATATTGTTGATTTATGAACACTGTTCTCCATCTCGAACATAGAGCCTTGCGGATCTTTCAAAGTCATGGTTGGATTTACAGTGACATTCCGAACCAGTTTCCTGCTTGCCCGGCTGATGAGTTTGGATGGGCAACCTGATCTGGGTAAAGTCTGGGTGGTATGATACGTCTTCCACTTATTAATGATGGATTTCACAGTCATCAAAGGGATGATGAGGGATTTTGAAATCATCCTATAACCCTCTCCTGAACGGTGCTTCTCCACCACTTCATGTCTGACTTCTTTGGAAATCTCCTTGGTCTTCATGTTTGCCTTGTTGGTTAACCAAGTGTTTTGCCACCTTAAAACTTTTTAGATAAGCTTAATTTTTACACTCACTTACACTTATTTACAATAATACAAGTGGAACCTATTACTCTTACTTTGTAACTTTTCAAGCAAATAATTTTATCTTGAAGTGACTTAGGGTTAATTAGGCAAAGGGTTTGAAAACGTAAGCAACTGAGAATCATCTGATTTTTTCTATTAATCTAAGTTATTCACGTTTTATCTGCATTTTAGCTTTATTACTTTGGGGTAGTTTGTGAATACTATATGTATGAAGTTTGATTTGAAAGCATCATGAAACAAGCCCAGGTGGCATACAAATATGAAAACTTTGGAAGGGGGGGGGGGGGGCAAGGGAGTGGTTGGGTGGGGGGTGGGGGGGGGGGATGAATACTTTTGCAGGTCACTGTTATTCCCCTATGAGCACTTTTCTCACAAGGCTGTGATCCCAGGTTTACGTCCCATTGCACTTTTTTCACTAGCTTGCTGTCCCAATGAGATGAACTTTAAAATATTCTCTACCAAGGATAGATCATAGCTGATGGCTTGGTCAAAAAACTACTTGTAGGTATGACTGAGAGATTAAAGTGGTTGGTCACAGAAGGTACGAATGTGCATCACATGTAGGACAGTGGTATTATGTCAAGTTACAGGTTATGAGCCTCAACCAATACTCAGCTTGCTAGAGTATCCTTGCTACCAAATAATTTGTTTAAATGTTAAGTGCAAGTCATCTCCCTTTTGCTCTCTCAGCAACCCCTCTTCCCTCTCCCACTGCCCCAGCTCTTCCAGGATGTTCTTCCAGTAATTCCCTCATTGATAAACTTGCAAAATCCATCTCAAACAGGAATGTTGTACGTCTCATGTCATCCCTCACCCTTACCCACAATATTTTCTTCCCCATTAACACCACCTAGCTCAACTTTTTTTATTTGCAGGTTTCTGTGTTAGTTCATTGTCTTGTTTGTGTGATATGGTTGCCATGCTGCTTCCCCTATCAGTTCATACCCTCCATGACCTTGCTCTTCCATGAGCCTCCATGTTAAAGAAATAAAAATGCACTTAGTTTTTCCACCAACTATAGTTAAACTGAAAGCATAAAGGTGTAGGAAAGCTCTATTATTTATCCAAATAAATAGAATAATAATAAATAGTGGTGGGTGACCTATATTGAGAAAAGAGCAGATAAAAACAATGACATTAATTACAGCAAATGGCATGCAAGCAATTAGGACTTCTTGTACTACTACTGAAATCATGTTATTCTTCAAATAAATACAAATCATAATCAGACAAGAAAAGCAGTTATAATAACAAGTCCCAATCGGGCAAAGATGATGAAAAACGCCACAAGACAAAAAGAAAAAAACATGAAAATAAAAGAAAAATAAGAAGAAGAGGAAGAAGAATAATGTGCAGCAGCAGCAGCAACAACACGATACAAAATGTTCCGAAGAAGAACAGCAAATGCATCAGCAAGATATAGAAACGGATGCAGATTGCTCAGGAAGAGATGGAAGCCGAGTATTCGACACAGAAACCAACAAGAGTAATCAATGAGATCATTTGATCTCAGAAAAACACCCCACAGATCCGTCATGATCTGGAGAGTGCAAGTGAAAAAAAGAGGCCAAGGCCCTTTCTCCCCCATTCCCACAGAAACCCCATAAGAGGTCCAAGGAGAGTTACAAAAATAGTTCTCGAGTTTCCTCGGAAACAACGTACCTCGGAAACCTGTACACTTATCCTGGAAATGAAACAGCAATTTTGACAGTTCCTCCATAAAATGGTTTAAAAATTAACCTTTCTTCAGATTAGGGCAGAGATGTATTTCAACCAAACTGTTTGTTTTTTTTATACTGTATATGTGCGAGGGAAAGGAAAACAAGGAGGGGGCAGCAATTGATGGGGGAAATGAGAAGGGGGGCAGCAATTGAGGGGAAAGCGTGAGAAAAGGGGAGGGGGAATAATACGAAGCCATAGAGAGGGTTCAGCCTAGAGTGACTACATTGATTCCAGAGATTAATTACACCAAGTTATTATTATTATTTCATATGCGGGTTATATCCGGCACGGTTATATCAGAACGAGCTGATTCGTCACACGGTCATGGATTGCTTAACCTCAATATAGGACTGTTCAAAAATTATGTAACGCTGTTTTAGTAATTTGCGTAACGTAACACTTGATTACCGTGCATTCTGATGTGCTTGATGGAACCCTACTATTATTCGAGATACGATTGGTTTTTTGGTGGGTCCCTCATCGTGAATAACACTCGACCCAAACAAAGTCAATGGAAATCTGATGCAACAAATCCAGGCAGTGTATAATCAGCAGAGGCCTACATGCCTAATGTTTTAGGCCCACCAGAAAACCAAGATGGTGGCCATATCATTTTGTTTCAGTGCTATGGTGGGTGGAGTCAAGCGACAGATGTGGGTGTGGTCCTGCAGTTGTCCTTCCAATGGGTGCACATTTCAAAAATCAATCCCCAATAAGAACCCCAACAACAACGACAACAATGACAACAACGACAACAACGACATCAACAACAGCAATGTGAAGCTCTTGTAGAACTGTGCCATGTCGCAGGTAAAAATAAATAAACCATAAAACGTTTCACCTCATCTCTGGTCTTGCTTTATAGGTTCATTTGATGTGGTCTGTGGTTCTGGTTCAGTTGTAACGAAATTGGACATTTACAAATTGTTCATCTACCTCTAATATGCATCTTTATTTCAATAATGGCTCCAATTATTTCCACCTTTTTGTGGGCTCAATCAGGGTAAGTTTCTGTACCCGGTCTTTCACGAACTAGCTGGCCAGGCCCAACGTTCGATTATAGGTGGTTTTAGCTGGAATTTGGGACCTTTAATGTCAGCCGACTAATGCTTACACACGAGACCCAGCATAACGACCATTCGATGTATGATGCACTTTGATGCAACAAACCAATCCGAGATTATAGTTGCGTTGGGAATCTAAGCCAAACTCGACAACTCAAAGGTAAGTGTGCTACCTTTGCACCATCCTTTCATACTCCAGCCTTAAATGTACTTTTATAATGTTAAAAAAATTCATTTTTAAAGATTAAGCACAAAACAAACTAGATATCTGCAATCACAAAGTGATCACCAAAGCAAAGTCTCCCCAAGTGCCTGTGATCCAATGATGGCCATATTTTCTGACCACCATATGATCTTGACCTCCAACATTTAGGGATAGAGTATAAATTAAGAAAATGTGTCCCCATCCACAATCTATCCATAAAACTCATGAAAATTGGAGGAACATTATTCAAGTTATGATCAAAAAGGTGTTTTAGTTAATTAGGTCACAATCTGAAGAGATATTACCGAACCCGTCAATGTGTTTACATGCAGAGAGAGAGAGAGAGAGAGAGAGCAGTTTCATATGGGTGGAAACTCAAACATAGGGGGAATACCCCTGGCTCTCACCTGGTTGAATAAACAGTATACTGCACTGACTAAAGGTATTTGAAACCAATTTCTGTGGTTGCTGGAAGACAGGGCAGCATGTAGAATCATACTAACATAATCATACTAACATGTGTAGTTTCTGAGAAGAAAGCAAATACCTATTTTGGGGGGTCAAACCTGGACCCACTTTGACCCCCGTAGACTCCCTTAGACTTCGATTTTCTTAGTGCCGTAAACAAACTTCGGTACATCACGGGTGATGATGGTTGTGGTCAAGTTTCATCGAAATTGTGTGTGTAGTTTCAGAGGAAAAAACAAATTCCTATTTTGTGGGGTCAAACCTGGATCCACTTTGACCCCGGGAAACCCCCTTAGATCCTGATTTTTTTCATGCCGTGAACAAACTTTAGTCACAACACAACAAATATCGTTTGTGCCAAATTTGGTCGCAATCCCATCAGCGGTTTCGGAGAAGAAGTTTCAAGTGTTTACTGACTGACGGACGGACAACGCGCCATCGCATAAGCTCCCCTGAACTTCGTTCCAGGTGACCTAAAAAGTAGGTCAAGCACACTAATCAAACATCAGGTGCACAACATCAGTGGAGGTACGCTATTATGATGCACGAACATTTTGGAAGGCCAAGCTGTCTTTAAGATTCCACATTGATGAAAATTGTGCGATGACAAAAACTGCCATTTGACCTTGACCTTTGACTTGACCCCGTAGGGGTCTGATGTAAATTAACTTGAAATGCGCATTGCTCTAGGCTATCGGGTGAGGGCAATTCCGTTCCGATCAGATAAACCTTAGTGGAGTTATGGTGAAAAATGTTAAAATGTCTATAATTAGGTCATGACCTTAAAATAGATTAAATAGATTAATCTTAAATAGAAATAATAGATTAATAATATTAAAAATAGATTAATCAAGGTTAAAAAAATTGTCAACCGTACATAAAGGAGAGGTAGAAAAAAAACCCCCTAAATGGTGGTTTAGTACTCCTCGGGGTCTAAGAAACTCGAGGATAACATTAAAAATTGGGGACACTAATTGTCGAAACAAACCACACCATATCGGGGGATGCTTATCGGGGGATGCTTCCACTAAGGAAAGGTTACAAATTGTTTTGAATAAAATACACTTTCATTTCCTCCGTTTAATGGACAAACAATGCTGGCTTTGTCCAGCGATTGCAACACATTAAAATGTAAATCCTTCCTGCGCATCCTCCGAATCCCAAGTTAAAAATAAATAAATATTAAAGCAGTACATTGGGATTAAACGCTCGACCATATCCAAAGGACATTTGGGCATTCTATTCCCGACTGTGTTAATTCACAAGGCCAAGCGTGAAATTCCTTTGGCTCAAGTGCAACATCTGAGCTCAGCTGCATGCAACGAATGACAGGAATAACGATCGTGGTACTACCAGGTGCCAACATGGAATTAGAGATGGCTGGGGTCAGGTGGACGACGGATCTAAAGCACGGACGCACGCACGCATGCGCACATGCCTGAAGCATTTATTTATTTATTTAGAACAAACGTCAAAATGACGTTTGGGAAAAAAAATACAAAATAGAATTTGCCACGAATGCGTCAATGGATGTCAACCTGTTATGTTGCATCTCGATTAAAGGTCACATGAAAATTTAAAGGTGACATCAGAGAAAGGGCGAAAAAGAAAACAGATAAGAAGAGAAAACATTAGATGCTTATAACTTGTCATGATCTGTAAAGTGACTTTCAAAGGGTACATGACCTTTGACTCATTCAACCCAAAATGGAGTCAGTACATCTTTGTATCACAGACCATACTTGCACCAAGTTTGGTTGAAATCCCTTTCGTTTTTCACATGTTAATGTGGTAACAAAGTTTTTCAACCAAAGGTCACATGACAATAGACTTTTGACCTTTTGAACACAAAATCGAACCAGTTCATCTTTGTATTACAGTTCATACTTTTGCCAAGTTTGGTTGGACTCCCTTCTGTAGTTCACAAGTTATCATGGTTAACGCCATCCTCCTACACACGCATGAACGGATGGACAACCCAAACACATCAGGCCTCCCCGGCCTTCGGCCTTCGGCCTGCTGCGGAGGCGTAAAAATAAATAAAGTGTTTTAATCTCTCGTTTCAGCAATGTGCCCCCCTTTCCTTTCCCCCGTCCCTTCCTCGCTCTTCCGCCCCTCCAACCCCCCTAAACACACACGGAAAGCATGCACAGCCTTTGTTTGCATAATGCTCTGTTTACCATGTAAGGAACAGTGACTGATCCAATTGTTATGTCACTGCTAACTTTAGATAAGCCAATTGCGTTTTCGCAGGATGCTAGGAGAGTAGTCTACCCTTGTCCTGATGAAACACTTTTTTTTGTTCCTCTACAACGTGGGACAGCGGCTCAACAGTTGAACAGACGCAAGCAATGGAATTAACGAATCGGAAAATAAGAGAGAGAGGAGAGAGAGTAGGAGGTGATACACCACAATCTGCAATTAGAAGGTTGGACGAGGAAGTGTTCATGGGGAGAAAGATCATGGATAGGGAATAGGGGATGACGTGAGAGATGAAATGGCAGTGTTCCACCTCCTTGGGGCCCTGAAAGGAAGAGTCGCAGAGAACAGCCAAAGAGCCTCTCGAGAAGAAAGAAACTAAAGAGTTTAAGTGTAGTCAGCCTGGTTTTTTTTGGTTTTTTTAGGTTTAGCAATGAGTGGGTTAGTAGAAGAACACCTGATCTTAGGGGTGGGTGGGTCACGGGTCTAGGGAAGTAGACCGGTGAAGCGCAGACAAAGAAAAACATCCCCCAAAACAAGGAGGCCACCAAGCTGCCACGATGCGAGTGCAACAGGCCTTGTGCTTCAGCCTCACCATGGGAGATGCCAAGAATTTTGAGAGACTTAGTTTCTACCTAATCCAGTAAAGACAGAAGTGATGCTCGGGGTGGCAGGACTACTTCAAGCTACAGACAAAGGCCTTTTCGACTGAATCGCACCGTCAGCAGGAAAGGTTTGAAACGGCGGGGGAGGCCCAGTCTGCAGCTGGCTTTGAAGGTCAGCATGGCTACGGCGCAGCCTTGGAGAGATCAAGAAGTTGAACAGACTCATTATGGCTTACCATGGAAACATAAAAGAACATAAATTCTACGTAATTACTATCAAGCTTGTACAACTTCTTTCGCAGCAAATTTCAAAATCGTGCCATTTATGAATTAGAAATGAAATTACCGAAGTATTGTAGCTGCCCGATTGCACTGCAAAGGGTCGGGAGAGGGGAGTCTTTTTTTTCTTTCTTTTTTGTGGACAAGATCGAGGCTAAGATCAATCATAAAAAAAACGGACACACAAAACATACAATAAAGGGAGCGGGAGACAAGATGGGGAGAGAGAGTGAAGCACACAAGTACAACAGCAGAGAACAAGGACATCGGGAGATCTGTGGGAGGGAGAGGGCTTGGGGGGAGGAGGCGTGGGAAGGGGGGGGGGGGGGGGCGTACATTTTGAACCATCAAAGGAAAACTCCGGCCCGTACATTTAGTACACGTCTGTGTCATTGGCGTGGGGTAAAGCATTCCGTGTGTCGGTGCGATATCATCCGATTAAAAGTGGGAAACACATGGGTTCCATCCCATGGCAGCTCAGCGAAATTTTCCGCGCTCTGCAATGGAGTGGCGATCTGTCCAGGATTGAAGACCCAGATATCATCATGAAGACCCAGATATTCTGCCAAGAGAACGGGCCTCCACCACCCTCCTTAAATTTTGTAGCTCTATTGTCATGACCTTCGTTCACCAGGAAATGGACGTCTGTTGAGATGCAAAGGTCATGAGAGCAATTGGTAGCACTCATTTAGAGGCCATGCGATACAATAATTGCTTCTTCATCATTGTAAATTAGTAACCGAGAGGTCTTCTACCACCTCTTGTCTGGTATGTCCAACCATCCCCTCTTAGCCCTTCTGCCTTCCAGTCCCAATGGGTTACACGCGCTCATCCAGAAGTCCATAGGCCTATCTTGTTACACTCCAAAAATGTAAGACAACTGCTCACCTCCAATTCCTACTTAAGCCTTACATCTTCAATCGGTGGAATTGCCTTGCAGTCAGGTTCGTCTCTCCAACTCAGAGAGAGCGATCCAGCTCATGTTGCCTCTTCCTACCTCGGGTCTTTTCGCCGAAGGACATCAAGCCGGATGAACTTCCCTAGCATAACCATTTCTATAATAGCTGCAACAGCCATCCACAAATAGTGGGCTTCCAATAACATCGCATTACATCCAACTTTGCTCCCACAATCAGCTCTCCCTAGGGATGCTCCAGCTGACAATTCCCACCGGGAAGCCACGACAGGAACCACTCACATCAGCAGCCTTCTTCTCAGCAAGCTCGAGTTTCTCCTGCGCATCTTTGAGTGCCGAAGAGTACTTGTCCAGCTCGTCCTCTGTGCCTTTGAGTTTCTTATGCAGGGCCTGCAGTTCATCCTCGAGCTGTGGAATAGGGGAAGGGTGGGATGGAGGGTGAAATGGTTTCATCTCCAGCAAAAAGGACGCTTCTCTCATTCTCTCGGCAATAGCTCCCGGGATACGAAGCGCTCTGCCCTCCATCCAGTTATGCAAAATGGCATCCCAATGCTTGTCAGAAGAAGATAAACAACCTCAAAATAATCGGGGTAAAACAAGCGAAATGCTCAAAAAATTCACTTCGCGAAGCAAAACCTAAAATCATTCCATTCCATTTTTAATGGGGTCGTCATTATGGGAAGGGCTGACACTGCATGGCACGACATGGCACAATGTGGCACAGCACAACGTGGCATAGCATGGTGTAGCACGACACGATAACGTGGCATGACACGGCACAACATATCAAGGCACAGCACAACACAATGTGACATGGCATGGGTCCGGCTCAGCACAGCATGGCACGGAGAGGTGTGTCACAGCAAGGCACGGCACGACACAATGTAGCACCACATGGCATGATACGGCACGACTTGGCACTACACGTGGCATGGCACTAGACATGGCATGGTACAACGTTGCACGGCATGGCACAACACAATGCTGCATGACATGGCGTGGGACGACATGCATGACACGGCAAGGCACAGCACGACACAATGTGGCATGGCATGGCCTGGCACGGTGCAGCATGGCAGGGAGAGGTGTGGCACGGCACGGTGTAGCACGGAGAGGCGTGGCACGTCATGGCACGGCGTGACACAATGTGGCACCACCATGGCACTGCACGACACAATGGCACAACACGGCGCAACATGGCAGGGAGAGGTGTGGCATGGCCTGACACAATGTGGCACAGCACGGCATAGCATGGAAAGGCATGCCACGGTGTGACGCAATGTGGCACGGCATGGCATGGCATGACACAATGTGGCACAACACGGCATAGCATGGAAAGGCATGCCACGGCATGGCACGGTGTGACGCAATGTGGCACGGCATGGCAGGGCATGACATAATGTGGCACGGCAAGGCGTAGCATGTAGAGGCATGCCACGGCATGGCACGGCGTGACACAATGTGGTACGACATGACACAATCTGGCACGGCAAGGCGCAGCATGTATAGACGTGCCACGGCATGGCACGGCGTGACACAATGTGGCACGGCACGACACAATGTGGCACGGCAAGGCGTAGCAGGTCGAGGCGTGCCATGACATGGCACGACGTGACACAATGTGGCACGGCATGGCACGGCACGACACAATATGGCACGGCATGGCACGGCACGACACAATGTGGCACGGCAAGGCGTAGCATGTAGAGGCATGCCACGGCATGGCACGGCGTGACACAATGTGGCGTGGCATGGCATGGCACAGCATGGCACGGAACAACACAATGTGGCACAGCATGGCACGGAACGACACAATGTGGCACAGCATGGCACGGAACGACACAATGTGGCACGGAATGACACAATGTGGCAAGGCATGGCACGGCACGGCACGGCGTGGCATGGAGAGGCATGCCACGGCACTGCATGGCACGGAACGACACAATGTGGCACGGCATGGAATGGAACAACACAATGTGGCACGGAACGACACAATGTGGCACGGCATGGCACGGCACGACACAATGTGGCACGGCATGGCATGGAACGACACAATGTGGCACGACATAGCACGGCACGACACAATGTGGCACGGTAATGGCATGGCACGGCACATCACGTCAAACCTGTCTAGCTTTCTCCTCCGCAGCCTTCTTGTCTGCCTCAGCCTGCTCGGCACGGTCCATAGCATTCTCCTTATCGAGCTTGAGCATTTGCATCTTCTTCTTGATGGCCTCCATGGTGTTTGCCTAGACCCAGGTGCAGCAAGCCGCTGAAGGTACAGACGAAGGAGAAGTTACAGGTGAAGTTACAGGTGCAGATCCGGGCGGGACGCGTGCGAACCACGTCCCGCGCTCTAGCTCGTCCTTTTAAACCCGGGGCTACGCCTCTGACTCCCGCGGGTCCGCCCTTTCTCCCCTTATCAGCGCCTGGGGGAAAGGGAACGTTGGGGTGGTTTTAGTTGGTGAGGAGGAGAATGATGTTTGGGGGTTGGACGGGGGGAGTGGGGGGGGGGGGGGGGATTAGATTATGAAGAAGAAAATCGGATCAGTCCAAGAACTTCCACCGAATTCAAACTTGGAAAACTTTGGGAATGCTGAAACGACTTTAATCCAAACTAAATAATCCGTTTATATAACTTTTTCCCAACAATTATTTTTTTCGAAGAGTTCAGCGTAATGATAGATAATCACGTGATCGGTTCTCAGGTGACCTGTTGAAGTGTGAACTGGAACGGTACTCAGCATACCTACCTACGCATACATACGCCAGGTGGACAGTATACGATTTGTAACTCAGAATAGTCCAAAGAATCACAATACAGAATCACATTTAATCAAAATCAATCACAGGAATCACCATAGGTCTCGTCTTTCATACCCTGATCTACCCCTCGTTTTTGGCCACATCACTCAATCGTGAAAAATCACTTTAAACATTCTACTAGCCGGATCCGGATCCGGATCTTCACCACAATTGAATCAATTCTTTCTTGTCACATACACAACCTGTCCAACAAGTTTTGTCCAAATCCGTCCATAACTTTTTGAGATATCCTGCTATATGTTGGTATTAGCCCCATCACTCAATGGTGAAGAATCACTTAAAAATTAAATAATTCTCATATCCGAATCCACATTCAGATATTCACCAAAATCGAATCGAATCGTCCTCGTCAGACACCCAACGGGTCCACCAAGTTTCGTCCAAATCCGTCCACAACGTTTTGAGATATCCCGCTATGTATCGTTTTTGGCCCTATCTCCCAATGGTGAAGAATCACTTTTAAAATTCTAGTAGCCGGATCCGAATCTTCACCAAAATCTAATCATTTCGTCCTCGTCACATACGCTACATCTCCACCAAATTTTGTCCGAATCCGTCCACAACTTTTTGAGATATCTTCTTCACAAACGGACAGACAGACAAACAGACAGACAGACAGACAAGGGTGAAAACATAACCTCCATCCACCTTTGGTGGCGGAGGTAATGACAACCTGAGCGATTGGGAAGAGAGTTATCAGATGAGCTGGAAGATACATGAAGATCCCCGTGGGATGGTCAAGACTCCCATGTGAAAACATCGCCACCTGGTGGGGATATTTATTTCATTAAATAACCTTCAGGTATTGAACCGACGACTCCACCAGATTTCAAACATTCCAACTGGACTTGCATCAGGTGTGATTGTTTAATTACTTTTACTCTCTCTCACCGGTCGCTCATCTGGGACAGGTGTCGAGTGGATGTTAGGCGTGGTTGGTACACGTGGTTGGTATACGTGGACGTTACGTGGACGTTACACGTGGACGGAATACATGGACATTATGTGGATGTTATACGTGGATGGTATACGTGGTTGGTATATGTGGACGGTATACGTGGACGTTACGTGGATGTTATACGTGGACGGTATACGTGGACGTTACATGGATGTTATACGTGGACGGTATACGTGGACGTTATGTGGATGTTATACGTAGACGGTACACGTGGACGTTACGTGGATGTTATACGTGGACGGTATACGTGGATGTTATACGTGGACGGTATACGTGGACGTTACGTGGATGTTATACGTGGACGGTATACGTGGATGTTGTACGTGGACGGTATACGTGGATGTTGTACATGGATGTTATACGTGGACGGTATACATGGATGTTATACGTGGATGCTATACGTGGACGGTATATGTGGATGGTATACATGGACGGTATATGTGGACGGTATATGTGGATGTTATACATGGACGGTATACGTGGACGTTATACGTGGATGTTATATGTGGACAGTATACGTTGATGTTATATGTGGATGTTATATTGGGATGTTATACGTGGACGGTATACGTGGACGTTGTACGTGGATGTTATACATGGACGTTATACATCGATGTTATACATGGACGTTGTACGTGGACGGTATACGTGGACAGTATACGTGGATGGTATACGTGGATGTTATACATGGACGTTATATGTGGACAGTATACGTTGATGTTATATGTGGATGTTATATTGGGATGTTATACGTGGACGGTATACGTGGACGTTGTACGTGGATGTTATACATGGACGTTATACATCGATGTTATACATGGACGTTGTACGTGGACGGTATACGTGGACAGTATACGTGGATGGTATACGTGGATGTTATACATGGACGTTATATGTGGACGGTATATGTGGATGTTATATGTGGACGGTATACGTGGATGTTATACATGGATGGTATACGTGGATGTTATACGTGGACGTTATACGTTGACGTTTTATGTGGACATTACGTGGATGTTATACGTGGACGGTATATGTGGATGTTATATGTGGACGGTATACGTGGATGTTATACATGGATGGTATACGTGGATGTTATACGTTGACGTTTTATGTGGACATTACGTGGATGTTATACGTGGACGGTATACGTGGACATTATATGGATGTTATACGTGGACGGTATACATGGACGTTACGTGGATGTTATACATGGATGGTATACGTGGATGTTACACGTGGACGGTATACGTGGACGTTACGTGGATGTTATACATGGACGGTATACGTGACGTTACGTGGATGTTATACATGGACGGTATACGTGGACCTTATATGGATGTTATACGTGGACGGTATACGAGGACATTATACGTGCTCGACAACCCAAAATGGACAATGTACAATGTGTAACTGCCTTCAGGCTTCACCAGGTGAGTTCGCTATGACAAACAGAACAGGAAACTTTCCCACTTTTAAATGTAATAAAACAATAGTGACCAAGTTCACAATGATTGCATCAATATTAAAGAGGAATTCCCAAACGCCAATTTTTAGCCGCGTCGCAAGACGCTGGTCATAGGGTGCCCTCTGCTGTTGTTGTTGTTCTTCTTCTTCTTGTTGTTGTTGTTCTTGCAGAGAAGACAAAACCTCAAAGCTCCACCCATTCTGGGAACCATAGCTCCACCCATTTTGGGAGAGGCTTCATATAAACAAATATCCACCATTTTATTAACTCGCATAGCTTTGAGGCCTGTTTTGTAGGCCCGTGGTGTCTTCCTCTCTCACACAGTTTTCTTTCAAATCAAATTCGATATATCATTTCATTTTTCACAGTCGCTAACATAGTTTTAGACTCGGTTGAAAAAAAACGGGAAGAAAATCCGATGAAAGTTGCCCTTTATAGAACGAAATGAATTCTCAAAGGCCTGTAACTTCAAGTCCATTGAGATATATTTTGTTTAAATCGCGGCATTGTCAGTCATACACCGCCCGAAATAACAGACGGGAAAATGCCGAGATACATTAAAAATTCGTCCATTTGATGACAATCGTCACGATGAAATATTTAATTTATACGTCGTCACAATAATGTGGAGAGAGGAGCATAGCTTCGTTCACGTGTCGCCACACACGGGAAATTGCCGAGATATATATTTTTAAAATCGCGGCATGGTCAGTCATACACCGCCTGAAATAACAGACGGGAAAATGCCGAGATATATTAAAAATTCGTCGCCACACACGGGAAATTGCCGAGATATATTTTCACTTTGCACAAAAATAACATCAAGTAATCGAATCAATAGGAATGTCCTGTGCCTATAACATCGACGTTATAGGCACAGCTGCATCTAGGCATTGTGTAACATCGACGCGGCTTTTGTTTTAATTAAAACTTTTTGTACTTGTTTTTCTTCGGAAAACCATTGAAAATTATTAATCAGGGTCTAAGTCTTATTTGGAGGGAAGGGCTTTTTTGAATTTTTTTTTGCCAATCCCAATGTGTCGAAAATATCCCCAAAGTGTCGATTTTCGATTTTGTCATTGACGTCACACTATGAACTCGTGTTTATTCAAATAGACATTTACAGAGAAAACCGTGCACGTCGAGCTCAGATTCTAATACTGATTCCTCCGTCATTAGCAACTCTGAAGGCTCTCAATATGTTCAAACTGATCAGTGGGATTTTGAAGAAACTATTGAAGACAAAATTAGTGGTGGAAATGCTTTCTGAGGAATTGTGGAGGCGTGTCGTTTCAAGTCTTATGCGAGCGATTCAGACGAAGATGGTGTTTGTGAAGATGGAGGTGTTTTGTTCAAAGTGAAGATGAAAACGCCGGTCGCATGTTTCATACAGATTGGTCGGTTTTGGTTTTCCGTTCAATTGATGGTTTATCAGGGATTTTAAATCAGTCATATTCCTGCAGAAGAAATACGGCACAACATGGTAAGGGCACGCACACACGACACAGCATGTACATGGCTGGCACAACTCAGCACTTACCAGGTGCTGCCCACGTATACGTCAGCACTTAATCAGCCCAGGTACACTCGGACACCACCGACCAAATGGGCGATGAATGTTTTGTCCCATCTACACAGGCTGACCTGGTGTCCTGTATGTTACAGGATCATCCAGTTTCATATTTTCCCGGGATGCCATTTGTGTCTGTGGTCGTGCTGTGTTGATGTCCCACCCCAGTAGAGGGGGATGTTGCCATCGTGGAGGTGTGAGGTGGTCATGGGTATTGTTAGCTAGGGTGACACTTGACGGGGGATTGTGGAGGGGGGAGTTGTGCTAGATGGTCTTACTGTTTTGAGAGATGGCTGTTTCTTCCGCTTAATCATCACCCATTTGATGGCATCCAATTTCTTAGGTGGCGATTTGAATTGTCAGCATGCCAGTTGGCTGGGTGTGGGCACCTCTTGCACCAGTTGTGGCACCTCAGCAAAGGACTTCTGCGACTCATTGGGACTGACACAATCTGTCAATTTCCCGACCCTGATGTCAGTCAACGGTACATCATCTCTTCTAGACTTGGTCATGACGAACTTCCCTGCAAATGTCTGCTGTTCTTCTTCTGCTCCAATCGGTTCATCTGATCATTTGCTTGTTAAAGTGGATATCTCTCTGGCCATTCTCAGAGAGCCTCCTCAGCGCTGATGAGTCTGGCATTTCACTCAGGCCAACTGGCATGGTCTTCAAGCAGCCATCAAATTTCTGGACTGGTCTGCCATTTCTATGTATGTGTGTGTGTGTGTGTGTGTGTGTGTGTGTGTGTGTGTGTGTGTGTGTGTGTGTGTGTGTGTGTGTGTGCGTGCGTGCGTGTCATTGGTTGTTATCTAGATTTGTGGGTTTCCGGAGGTGGAACGGAGTCTTCCCAGGACCCAAAGTATCCACCTCCTCTTCGGTCATGAATCAAGGTTCATGGACGAAGCTGTTCAACATTTTCAGAGTTTTGTTCCAAAGGCTCTTTTCAGGATCATCAGCGAACCCTGGATTGTCTCCAGTTGTAGTTCCTTTGTGAGAATATTCCCGGGGATGATTTTTAAAATCTCAGTGATGTTCTTCTTTATCATTCCTGTTGCTCAAATTATGACTGGTACAATTTCGATGCTCTTCAGCTTCCAAGATCTCTTGTCCTCATTTTGGACTTCCTGAGATTTGGTCATTTTCTTGGTTTCTGCGTTCTTTAGGCCAAAATCGCTGGGAACTGACACCTGAACTAGCAATTCCTTCTTTTCTGTTTTGGACCTCAGTAATATATCCAGTCGCAATGTTTTGCTTTCGAAATTCATGCTCGATGGAGCATTACTTCCTTATGTTCAGTGATTCCTTTTGGTGGATGTTTCCATGAGTTTTCTGGAACTGGGATATTGAGACTTTTTCAGATGTGCCAGTGGATTACTCGACATACTTTGTTGTGCCTTTGGGTGTCCAGCTGTTCTGACATGTTTTTTTTTTACATCCTGATAGGAGGTGGGTCGTGCTTTCTGTTTCTACCTTGCAGAATCTAGCTACACTTGTCTGATTGACTCAGTCCCACCATTTTCTTAAAACATTTGGTGTAGTATCCTTGATCTTGGGCATTTATAATGATTCATTCTCCATCCCCGTTGAACTGATCTCTTCGTAGCCATCCCAAAGAGCCTTCTTTGTCTACTCCCAATCTGTCCAACTCTTTTTATACCTTCCTACCCTTTTATCGTTTTCCCATTTGTCGGTGTATAGCTGTTGATTTTTTTCTTCTTCTTCTTTTTTTGCAATTGATGGGGCTGCACACGTTGTTGTTTCAGTTTCCTTGTTTTGATATCCAGTTTATTGATTTCTGATTGTGGCCAGTTTATTATTCCACAGCTGTACTGGAATACTGTATTTGCAAGTTGGTTTATGGCTTTGGTTTTGTTCCTTGGAGATTAGTATGTTTTCAGGATCAGCTTCGTTCCACACAGGTATTCTTGAGTAATTGTTTTGCACATTTGTTTGTGACCTATTTGGTAGCACTCTTCTACTTCGAGGTATATGTGTGATGCTTTGTTGTGTAGCTCCTGTATTATTATATTTTGTCAATTTTATGTTTTCATTTTTGTTCGTCTACCTTGTATGAATGTGCACTTGGCACACTTATCCAGGCCAAATTCCAATTTGAATGTCGTCGGAGTACTGTTTCACTAATTTGAGTTGTTCTGCCAATTTTTTAACATCGTTTGGTGCAAAGAGTGTTAAATCGTCCATGCAAAGTAGATGTGTCACCGTTTTTTGTCACTTTGGGCATTCTCTTATTTGATGTCAATGCACAGTCACGTGAAAAAGTAAGTACACCCCATGTAAAGTTTTGACTTTTTCAACATATTTCAACATACAGCTATTTGATCTTCATTTCAACAATATTGATAGATAAAGGTGATATAATATAACAAATACAGTGGAACCTTGACTTGCTATTGAAATGCTATTAATCCGTTCCAGCCCCCAAAAAACCACACCAATTTTTTTTGTTACGTGTTTTTAAATAAGGAAAATGTACTTTATAAATAACAAATAATGTATAAACAAGCACGACCTCGTATATACTGTACATAATAAAAGACAATGTAAAGAAATAAACTGGTTTTATTAAGTGTATTTACCTTGAAGATCAGACGAAGATGCTGGCGGAGGTGGAGGGGATAACTTTTGCCTTTTTCGCCACACTTTCCTCGCTTTCACTTGCACTTGCAGGGCGTTTCAATAAAAACCTGTCCAACGAGGTTTGTTTCTTCCTCCCTTTCAAAATGTTTCGAAAATGAGTGAGGCAAGTGTCGTTACACAGCGCCAACGCACGACCTGTTGCAACTTATTTGCCCAGTAGCCAAGCTCATCATCCTCTTCTTCTTCTCAGCACTGCACTTGCCACTCACTTTCTTAGGCCCCATGGTTAAAACTAAGAAATTTTCCAAAATAACCAAAATGCGAAAACAAAAATGCAGCGCTATACGACAGATACTGTACTTGCACGTCAAGATAACCACGTGACCGGAACACACCTGGCGGCATAAACTCAAAATAACCAAAATGCGAAAACAAAAATGCAGCGCTATACGACAGATACTGTACTTGCACGTCAAGATAACCACGTGACCGGAACACACCTGGCGGCGTAAACTCAAAATAACCTAAATGCGAAAACAAAAATGCAGCGCTATACGACAGATACTGTACTTGCACGTCAAGATAACCACGTGACCGGAACACACCTGGCGGCGTAAACTCAAAATAACCTAAATGCGAAAACAAAAATGCAGCGCTATACGACAGATACTGTACTTGCACGTCAAGATAACCACGTGACCGGAACACACCTGGCGGCGTAAACTCAAAATAACCTAAATGCGAAAACAAAAATGCAGCGCTATACGACAGATACTGTACTTTCACGGAAAGATAACCACGTGACCGGGTGGCGAAAGCTCGTAACTCAAATCTCGGCTCACATCTCAAAGCAATAAACCGCCCGAGCGACGGCTCGTATCTCGAAAAACTCGTAAGTTGGGGCACTCGTAAGTCAAGGTTCCACTGTATCATGAAACATTTACATTTTGTAGTCCATTGTATAATTTAAATAAACACTTTAAATAAATAAACACACTCCATCCCCTCCCTTACCTCAAATGGCCACACAGTTGACATCGCACGTGACAAAGCCAAATGCCTCAACTCTGTGATTGCCTCAAAATCCTTAGTCCCAAACCCATCTCTCTCTGTTCCCACCTTTCCCAGTCGAACCAAACTGCTCCTGGACTCTGTGACCTTCTCTCCTGACAAGGTGGATGAGTTTTTGTCAAACCTCGACTCTGATTCTGCAACTGGACCAGATGGCATCAGCCCACGGGTCCTAAAATCCTGCTCTGCCGCTCTATCTCACCCTCTCTCTGTTCTTTTCACCCTATCCTTTGCTCAAGGTCATCTGCCAGCATCCTGGAAATCAGCAAACATTACCTCTTTACACAAAAAAGGTGCAAAAACAGATCCTTGCAACTACAGACCAATCAGCCTGCTCCCAATTATCAGCAAAGTCATGGAATCCATCATTGCTTCAGATATGAAATCTTTCCTCTTCTCCAATGGCTTGATCTCTGATCATCAATTTGGTTTCAGACCAGGTCACTCTACTCTGGACATGCTGCTTCTGCTGTCTCAACAATGGATGGAGGTCCTCAATGCCAAACAGGAAATCAGAGCTGTCTCCCTTGACATATCACGTGCCTTCGATACGGTCTGGCACCCAGCTCTGCTCACCAAACTCTCCTCCTATGGTATCCATGGAAATATCCATGCATGGCTTGCGGACTTCCTCTCTGGTCGTAGTCAACGTGTGGCCCTGAATGGATTTCTCTCATCTCCCCTTCCCGTTCAGGCTGGAGTTCCCCAAGGCAGTGTGCTGGGCCCTGTGCTTTTTCTGGTCTTTATCAATGATCTCTCTGACTCTCTGGAAAATCCTCTGTATCTCTTTGCTGATGACTCCACTCTCTGCCGCTCCATTCCTCTTCCCTCAGATCGGCAGTCTGCAGCCTCCTCACTCTCTGAAGACCTGGACAAAATCACAGACTGGTCAAACATGTGGAACATGTCTTTCAATCCTGACAAATCTCACACTCTTACTATGTCTCTCCGAAAAGATCGACTGGACAACCCTCCCATCTACTTTCTCAACAATCCTCTCCAAGAAGTTCTGTCGCTCAAGCTTTTGGGTCTCACCATCTGCCATGATCTTTCTTGGGAAAACCACATTTCCAAGCTGGCCTCCAAAGCCAGTCGCCGACTGGGCATCCTCCGTCGTGCGAAGTCCTTCCTAGGCACACCTGAGCTCCTCACCACATACAAGGCTTTCATCCGCAGCTCAATGGAATACTGTTCTCCCCTATGGGCTGGTGCTCCTGCCTCACACCTGGCTCGGCTTCACGCTGTTGAATCCAAAGCTTTCAGAATCATTGGAATCTCCCGCGATGAAGCTATCTCTGAGGGCCTTTCACTCACTCACCGCAGGCAGGTAGGTGGTCTTTCTGTCTTCTACCGACTCCTCTCCGGCCTTGCTCCCCCAGCTCTCTCTGTGCTCTGTCCCCCAAATATTCCTACAGGTCGCACAAGATCTGCCAGCCACCCTCTGATGGTTAAACTGCCGAAATCTCGGCTCTCTGCTCACCTTCACTCTTTCATTCCTCTTTTCTCCCGCCTCTGGAACAAACTCCCACACTCACTTCAATCACACTCCTCCCTCCAGGTCTTCAAAACAGCTGTTCACCACCATCTCTTATCTTCCCCCATCCAAAACCTTGATCTTTTCTACCCCCACTAATTCACCCCAGATCCACCTTGTTTGAAATTCCAACTTCTTTCCTGGAAGTCTTGGCAGTGTCCATATGTGTTATACCTCTCCCACCCCCCCCCCCCCCTTCCCATGCTTCCCCCCCAAAGCCCTCTCCCTCCCACAGTTCTCTCGATGTCTCCATGTCTCTCGGTCCCTGCTCTCAAATGTTGTGTTTGTGTCCTTCCCCCTCTCTCCCCATCTTGTCTACCGCTCCCGATGTTATTTGTTTTGTGTGTCTGTTTGTCTTTCTGTGTGATTAATGTTCGCTCTTTCACGAGCCTCGATCTTGTATACAAAAAAAAAAAAAAAAAAAAAAACACACAAATGCAAATTTTGCATGTGGAAAAAGTAAGTACACCCCTACATTTATCACTACTTCAAATGCCTAATATTAGAATCAGGTGCACCAGCTCAGGTGCAAATGATTAGAACATCGTTAGAGAGGATCTTGGAGGAAACTGTCTTATTTAAACCTCAGACATTTCGTTTGGTTTGCTCTTTGTTGTTGAAGTGTGTGGCGTCACCATGCCGAGATCGAAAGAGCTCGCTGAGGCCTTCAGAAAGAAGGTTAAAGATGCCTACGAGTCTGGGAAGGGCTTAAAAAAGATCTCCAAACAATTTGAAATCAATCATTCGACTGTCCGGAAGATCATCTACAAGTGGAGAAGATTCCAAACAACTGCCAACTTGTTCAGGCCAGGCCGCCCCAGCAAGTTCAGCCCGAGAGCAGACCGCAAGATGCTGAAAGAAGTCTCTAAGAACCCCAGAATGTCATCACGGGACCTACAGGTAGCTCTTGCCACTGTTGATGTCAAAGTGCACGAGTCTACCATCAGAAAGAGGCTTCACAAATTTGATCTACATGGGAGGTGTGCCAGGAGGAAACCTTTGCTGTCCAGAAAGAACATCAGGGCAAGACTAAAGTTTGCCAATGAACACCTAGGCAAAGACCAGTACTTCTGGAACAATGTGCTCTGGATAGATGAGTCAAAGGTAGAGCTATTTGGCCACAGTACCAGAAGACATGTTTGGCGAAAACCAAAGACAGCATTTGACCACAAGAACCTGATACCAACTGTAAAGCATGGTGGTGGAAATATTATGGTTTGGGGCAGCTTTGCTGCATCAGGGCCTGGGCAGCTCACCATCATATAATCCACTATGAATTCTTCATTGTACCAGAGGGTGCTTGAGGATAATGTGAGGCCATCTGTCGGAAAGTTGAAGCTCAACCGAAGGTGGACCTTGCAACATGACAATGACCCGAAACATACCATTAAATCCACCAAGGAATGGCTGAAAAGAAAGAAATGGAGGGTTCTGGAATGGCCAAGTCAAAGCCCGGATCTAAATCCCATCGAGATGTTGTGGGGGGATTTGAAACGAGCTGTGCATGCAATTGTGCATGCTGTGCAACAATTTTTTGTTGAATAAATTGTTGCAAAGTCAATTTCTCATTGTTTTTTGTTCAATTAGATCACCTTTATCTATAGATACTGTTTAAAGGAAGATCAAATATTTATATGTCCACATATGTTAAAAAGATTTAAAAAACATTTCATGGGGTGTACTTACTTTTTCCACATGCGAAATTTGCATTAATGTTTATTTAAATTATGCAATGGACTACAAAATGTAAATGTTTCATGATATTTGTTATCTTATATCACCGTTATCTGTCAATATTGTTGAAATGAAGATCAAATAGCTGTATGTTGAAATATGTTGAAAAAGTCAAAACTTTACACGGGGTGTACTTACCTTTTCACGTGACTGTATATCCATGTCCATGGTCCGTGCTCATTGATGAGGTTGCTCAGTGGGCCCAGGGCCAGGCAAAACAGGACGGGTGAAAGGCTGTCTCTCTGGAAGATTCCTTGATGTATCTTCGCTCCTGGTATTAAGATCTTTCCTTCCGAGTGCTGTAATATCAATGTGGTATTCCAAAGCTCCATTGTTTTCTTATCATTTTGATTATTTGGAGGTTGATCTTGTATTATTTCATGCATTGTCATCATCCATTAATGTGGGACACTATCAAAAGCTTTTTTGTACTCTATCCATACTGTGGATAATGAGTGCTGTGCATCCTACTACTCCGCTGTCCCCAAGTGCTGTGCATCCTACTACTCCGCTGTCCCCAAGTGCTGTGCATCCGTCTACTCTGCTGTGCTTGAAAGATGTGCATCCTACTACTCCGCTGTCCCCAAGTGCTGTGCATCCTACTACTCCGCTGTCCCCAAGTGCTGTGCATCCGCCTACTCCGCTGTCCCCAAGTGCTGTGCATCCTACTACTCTGCTGTCCCCAAGTGCTGTGCATCCTACTACTCCGCTGTGCTTGAGTGCTGTGCATCCTACTACTCCGCTGTCCCCAAGTGCTGTGCATCCTACTACTCCGCTGTGCTTGAGTGCTGTGCATCCTACTGCTCCGCTGTCCCCAAGTGCTGTGCATCCTACTACTCCGCTGTGCTTGAGTGCTGTGCATCCTACTACTCCGCTGTGCTTGAGTGCTGTGCATCCTACTACTCCGCTGTGCTTGAGTGCTGTGCATCCTACTACTCCGCTGTGCTTGAGTGCTGTGCATCCTACTACTCTGCTGTCCCCAAGTGCCGTGCATCCGCCTACTCCGCTGTCCCCAAGTGCTGTGCATCCAACTACTCTGCTGTGCTTGAGTGCGTTGGATTCATCGACTCTGCTGCGTCTGACACCGACATCTCTGATTCTGCCCTGCCTAGTAAATTGCGTACATAATTTGTAGATCAGCCAATTACAATTCACACTTGACTACTCCGTAATGTTTCAAATTCCGTCCTGACAGTGAATGTTGCACCAGGTGCAACTTTACAAATCTTAACATTTAAATTGGGAATTTTTTAAATGACCAATGATGCCAAATTTCCTCCCGGAGCCACAAGGTGGGGATTTCAACCCAACTCTTGACGCCAATTGTCACGTGTATGGGGTCTGTAAAGCCATGCTCACCAAGCTTGTTGTATGAAATGTTGAGAGCCCATACACACGGGGCATTGACTCTGGGTAACTGAGCGAGGACGGATTAATTTAATGTCGAGTGCGTGAAAGCCCACTTTTTAACTGCTCCCTGCTGCTCCAAATTAGCGCAATGGTGGGAAAAGGAGACACCTCCACTTTACTAATTACAAAGTTTTAAAGATACAAATGGCAATGGAACAACATAGCAGAGCAATCGAAAAACCAAAAACTAGTTAAACTTTATTAGGATGAGGGCACAAGGCAGGCATGGAACGTCTGACAATACAAACACTGGACAAGGATCTCAATAGAAATCCTACAGCCACTAACTTGGTTAAATAAGGACGAAGCAGGGATCAGATCCACAGAGAAAGAAAACTTCAAATAGGGACAGGTATAAATTAATGAGGGATAATGGACAAGGGATGTGTGGTCCGAATAGTGTCACTGCTGGCTGATCGATACATGGTACTGGGCATGGTACTGCGCATGGTATGGCACTGGGCAGCTGACGACGTCTCTCCGGCGACCCTCCTCACACCGTCACAAACTCACCTTCCCTTTTCAATAACCTGTTTCCCAGTGGCTTTTCCCTTTATAACCCTCCTAGAGTCATTTCCACTACTGGGAAAATAGTCTTGGTCAATAATATATTTTTATGGATTCAAGCATTTCGAGAGTATAGCTCAGAGGTTACATCTTTTCTTTATATACATGGTCGAGGCTCGTGGAAGAGGTAGTGCATTTACCCGAGATATTTAGTTACCTGTGATTACAGACTACAGGTGGCTGCCCTTTGTCTGCCAGTTAGTATATGCACTTGCGGACTTTGAAGGTCACACGGTGCCTTTTGAAAGAGGAGTGCGATATGTGGGGTAACCCAAATAGTTCCAATTGGAAGGTAACGGTGAACCACCAAAAGTTAATTTAACCCAGGAAAGTGAATTGGAAGAACAAACTTCCAGATACTGTTTTTTTTTGTATACAGAGTCGAGGCTCGTGAAAGACCTAACATTTATCAAACAAACAAATCAAACAAACAAGCAAACAAAGTACAGTATATAAAAAGGGGAGCGGTCGACAAGATGGGGAGAGAAGGGGAGGAAGCACACAAACACAACATTTGAGAGCAGGGACATCGGGAGATGTGTGGGAGGCAGAGGGCCTGGGGGGAGGCAGGATAGGTATAAAACGCAAGGACACCAAGGACTTCCAGGAAAGAAGTCAAAAGTCACCTCAAAAAAGTAGATTTGGGGTGAAATTAGCGGGGGTAGAAAAGATCAAGGTTTTGGATTGGGGAAGATAAGAGATGGTGGTGAACAGCCGTTTTAACCGATGTCCGATTTAACCGATTTTAACAGTCCACCACCGATGGTGGTGAACTAGAACAGTTCATTTCCCTTCCAGATACTCTAGTTCATTTCCCTTCCAGATACTCTAGTTCATTTCCCTTCCAGATACTCTAGTTCATTTCCCTTCCAGATACTCTAGTTCATTTCCCTTCCAGATACTCTACTTCATTTCCCTTCCAGATACTCTACTTCATTTCCCTTCCAGATACTCTACTTCATTTCCATTCCAGATACTCTACTTCATTTCCCTTCCAGATACCCGACTTCATTTCCCTTCCAGATACTCTACTTCATTTCCCTTCTAGATACTCTACTTTATTTCCCTTCCAGATACTCTAGTTCATTTCCCTTCCAGATACTCTACTTCATTTCCCTTCCAGATACTCTACTTCATTTCCCTTCCAGATACTCTAGTTCATTTCCCTTCCAGATACTCTACTTCATTTCCCTTCCAGATACTCTACTTCATTTCCCTTCCAGATACTCTACTTCATTTCCCTTCCAGATACTCTACTTCATTTCCCTTCCAGATACTCTACTTCATTTCCCTTCCAGATACCCTACTTCATTTTCCTTCCAGATACTCTACTTCATTTCCCTTCCAGATACCCTACTTCATTTCCCTTCCAGATACTCTACTTCATTTCCCTTCCAGATACTCTACTTCATTTCCCTTCCAGATACTCTACTTCATTTCCCTTCCAGATACTCTACTTCATTTCCCTTCCAGATACTCTACTTCATTTCCCTTCCAGATACCCTACTTCATTTCCCTTCCAGATACCCTACTTCATTTCCCTTCCAGATACCCTACTTCATTTCCCTTCCAGATACTCTAGTTCATTTCCCTTCCAGATACTCTACTTCATTTCCCTTCCAGATACTCTACTTCATTTCCATTCCAGATACTCTACTTCATTTCCCTTCCAGATACCCTACTTCATTTCCCTTCCAGATACTCTAGTTCATTTCCCTTCCAGATACTCTAGTTCATTTCCCTTCCAGATACCCTACTTCATTTCCCTTCCAGATACTCTCGTTCATTTCCCTTCCAGATACCCTACTTCATTTCCCTTCCAGATACCCTACTTCATTTCCCTTCCAGATACTCTAGTTCATTTCCCTTCCAGATACTCTACTTCATTTCCCTTCCAGATACTCTACTTCATTTCCATTCCAGATACTCTACTTCATTTCCCTTCCAGATACCCTACTTCATTTCCCTTCCAGATACTCTAGTTCATTTCCCTTCCAGATATTCTACTTCATTTCCCTTCCAGATACTCTACTTCATTTCCCTTCCAGATACTCTACTTCATTTCCATTCCAGATACTCTACTTAATTTCCCTTCCAGATACTCTACTTCATTTCCCTTCCAGATACTCTACTTCATTTCCCTTCCAGATACTCTACTTCATTTCCCTTCCAGATACCCTACTTCATTTCCCTTCCAGATACTCTAGTTCATTTCCCTTCCAGATACTCTACTTCATTTCCCTTCCAGATACTCTACTTCATTTCCCTTCCAGATACTGTAGTTCATTTCCCTTCCAGATACTCCACTTCATTTCCCTTCCAGATACTCTACTTCATTTCCCTTCCAGATACTCTACTTCATTTCCCTTCCAGATACTCCACTTCATTTCCCTTCCAGATACTCCACTTCATTTCCCTTCCAGATACTCCACTTCATTTCCCTTCCAGATACTCTACTTCATTTCCCTTCCAGATACTCTACTTCATTTCCCTTCCAGATACTCTACTTCATTTCCCTTCCAGATACTCTACTTCATTTCCCTTCCAGATACTCTTCTTCATTTCCCTTCCAGATACTCCACTTCATTTCCCTTCCAGATACCCTACTTCATTTCCCTTCCAGATACTCTACTTCATTTCCCTTCCAGATACTCTACTTCATTTCCCTTCCAGATACCCTACTTCATTTCCCTTCCAGATACTCTACTTCATTTCCCTTCCAGATACCCTACTTCATTTCCCTTCCAGATACTCTACTTCATTTCCCTTCCAGATACTCTAGTTCATTTCCCTTCCAGATACTCCACTTCATTTCCCTTCCAGATACTCTACTTCATTTCCCTTCCAGATACTCTAGTTCATTTCCCTTCCAGATACTCTACTTCATTTCCCTTCCAGATACTCTACTTCATTTCCCTTCCAGATACTCTAGTTCATTTCCCTTCCAGATACTCCACTTCATTTCCCTTCCAGATACTCCACTTCATTTCCCTTCCAGATACTGTAGTTCATTTCCCTTCCAGATACTCTACTTCATTTCCCTTCCAGATACTCTACTTCATTTCCCTTCCAGATACTCTACTTCATTTCCCTTCCAGATACCCTACTTCATTTCCCTTCCAGATACTCCACTTCATTTCCCTTCCAGATACTCCACTTCATTTCCCTTCCAGATACTCTACTTCATTTCCCTTCCAGATACCCTACTTCATTTCCCTTCCAGATACTCTAGTTCATTTCCCTTCCAGATACTCTAGTTCATTTCCCTTCCAGATACTCTACTTCATTTCCCTTCCAGATACTCGACTTCATTTCCCTTCCAGATACTCTACTTCATTTCCCTTCCAGATACTCCACTTCATTTCCCTTCCAGATACCCTACTTCATTTCCCTTCCAGATACTCTACTTCATTTCCCTTCCAGATACTCTACTTCATTTCCCTTCCAGATACCCTACTTCATTTCCCTTCCAGATACTCTACTTCATTTCCCTTCCAGATACCCTACTTCATTTCCCTTCCAGATACTCTACTTCATTTCCCTTCCAGATACTCTAGTTCATTTCCCTTCCAGATACTCCACTTCATTTCCCTTCCAGATACTCTACTTCATTTCCCTTCCAGATACTCTAGTTCATTTCCCTTCCAGATACTCTACTTCATTTCCCTTCCAGATACTCTACTTCATTTCCCTTCCAGATACTCTAGTTCATTTCCCTTCCAGATACTCCACTTCATTTCCCTTCCAGATACTCCACTTCATTTCCCTTCCAGATACTGTAGTTCATTTCCCTTCCAGATACTCTACTTCATTTCCCTTCCAGATACTCTACTTCATTTCCCTTCCAGATACTCTACTTCATTTCCCTTCCAGATACTCCACTTCATTTCCCTTCCAGATACTCTACTTCATTTCCCTTCCAGATACTCTACTTCATTTCCCTTCCAGATACTCTACTTCATTTCCCTTCCAGATACTCCACTTCATTTCCCTTCCAGATACTCCACTTCATTTCCCTTCCAGATACTCTACTTCATTTCCCTTCCAGATACCCTACTTCATTTCCCTTCCAGATACTCTAGTTCATTTCCCTTCCAGATACTCTAGTTCATTTCCCTTCCAGATACTCCACTTCATTCCCCTTCCAGATACTCCACTTCATTTCCCTTCCAGATACTGTAGTTCATTTCCCTTCCAGATACTCTACTTCATTTCCCTTCCAGATACTCTACTTCATTTCCCTTCCAGATACTCTACTTCATTTCCCTTCCAGATACCCTACTTCATTTCCCTTCCAGATACTCCACTTCATTTCCCTTCCAGATACTCTACTTCATTTCCCTTCCAGATACTCCACTTCATTTCCCTTCCAGATACTCTACTTCATTTCCCTTCCAGATACTCTAGTTCATTTCCCTTCCAGATACTCCACTTCATTTCCCTTCCAGATACTCTACTTCATTTCCCTTCCAGATACTCCACTTCATTTCCCTTCCAGATACTCTACTTCATTTCCCTTCCAGATACTCCACTTCATTTCCCTTCCAGATACTCTACTTCATTTCCCTTCCAGATACTCCACTTCATTTCCCTTCCAGATACTCTACTTCATTTCCCTTCCAGATACTCTAGTTCATTTCCCTTCCAGATACTCCACTTCATTTCCCTTCCAGATACTCCACTTCATTTCCCTTCCAGATACTGTAGTTCATTTCCCTTCCAGATACTCTACTTCATTTCCCTTCCAGATACTCTACTTCATTTCCCTTCCAGATACTCTACTTCATTTCCCTTCCAGATACTCCACTTCATTTCCCTTCCAGATACTCCACTTCATTTCCCTTCCAGATACTCTACTTCATTTCCCTTCCAGATACCCTACTTCTTTTCCCTTCCAGATACTCTAGTTCATTTCCCTTCCAGATACTCCACTTCATTTCCCTTCCAGATACTCCACTTCATTTCCCTTCCAGATACTGTAGTTCATTTCCCTTCCAGATACTCTACTTCATTTCCCTTCCAGATACTCTACTTCATTTCCCTTCCAGATACTCTACTTCATTTCCCTTCCAGATACCCTACTTCATTTCCCTTCCAGATACTCCACTTCATTTCCCTTCCAGATACTCTACTTCATTTCCCTTCCAGATACTCTACTTCATTTCCCTTCCAGATACCCTACTTCATTTCCCTTCCAGATACTCTACTTCATTTCCCTTCCAGATACTCCACTTCATTTCCCTTCCAGATACTCTACTTCATTTCCCTTCCAGATACTCTACTTCATTTCCCTTCCAGATACTCTACTTCATTTCCCTTCCAGATACTCTACTTCATTTCCCTTCCAGATACTCTAGTTCATTTCCCTTCCAGATACTCTACTTCATTTCCCTTCCAGATACTCTACTTCATTTCCCTTCCAGATACTCTACTTCATTTCCCTTCCAGATACTCTACTTCATTTCCCTTCCAGATACTCTACTTCATTTCCCTTCCAGATACTCCACTTCATTTCCCTTCCAGATACTCTACTTCATTTCCCTTCCAGATACTCCACTTCATTTCCCTTCCAGATACTCTACTTCATTTCCCTTCCAGATACTCTACTTCATTTCCCTTCCAGATACTCCACTTCATTTCCCTTCCAGATACTCTACTTCATTTCCCCTCCAGATACCCTACTTCATTTCCCTTCCAGATACTCCACTTCATTTCCCTTCCAGATACTCTACTTCATTTCCCTTCCAGATACTCCACTTCATTTCCCTTCCAGATACTCTACTTCATTTCCCTTCCAGATACTCTACTTCATTTCCCCTCCAGATACCCTACTTCATTTCCCTTCCAGATACCCTACTTCATTTCCCTTCCAGATACTCTACTTCATTTCCCCTCCAGATACCCTACTTCATTTCCCTTCCAGATACCCTACTTCATTTCCCTTCCAGATACTCTACTTCATTTCCCTTCCAGATACTCCACTTCATTTCCCTTCCAGATACTCTACTTCATTTCCCTTCCAGATACTCTACTTCATTTCCCCTCCAGATACTCCACTTCATTTCCCTTCCAGATACTCTACTTCATTTCCCTTCCAGATACTTTCTGAAAGTCAAATAAAAATGATACTTTCCCCTGTCAGACATTACCAAACCTACCTGATTTCAGAATTATCAGTTACGATTATGGGAGCAAAGTTATATCACTTCATGCTGCACCAATCTTGGAATGTTTTGATCATTTCATGAGCGACTGATCATAAAACAAGGGATGTGTGATTGGAAAAGAAATAAATTTGTTACATCAAAATAATCTTTCCTTTCACGTTGGGCAGACAACTAAATTCAGAACTTTATTTGAATGCATTGAGGAATATACACTGCACTTTAACAAGATGCACATTTAACTTTCCGTGTGGTGTTACGCAAAGCAATTTATACAAGATATGAAGCTGCACAAATCACCGCGCAAAGTGGTGCCTTACAAAAGGGTACTGAAAGGATAAATATGGCTTTTCATTTTTCAAATCAAATGTGATGGATCATTTTAGAATAAAACACACACTGTATGTCATTTGTACCTCTTCATATGATCAAGCATCAGTTGTTATTTGTTATTATTATCCTTTAATTGTTCGACTCCCCGACATTTCTGCATGGCGATAAGAAAATCCTCAAAGCAATGGTAACCTTTCTCAGAAGAGATTTATTCTGACTGGCAAAGGCACGTTGGCACGACACCATCCAAATGATTGAGCATTTTGTTCATTTTCAAAGTTTTGGGACAAATTGAGAAACAAGGTGTGACTCGCCACCTGGTATTCTTATTGGACCGAGAGAGGACGGAAGCTTTTGGGGAAGGATGAACTGAATATTTGTTCGAACAGACAATGATAGTTTGTAACAGCCTGTTGAACATTTGTGCATCCTCGTGAGCTGTTG
Organism: Myxine glutinosa; assembly: GCF_964187855.1. Taxonomy (NCBI): domain Eukaryota; kingdom Metazoa; phylum Chordata; class Myxini; order Myxiniformes; family Myxinidae; genus Myxine; species Myxine glutinosa. Next base: position 217,827,236 of record NC_136262.1, on the reverse strand, counting down.
CACTCTCGACATCATGTAAAAATCTCACACCCGTGTGTTCATGTAATACTGCCCTTAGTGACGTCATTGTCTCACCTCTGACACAACGCGGTCTGACGACTCTCATTTTAGCACCGAGTTCAGCTTCCTTTCAGCAAATCTGTCTCAAACAAAAGCGGAAGAGTGCAAACGGCTTCACCGACCCCTGGCACCCAGACTAATTAATTATTTTCAGCAACATTTTCATGAACATTGAGCCTGGCTGTGGATTGATTGAAGTTACGGCAGTTAGAATGGCTCAAAACAGTGCATTTCATCCAGCTAAACGAACAAATATTCGCATTCTTCTAAACACAAATTAATAAAATAAAATAAAAACAGTTTGCCACTTCCGTTACTCAACCTGCCGCACTCCCAGTGGTTGTGTGCAATGAAGAAATAGTAGAATAGAAAAAAATTAAAATCTTTAAAATCACTAGGTTTGAAAGGCCAACTCCATCTTTTGATGTTTTTTTTTATCACAATTCAATAGATTCATGTCATTGAGGATCAATAAAATATGAACAATTTGTTTGCACATGATGGGGAGCGGATGGGGGGAGATTAATTAATTATTCCATTGCGTTACACGAGAAAAAACATTTTATCGTCAAGGATGCGAGGCGAGGTGCAGGCTCACAAGTGAGGTCCTGTTCGATCCACACGTTATACCTTTGTGGGCACAAATAACATTTGGAAAAATAGATTTTTTTTTTTAATCTTTTAAACATAATTGAACATGTCTCCTTTGCTTTCAGCCAAAGTAGATATAATGCTTACTTATCAAAGACACCCCAAGCACCGTGTGTCCTGAACTCTTGGGCTTCATAACAATATCCTTCATGATACGGAGGATTATTCCAACAAGCCTCAGATTCCAGACCACTGGCCAGTTCCAGACCACGTCCACTCTGTGGCCAGAGTCTGTTAAACTGTGCAATATTATTTTTGTTTTATATTTTTTTTAAAACGCGCTGAATTCACATTTCGGTGTGCTTGATCCTCAGGGTATCTGACACACTGTGACGATGGCACACTGCATTATGGGAATGCAGAATTTCACTTAGCGCTATTGATAACTGTGCACGATACAGATAATTACAGTTTTGGCATAAGCCATTAAAAGATTTGCTTGCCTTCAGCTTAGTGTAAGAAAAGGTGGGAAAGAGAAGCTAAACTTTGCTGTGTATGGATGCTCCGCAGAAAGCGATACGTATGGAAAGAGTGAGTGGACAATGTCATAGGGCCTCTCGTGGCCCACTGGCCTGATCGTGGACCGGTCACTGGCCAGCGTCACCGTACCAATGGGCATGCTTTCAGTTGTGATCATCTCGGAGTTCGGTCGGTAGAAACTTGTACTGCTGCTGCCGTATCTGTGCCAGTTTCTTCCGTGCTTCCTCCAACTCCCGCTCCTTGCGAAGCATTTCTTCTTGTGCCGCGATGATCTGCAAGGCCGATGCAACCAGGGAGAGTGTGGGGATGATGAGAGATGAACATCTCGTGCTCAAAACTATTCGTGGTAAGTAGGGATTGGATTTTATGGAAACGATGCTTTTTCTATACTCATAGTTAAAGTTGGAGAGAACTCAGGTATGACGTTTACACAGGGCTCAAGTTCTTTACAAAATACATATCATGCACACTTCCAGTTTTCATGTGCATCATTGAATCAAAATTGCAGTTCTTGATAGTATTTATAAACAACATATAAACAAAAATCCCCGAAATAGTATAAAACCATAAATTTTGGAGTATTGGGGCAAAATATCAGTGCAAGATACTTGATTACAATTCACACATTTAAAACGAGATGGCTGCAAGGATAGAATCTCAGGCCAGCTGTAAACTGTCACTCTGGTGTTTTGCAGGCAAGGTGATTCATCATTGTGTGTGCCATCCCTGGACCTGAATGGACGATAAACGTCCCGTCTGCTGGTTTTAGTTGGGGGATCGTAAAGATCCCACGGTGTCCTTCCTGAAGAGTAGGTGAGCCACCACAGTCACCATGAATAATTACAACTTCCTGCTGCCTTCACTCGAATGTCAAGCCTGTCCAGCCAGTTCGTGAAAGACTTAGGCCACAACATTTTCCCAAAGCAGACTCCTCAAGAAGGTAAGAATAATTTGGCTTAGTAGTTTCTACAGTAGTAGTAGTTTCTACTGTAGTGCAATGACAAAACAGAAATACAAAATTATGCCTATGATTACCTCTGCCACCAAGGGTGGACGGAGGTTATGTTTTCACCCCTATCTGTTTGTATGTCTGTCTGTGAACATGATATCTCAAAAAGTTGTGGATTCATTCTGACAAAATTTGGTGGAGAGGTTGGGTTTGCGACATGGACGAAATTATTAGACTTTGGTGAAGATCTGAATCCGGATCCAGATACTAGCGTTTTAAAAGTGATTCTTCACCATTGAGGGATTGGGGCAAAAACTATACATAACTTGATATTTCAAAAATTATGGATGGATTTGGACCAAACATGGTGGACAGGTTGTGTGTGTGACAAGGAAGAAATTATTCGATTTTGGTGAAGATCTGGATTCGGGTAAGATATATATTTTAATGATTCTTCACCATTGATAGATGGGGCCAAAACAATATTTAGAATGATATTTCAAAAGGTTGGGGTTACATTCGGGTGAAACAAGGAGATGAGTTGGTGAGATGACAAGAACAAGCCGATTCGATTTTCGTTCACGTCCGGATCCAGATCTGGCCCATCAGTGGGATACAAACCGTAAACTATTGGGCATGATGGAGGTATGCGCTTTACCGAGTGCCGTTCTAGTTTACCAATTATTGTTTCTCTAACCGAATGGAAAATTGCATAGATAAAGGAAGTAATCTTCAACACCTGTTGTTCAATAACCGACCCTGATTATATCAGCACTCAAATCCTCCAAACCTGTGCATCTGTGCTGTATACCACTCTCTTTTGCAGGTATTTTCCGACTGCTTTTCTTCATTGTGGAAACTGGATAACAACCTCCATTCACAGGAAGGACACCAGGACCGGGCCTCTTGATTAAAGACTGATCAGCTTTTCCCCCCAATTTTAGTAAGGTAATCTATTCAGTAATCAAAGCTGACCTTAGTTGTTGTCTTTTCTTAAATTAGCGACATTCTCTTCTCGACATGTTCCTTCTGCCAAACAAGTAATCAACTGATGTCCCACATCTCAAGCAAGAGATCAGGGCAGCCGGTCAACTGCCTCGATCATGACAGTGAAAATTTCAATGTTTATACATAAACAGCATCTGGCAAACCCAATTTACTTCTGTGAAAACTCTATGATAGAGGTGCACTCTTTGAACTTTTTTGATCTTCCAATCTGCCATGACATATTTTGAGCCCATAATCTCTTCCACAACTGGGGAGGTCCCTGGAGTAGTTTGCAGAGTTGAGTATTTTATTTTAATTTTTGCAATTTCCAGCTCCTTATCTTCTACAAGGCATGCATATGCACTGCTTTGCAATTTGGAACTGAACTGTGGGCTACGGTAACTGCAACTCATCTTATATCTCTGAAAGTAGCAGAATCTATTCTCGAGAGTGAATTGAAACTATCCACAGCATTATGAAAGCATGGCCTGCAACTCTTTCATCACAGAAAGGCTGGTGACCTTGCTCTCCTCGAAACACATCAAATCTCGTCTTGCCTTCCTTGTTCTTTCTTTTTATTGACAAATCTAGACACATTTAAAACAGGAAGAATGAGGAGACAAAGGGAAAAAGACAACAAGCCAACAGTGGAACAGTGGGGTAGCAGATGGATGCAATGAGCAAGGGAATGAGGAGAAAGAGAGGCAGAAACCTGCAAGTTCATAAATGTTAAAAAGGATGATAAAGATGAGCATGAGAGGAAGAAATGAAATGAAATACGACAGAGTTTTAGATGCTTTTCCAACACTCCTCCTCCCCTCCTGCTGATGCTCTTTTTCCTCCCTCATCATTTTCTCAAACAGCTTTCCCTTCTCTACATACACTCCCAAAACCAAGTTTCTCTCTCATAACCGCATGGAAAACTAGACTTGATTGTGAAGGCTTGGCGTTATTCTGCATCGTCAGACAGGAAGAACAATGCATGGAATCAACAGAATGTTGATCGAAGTATGTTATATACTATGGGAAGGAGAAGCTGACATTTTGTTTCTTTAACCCTTCATTGAGAGTCACCGGAAATACCAGCTTCTCCATGTTTCTCACAGTGGTTAGCATACTTCAATCAACATCCCGCTGGTTACCTACATTGTTGTCTCGACAATCAACCTCCCTATAAAATTGTGCAGGTACCATGCAGGTAATAGACAGGGTCTCATTCTCATTTAAACAGTTTGAAAAGTATCAAGGTACAGTGGCCTGAAAGCAAAAGTATTCAACCCCCTCCAATGTTTTCACATTTTGATGCCACCTGAGCTTATTTCATGATGGTTTCAAATCAAACTTGATTTCACAAAATTAAGACTGAAGAGTTTTCACAAAATACTCCAAAGTGATGAAGCTAAAAATGTAGACAAAATGCAAATACGTTTGACTAATGGAGAAAATCTGATGATTCGCAGTTGCATAAGTTTTCACACCTTTTGCCTAATTAACCCCAAATCACCTGTAAGCTTACAAAATAAGTGTAATAGGTTTCATCTGGATGTAATCAGTGGCTTAACTTGAAAAAAAAATAGGGGCAAAACCCCTGGATGTTCACCTGGTAGAAATAAGCAGTATACTACACCGACTAAAGGTATTTAAACAGTATCACGGTATTTTAAGCCAATTTCAATGGTGGATAGGAGACAGGGCAGCATGTAGAATCGTACAACGTAATCATAAGACTTTGAAACAAACAAACAAAAAAATAACTATTTTGGGGGGAACACCCCATGTAGACCCAGATTTCTTTAATGCCGTGAGCAAACTTTGGCACATCACTGGTGATGAAGGTTGTGGTCAAGTTTCATCGAAATTGTGTGTGCAGTTTCAGAGAGAAAAGCATATCTCTATTTTGGGGGGCTCAAACCTGGACCCGTTTTTGACTCCCGGTCGACATGCTTAAAACACTGATTTCTTTTTTTAATGCAGTGAACAAACTTGAGTTGCAACATACCACATATCATTTTAGCCAAGTTTGGTCACAATCCCATCAGCAGTTTCAGATAAGCATTTACGGACTGGACGGACGACGCTCCATCCAATAGGCTCCCTACATTCCAGGTGAGCTAATTAAGCTCCCCCAGTTATTTAAAGTTTTAAGATGTAACTTACTTGGTTAACCACAAAGGCAAACCTGAAGACCGAGGAGCTTTTCAAAGATGTCAGACAAAGCGGTGGAGAAGCACTGCTCAGTAGAGGGTTATAACAAGATTTCAAAGTCCCTCATTATCCCTTTGAGTACGGTGAAATCCATCACTAAGAAGTGGAAGACGTATCATACCACCCAGACTCTACCAAGATCAGGTCGCCAATCCCAACTCAGCAGCCGGGTAAGCAGGAAACTGGTTCGGGATGTCACTGTAAATGCAACCATGACTTTGAAAGATTTGCAAGGCCCTATGTCCGAGATGGGGGTCAGTGCTCACCAATAAACGATATCCCGTTCCCTCCACAAAGCTGGCCTCTATGGATAAGTGGCAAGAAAGAAGCCATTACTGAAAAAGACGCATCTAAAAGCTCATATGGAGTTTGTGAAAAAGCATCGTGATGATACAGCAGGCATGTGGAGGAAGGTTTTGTGGTCAGACAAGACAAAAATTGAACTTTTTGGTCTAAATTATTTTGGTCAAAGCATTATGTTGGGAGCAAGCCTAACACTGCACATCACCCAGTAAACACCATTCCTACTGTCAAGCATGGTGGTGGCAGCATCATTTTATGGGGCTGATTTTCAGCAACAGGGTCTGGAAAGCTTGTCAGGATAGAAGGGACAATGGACGGTGCAAAGTACAGGAGAATCGTTTATAAAAACCGGCTGGAGTCAGCCATGAATCCAAAACTGGATAGGAGATTCACATGTCAGCAGGACAATGTCCAAAGCACAAAGATAAAGCCACACTGGAGTGGCTGAATAAGAAGAAAATAAATGTTCTTTAGTTGCCTAGTCAGAGTCCTGACTTGAATCCAATTGACCATTTATGATGAAGATTGAAGAGTGTAGTCCATCGACGATCCCCATAAAACTTGGTAGAACTAGAGCATTTTTCAGGTGAAGAATGGGCAAAGATTTCACCTTCCCACTGTGAAAAGCTGGTAGAGACCTAGTTACCCAAAATGACTCATAGCAGTCATTGCTGCAAAAGGTGCTTCCACCAAGTACTGACCTGAGGGGCTGAATACTTCTGCAACCAGTTAATTTTGATCTAGACTTATTTTTTGCAGGTATTCCGAACATGTATTCCAGATTGTTGGGAGCTGGTTATAGCTTCAACTATAACAGTGAATCAAAAGTTCGATCTCTTCAGTTCTGGATAAAAAGTTAATTTGGAAAAATTGTCTGCATAATTAGGAATTCATCTACATGGGGCATCATTGGTAGGAGGTGAATACTTTTGCAGGCCACTTGGAGGTAAATAAAATGATGATAGTGAGAATACAGAAAAGCATTATTTATATTATATACTTCAGAGCATTCAAATGTACCTCTTTTGTTTCTGATCAAAAGATAATTGTGTAATTTTAATAATCCATTACACCGAGCGGATCAGGATAACAGGACAAAAGGGACAGTTGAGGGACGGGGAAAACACCAACATCAGAGCCGAAGGCCAAGACAGACAGACTTGGACAAACAATGGGTGTGGTGGGGAATGGCGGGCAGTAGAGGATGCATGGTGGGGTGGGCAAGATGGATACAGAAGGAAACTCTACGAAGGAAAAACTGGAAGTTTGGAAGGAGGAGGGATGGGATGGTGAGGGTATCAAGGGGAGAAAAGATCATGGTTTTTGATGGGGGATGATCTGAGATGATGGTGAGCGGCTGTCTTGAAGACCTGGAGGGAAGAATAAGATTTAAGAGAACGTGGAAGTTGGTTCCACACGTGGGAGAAAAGAGGAACTAATTAGTGGTGGTGTTGAGTCATCCTGGATTTCGGTACTTTCACCAGAAGGCGGTTGATGGTGGACCGTGTGAGCCATGCAGAAACCTGGTGAGGACAAAGCATGGAAAAAGCAGAGGGTATAAGACCAGAAAAGAGGCGGTAGAAGACAGACAGACCGCTGACCTGTCTGCGATGGAAAAGTAATAGACCAATCGACAACTTCCTAATGGGAGATTGTTGTTCAGTTGGAACTCCTAATCTCCTAATGGGAGATTGTGTGCTCCATCAGTGTAATTTACTATGATATATATATATATATATATATATATATATATATATATATATATATATATATATATATATATATATTCTATTGTTTCAAGAAGTATTACTATATATAATTGTGAAGATTGCAGAAGACACACCCGTGTCGTTCTATAGGATTCTTGCTGTCGTAGAATAATAAATGTTGTCGGAACTGCTACATTAAGCTCCCATTTCCGCATCTTATTCCTCAATCCTGGAAAGAGGGGTTTTTAGCACAATCATCCTTCTGATTAAATAGACACGAATTTTGACCCAAGTGTACCGATTATTAGCTTTCCAACAGTGTGAAATTTATTATTCTACGACAGCAGGAACCCTTTAGAGTGAAGCGTAACACACACACACACACACACACACACACACACACACACACACACACACACACACACACACACACACACACACACACACACTCTCCTTTTAGTAATAGCAGATGTAGTAGTCACAGCAACAGCAGCCCCAACGGCTCAACGTCTCATCACACAGTGAAGTGTGAGCAAAGCGAGTGGGATCAGAGTGCGTTTTACACAAAATGGTGTGCGTCACTGCACTGCACAAAGGGCCAGGAGTGGTTAAGAGGTTTCTGTAACAACACCTTAATCCTTACTCACAATGGTAACGGTAAGTGTAACTACAGCCGTGGTGGCTGCTTTGCAGCAACAAACAATGATCATTTCTTTGGACCTTCAACAGAATGATGGTCGCAGGATCAACATGAGGCAAACCACAATTGTGTTGTAATTGCACATCAAGACAATTATTCATGTAATGCAAAAAAAAAAAAAACCTCATGAACAGCTTATTTCATATAATTCCATCACAAATGAAAATACCTCAAATTGTTTCAATAAAATAACACTTTTATCAACAAAATTTGTACATTTTATTGATTTGTAATACCGTTACATTATTCTCTTGGAGCTATGGAGCAGATACCAGGTGTAGAGGATATGTTTTGCAGGAAATGCTTTTATTACTTGCGAAAATCGAAGATTTTTCAAGTATATTGGTTGGTCTTGTGCATTATTCTGTCTGTCTGTTTGTATGTATGTCAGCCACCTACAGGTCGCAATTTTCAACCGATCTTCACGAAACTTCACCAAATGGTAGAGTTGGTCAAAAGCAAGATGAGCATGAGAGGAGGAAATTAAATGATGGGTAAAACAGGTATTCTTGGACAGTGTTCTTGGGCGAGCTCTTTGGCAGCCAGACTGATGCTCCTGGACCTTCCACAGCTCATGCTTGTATGTTGCTACCTCCACAAACTGGATGCCAGCATGACCAGAATGCAATGAGGGCGAAGCAAGATCAGGGCATGGCTCGGTCTGGATGATGCAAAGTGATACTTCCCAGTCACAAGATCACTTTCACCTCACTTCTCTCTCTCTCTGGTCATCTCTCTATGTCTATCCACCCCAGTTTTTATTGGGGCAGGCCATAATATGCCCATTGAACGGAACAAACCCACCCCGTCAATATCGCTCTATGGACCCCAGGTGCCTCGTGGACACCCACAGGTTGACCACCGTTTAGAGGCCATTTTTCCCCGCAAAGCGGGGGTTGGCCTTTTCGGGGACCGTGGTTGTTGTTGTTTTTTGGTCCCCTTTTTGAAGCAATGTTTTACGGCCGGATGCCCTTCCTGACGCCAACCCTTTTTGTCGCCATTTACGACAAACAGGGAATTACCAGTGAACTGGTACTCAATTTGCCGACCTCGGAAGGATGACAGGCTGAGTCAACCCCCCTGGCGTTAATTCAGCGATCGACCGGGATTCGAACCCAGGATCCTTGGATCCTAAGCTGGCACCCTAGCCGCTAGCCCAACACCAGGGACTACAGGTTAACGGGTTAACGTTAACCCACAGGTTAACGCGAGATAATGAATAGGGTAAATATAACGGGAGATGGGGAGGAAGGGGTAAGAGATCCAAGGTGTACGAAACATGGGATAACTATTTTAAAATTTAAGAACAATGGCGATGATAAACCACCTTTAGAGGCCATTTTTCCCCGCAAGCGGGGGTTGGCCTTTTTCGGGAACTGTGGTTGTTGTTGTTTTTCGGTCCCCTTTTTGAAGCAATGTTTTACGGCCGGATGCCCTTCCTGACGCCAACCCTTTTTGCCGCCTTTAACGACAAACAGGGAATTACCAGTGAACTGGTACTCAATTTGCCGACCTCGGAAGGATGACAGGCTGAGTCAACCCCCCTGGCGTTAATTCAGCGATTGACCAGGATTCGAACCCAGGATCCTAGGATCCTAAGCCGGCACCCTAGCCGCTAGCCCAACACCAGGGCTTGATAACTGATTTCAAAAATGTTTTTAGTCGTCATTGATCAAAGTAGGCCATGCGAAGGATAAAACCTATTGAATACCACTATTTTAAAAAGTATCAATCAGCACTTTATCACACGGTGGAATGGGTAGGATTCCAATACAATAAAAAACACAAAAATAGAAATAGCTCCAAGACAATGAAGTTACATATACCGTATTAACTTGGTTGTAGGGCTACAAAACAACTCTACATCCTTACCTGTGCTATTCCTCCGACAAACCGAGACTTGACGACGACGTTGGTGACATCCTGCTCATCGAACACCGCTGCTTTTTGGGCAGCTCTTACCAAGTTGTCTGATGCTCGCTTCACAGCATTCCCCGCTGCCTGGATGTCCAGACAAACAAACAAACAAAAAACAAACACCAACTGTTGAGGATGTAAAAATAATAATAAACACGATCTTATCCTTCACCTCAAGTCCCCTCTTCTGTCATAAGATCAGCCCTATACTAAGTCACAGGCAACTTCATCTCAAACTGTACCTGCAGACGACGCATGGCTTCCGAGTCAGCATCCGCCTTGACCTTACAAGCAACAAGCAGCTGTGCTGTTGATGCGGCGACCTGCTTGGCTGAAGAAATGAGCCTTTCCTCGCTGGCGTGACCCTGCACGGCTGCATTTGCAGCTTCACACAAGCTGCTCGTGGCCGCTGCCACCATTCGGGCCTGTGAAAGTGCACAAAACATACCTCTGAATTAATTCTACTATTAGGCAACCTTTATCATGCTCTCAAGCATGTGAGCGATATACCTGTATAATCAACGTGTGTGCATTTTTGTTCACCCCATTGCATTCCCAAATGTTCCATTCACATGAAAAACATCAATTTTACCTGAGCCGACCATCAAAGGCAAATTTTGATAAGTCCTGAAGACTAAAGGGATAAAAAAACACTTTTGGCCAAATAGGGGTAATTCAAATTTCACTCATTTATAAAAAGGAAATTAACATTAACTAAGATGCAAGTCTTGTCCATCTTCTGTTATTCAAGCAGTTTGTGTGAAGGTGATTGTCATTTGAATTTACATTTACAAGGTGTATATGTCATTTTGCCCCAATGGCCATTAGGGTTTTGTTTAGATAACAGTGTTAAACCAGTAAAAGGAAAGAGGAAAAATAGTCTTGTTTTGTGCATCATGAACGTCTCGTCGTTATATTGTAGTGAAAAAAAACCGACCTTTATGGATACTAGAAGCCACCAGGGGGGTCACATTACTAACTTTATGATCACTAATACCAAAGCAGAGTCCCCACCCTACAGGCGATCGTGTTCACAGCGTGCAACACGTTCTTATGACACACCTCTTTATTTGGGTGATGTGTAGGCAACTGACGGTTGCCTCAAAATAAAATTAACCCGGGTTACGTATGTGAAGCAAAAACATGCGTACTCCTTCGGTGCATATATAATACATCACGGTTATATAGCTCGGATAATTCCAATTGCACCCACTCTTCTCCCCCCACCCCCAAAGGGAAGAAAATGGGTGAATTTTTTTTTTCAAAACTTGATTGAATGAAATGAAACTTGTGATGGCAACCTTTATCATCACTGGCATAGCTACGAACACATAAGGTCTATTTATTATATTAGATATAGCTTTATTTTCTGTTGTTTCAGTCTGGCAGGATATTTTAGAGGTGTGCGCACTCACCTTTGAGTGGTCTCTCTGGGTTTGAGTCTAAAGCCAGCTATAAGCTATTCGGAATAAAAAGGCCTCGTTTGGAATAAAAGGCACATTCTCCACTCGGGTCCATTTTGGTTTAAATTGCTTTTAGCACTAAAATTCTTAGAAAATCCCATCCACTGAAAGATCTCTGCAGTGTTGGGTCTCCCCACCAGCTGTGGCTGAGTGGCTGATGTGGCGCCATGCACGCAACAACATAATGCTTTAAATTAAATGAGCTCGATTCAAAATATGAACTACTCAAACCACCATGCCAAATAAGGTATTCAACAACTTTACAATGACCCTTTATGTGTTATTAAAAGATTCATTAGCAAATGACTAAGAACACCTGACGGGAATTGCAAAAGAAGTACCGTAATCACTCGTGTATAATCCGCCATTGTGTATAATACACAGGGCACTTGTCAGGTAAAATTCTTAGGAAATACGAGTTTATATGTATGACCCACACCCCAAAAATTAACCCCAAATCAGGACTGGAAATTTATTGAATGGAGCGTTTTGCCAATCTACGAAGACAGCCATTTTAGATGGTGTTTAATTCAGCATTACGGATTGTATGAAACACAATATGATGAATGTACCAAACAACTCTTACTGAGTGATATGTGACATCTATCAGATTAGCACAGTAAGAGCTTGTTATAGTAACTCTCAAGTCTTTAGCGAGTCGTTAACTTGCAGTAATTCCCAAGGAGTCTATTGGGCTGCGATGTGATGCACACGTTAATCCCCAAGCGTATTTTGCTGCTATGGCGATGTACAGTACATTCTGAAAAGTTTCAAAAGCAAACTAAGGTATTATAAGTGAACAATTTTAATTCTTCTATCAAAATAATTGGTATTCAGAACAAAAATATACATTCAATGTTGTACAAGATATCCCACAATGCACTGCATTTCAAAGATGGCGCACTCAGTAATGAAGGTGGGTTTTTGTGTCGGTGCGAGAAATCTGGAGAAACCGAGCTTTCACTTTAGTGTACGTGGTCCACTATCAATTCCCTTCTCATGAAATTCCCAAAATCCAGGACGACTGACCACTCTCCTCTCTCCTCTACCCCCACTCCTAAGTTTCCATTTTTTCCTTCCTGAGAATTTGCCCCGATATCCATCTTGTCAATCTCCTGATTCTTCCCCTAACCCACATCCCTTGTTGCCCATCTCCATTTATTTTGTCCCTTGTCCTTGCTGTTAGGTTTTCCCTCCTCTTTCTGCTGTTCCCTTTGTTCTGTTGTGTCCTGGTCCATTCTGTGTTCTAGCTCCTCCGCTAGCCTTGACTTTGTCTCCCCTCCCCTCCAAATAAGTTCCCATGGATAATACGCACCCCAGATTTTGATCAGATATTCCTGGAAAAATAATGCGGCTTCTCGATGAGTGATTGAGCCTGGTGTTGGCTTAGCGGTTAGGGTGCCGGCTTGGGATCCTAGTACATCCCTGGGTTCGAATTCTGGTCGATCGCTGAATTAACGCCAGGGGGTTGACTCAGCCTGTCATCCTTCTGAGGTCATCAAATTGAATACCAGCTCACTGGTAATTCCCTGTGTGTCGCAAAAGGCGACTAACAGGGTTGGCGGCAGGAAGGGCATCCAGCCATAAAACATTGCTTCAAAAAGGGGACCACAGTGCCGGAAAAGGCCAACCCCTGCTCTGCGGGGAAAAATGGCTTCTAAAGGTGGTTCCATACATGAGTGATTTTTTTTTGTATACTGAATCGAGGCTCGTGAAAGAGCTAACATTAACTTCACAAACAAATCGACCAGACAAACAAAATACACAAAAAGAGGGAGCGGAAGACAAGATGGGGAGAAAAGGGGAAGCACACACACACACAACATCCGAGAGCAGGGAGATGTGTGGAAGGGAGAGGGCCCGGGGGGAGGAGGCGTGGGAAGGGGAGGGAGAAGTATAAAGCACAAGGACACCAAGGACTTCCAGGACAAAAGTTGGTATTTCAAAAAGTGGAATTGGGGTGAAATTAGCGGGGGTAGAAAAGATCAAGGTTTTGGATGGGGGAAGATAAGAGATGGTGGTGAACAGCTGTTTTAAAGACTTGGAGGGTGGAGTGAGATTGAAGAGAGTGAGGGAGTTTGTTCCAGAGGTGGGAGAAAAGAGGAATGAAGGAGTGAAGGTGAGCAGAGAGTCTTGATTTTGGCAGTTTAACCAAAAGAGGGTTGCAGGCAGATCTTGTGCGACCTGTAGGAATATTTGCGGGACAGAGCCCAGAGAGAGCTGGGGGGGCAAGGCCAGAGAGGAGTCGGTAGAAGACGGAAAGACCACCAACCTGCCTGCGGTGAGTGAGTGAGAGGCCCTTGGAGTTAGATTCATCGCGGGAGATTCCAATGATTCTGAATGCTTTGGTTTCAACAGCGTGAAGGCGAGCTAGGTGTGAGGCAGGAGCACCAGCCCAGAGGGGAGAGCAGTATTCCATTGAGAATTACAGTAACTGTTGCTGCCAAGTAGGATGTAAACATAATTTTATTAATGCCGCATGATGAAGATGTCATAACCAGTAAAGGGAACATGTTAGCTCGAATGGATATTTCATTATCACCGAAATTCCAGCATATTTAGCCAAACGATCCCTGGCTCTACATCTCCATCCATATTTATGGAAGGGAGGTAATATTTAGTAATATGAATGAATGAATGATCGTTTTAAGGCCGTAAATGATCGCAAATGATCGTAAATGATCGTTTTTGTTCATATGTGTGTTGTACCGTCCACCAAACAGCGATGACTCCATCTACATCTCGCTGTCTGATAATATGGACCAACTTCTATCTACCCATCCCAACTCTCTCTTCCTCATATGTGGTGATTTCAATTGTCACCATGCCAGTTGGCTGGGTGTGGGTAGCTCTCTCACCAGCCATGGCTCTTCAGCAAAGGACTTCTGCGACTCACTGGGACTGACACAATCTGTCAATTTCCCGACCCGGATCTCAGTCAACGGAGCATCTTCTCTTCTGGATTTGGTTATGACAAACTTCCCTGAAAATGTCTGCTGCTCTTCTTCTGCTCCAATCGGCTCATCTGATCATGTGCTTGTCAAAGTGGACATCTCTCTGACCATTCTCAGAGAGCCTCCTCAGCGTCGACGAGTCTGGCATTTCACTCAGGCCAACTGGCACGGTCTTCAAGCAGCCATCAATCATCTGGACTGGTCTCCCATCTCTACCGCCTCTGACATCAACTCATCCTGGGAATTCTTTCAAAGTAAATTGCTCTCTCTCATGCACAGATTTATCCCATCTCGTCTTCAGTTGTCATACCCTTCCTCCCGTCCATGGTACACGGAATCTTGTGGTGAGGCTGTTGCCCTGAAACAACTTGCTTTCGTCTCCTGGAAAGCAAATCCAACGGAAGGAAATCTCATTTCCTTTCACAAAGCCCGAAACAAGTGTGTGTCCACCCTCAGGAGAGCCAGGAAACAATATCTCACCGTTCTCAAGACCGAACTCTCTTATCTGTCTCCCTCTTCCAAATCCTGGTGGCATCTGGTCAAATCTGTTTCTGGTGTTTGTTCCCCCTCCATTCCCTCCCTCACCTCAAACGGCTTAACGGCTGACTCCGCACGTGAAAAAGCTGAATGCCTCAACTCTGTGTTTGCCTCTAAATCTTGTGTCCCAAACCCATCCCTCTCTGTACCCACCGTACCCAGTCGTACCCAGCTGCTCCTGGACTCTGTGTCCTTTCCTCCTGACAAGGTGGAAAAGTTTCTGTCAACCCTCGACTCTGATTCTGCAACTGGTCCTGACGGCATCAGCCCACGGGTCCTAAAATCATGTGCTTCCGCTCTTTCACTCCCTCTTTCTGTTCACTTCACCCTCTCCTTTGCTCAAGGTCATCTGCCATCTGCTTGGAAATCAGCCAACATCACCGCTTTGCACAAAAAAGGTGCAAAAACAGATCACAGCAACTACAGACCAATCAGCCTTCTCCCAATTATCAGCAAAGTCATGGAATCCATCATTGCTTCAGATATGAAATCTTTCCTCTTCTCCAATGGCTTGATCTCTGATCATCAATTTGGTTTCAGACCTGGTCACTCTACTCTGGACATGCTGCTTCTGCTTTCTCAACAATGGATGGAGGTCCTCAACGCCAAACAGGAAATTAGAGCCGTCTCCCTTGACATTTCACGTGCCTTCGATACGGTCTGGCACCCTGCTCTGCTCACCAAACTCTCCTCCTTTGGTATCCATGGAAATCTCCACGCATGGCTGGTGGACTTCCTCTCTGGTCGTAGTCAACGTGTGGCCCTGAATGGGTTTCTCTCATCTCCTCTTCCTGTTCAGGCTGGAGTTCCCCAAGGTAGTGTTCTGGGCCCTGTGCTTTTTCTGGTCTTCATCCATGATCTCTCTGACTCTCTTGAAAATCCTCTCTATCTCTTTGCTGACGACTCTACTCTCTGTCGCTCCATTCCTCATCCCTCAGATCGGCAGTCTGCAGCCTCCTCACTCTCTGCAGACCTGGACAAAATCACAGACTGGGCAAACAAATGCAACATGTCTTTCAATCCTGATAAATCTCACACTCTTACGATGTCTCTCCGAAAAGACCGACTGGAAAACCCTCCCATCCACTTTCTGAATAATCCTCTCCAAGAAGTTCTGTCACTCAAGCTTTTGGGTCTCACTATTTGCCATGATCTTTCCTGGGAAAACCACATTTCAAATCTGGCCTCCAAAGCCAGTCGCCGACTGGGCATCCTCCGTCGTGCGAAGTCCTTCCTTGGCACACCTGAGCTCCTCACCACATACAAGGCTTTCATCCGCAGCTCTATGGAATACTGCTCTCCCCTCTGGTCTGGTGCTCCTGCCTCACACCTAGCCCGTCTTCACGCTGTTGAAACCAAAGCGTTCAGAATCATTGGAATCTCCCGCGATGAAGCTAACTCCAAGGGCCTTTCACTCACTCACCGCAGGCAGGTTGGTGGTCTTTCCGTCTTCTACCGACTCCTCTCTGGCCTTGCCCCCCCAGCCCTCTCTGGGCTCTGTCCCCCAAATATTCCTACAGGTCGCACAAGATCTGCCTGCAACCCTCTTATGGTTAAACTGCCAAAATCAAGACTTTCTGCTCACATTCACTCCTTCATTCCTCTTTTCTCCCGCCTCTGGAACAAACTCCCTCACTCTCTTCAATCCCACTCCACCCTCCAGGTCTTTAAAACAGCTGTTCACCACCATCTCTTATCCTCCCCCATCCAAAACCTTGATCTTTTCTACCCCCACTAATTTCGGTCCCCTTGTGTTTTATACTTCTCCCCCCCCCCCCCCCCCTTCCCATGCCTCCTGCCCCCAAGCCCTCTCCCTCCCACACTTCTCCCTGCTCTCAAATGTTGTGGTTGTGTGCTTCCCCTTCTCTCCCCATCTTGTCTTTCGCTCCCTCTTTTTGTATATTTTGTTTGTCTGGTTGATTTGTTTGTGAAATAAATGTTAGCTCTTTCACGAGCCTCGATTCAGTATACAAAAAAAAAAGAAAAAAAAAAAAAAAAGGCCATTTTCCCCGCTAGAGCGGGGGTTAGCCTTGCGGGCCCCATGACAATCATGGTTCCCTGTTTGAGGCAATGTTTTTATGGCCGGATGCCCTTCCTGATGCCAACCCTTGGTCACGCTCTTACGATGCGTAGGGATACGGTGTACCTATTCCAAACTGGGGTACACACCGGGATCATTCATCCCAGCAAGTTGGTACTCAATTTGCCGACCTCGGAAGGATGACAGGCTGAGTCAACCCCCCTGGCGTTAATTCAGCGATCGACCGGGATTCGAACTCAGGTCCCAAGCCGGCACCCTAACCGCTAAGCCAACACCAGGTTTTTAATGGGACGGTAATGGAAGCAAGAAAAGTGGATCTGCTTGAAAGGAACTTGGCAGAGGGAAAAGAAAATACAGATATGTAGATGGAATAAGTAAGAAGCTAGAATATTGAGATGTAGTTCTTACGTTTATTTTGAGTGACCCAAATGTGTCAAGTCGCCCAGTTGTCTTTGCTAATCCACCTCAAATTCCTTTGCCAGCCTGATTTGCTTTCCTTTACATTTTTTTTCTGCCTGTCCTATTGTTCTCACAAGTAGAAACGAAATCAAGAATTACGAAAATAATTTCACACAAAACATGTACCGCAGAAATAAGGCCTTGAGACCATTGTCCATCATCAGCTGCATTGGCAGGAATAGCCCCAACCTGGAAAGAGAATAAGAAAAAGGAAAATAAAATCGAGTACAATCCATTAATTTCAGATTTGGATTACTCCTTAATACAAATTAAGACAAATCATACAAACATTATTCGGTGGTTATTCAAGCATAAGCAAAGTTGGGATCTGATATTGATGCAAAGGTAGAAGCTGTTGAGGAGAGTCAAGCTCACCTTGCCCTGTGCCACGAGCTCACGCTGTGCGGCAGAAGCTGACTTTACCAGGGCACTAGTAGCTGCAGCAATGGCCTTTGCAGCCTCGAGGATCTGCTCCTCGAAGTTCAGGCTCTCATCAGCTTCCTGTTTGGCACCAAGTGTAAGAACATGAACAATAAATAACAGACAGCACCATGCAGTTTTTTACTCAATCAGCACCTGTACAATGACTTTGGTCGAGTAAAGCTGAGGTTTACTCAGCTTGAGTGATCTATCAAACCAAGGTACAGGCGCACCTATTCCATGATTGATCCTCCTCTGAATTCCCACTGTCCTATCTGCAGATGGTTGTCTAATGATCAACAATTTTACAATGCTATGCCTACAATGGAAATTTTGTTTGTTATTAGAGGATAGTGTTTCAACAAAATTGAATAATCTTCTGTCATTGACGTCAAATCCAATAATATAACAATCTTGAGTGGCCATTGGCAAAAGATTATTCATTCTGCTTTTTGCCACGACAAATTTTCTTCTTCTTCTTCTGATGACATCCACTTAACGTGGTGACGTGATGAGATTTTTTTTTTTCCAGTGTTCTCGATTGGACATAGCGTTTACTAAATAATTGTCATCACTTTATATGAAGAGGAAAAGCAAATTGCAAAATACTTGTTCAGAAGGTAAAAAAGGATGCAGAAAACTCAATGGCCAACCTGAGTGAGTACAAACATACTCACTTGGCAGGAAACTTTGTGGTGGCTGTGCAGACTGACCAGGCCTCTGTACAAATATGTTTGATATATAGTTGCATTTGGATCCAAGACAACCTAATATACCAAACATATCATACAGCGAGCTGTGACCACTCTCACCCAAACCCCCGCTGCCATGACATCCCCGCACGATGCTGTTGGAATATCCTTCTTGCAGCATCTTAAACTTTGTACAAATCATGGAAAAATGGCTTATTTTTTTTATTACCGAAAATGAGTTATCACATTTATTTTGTTTGTGCACAATCTTTTCGGCTTACACATGCAAGCATGGAAACAGCCGTAAAACTAAGATGACGATGATGACAGCGACGACAACGATGACGATGACGATGATGATGATGACAATCACTTAACACTATGATTCATTTACTCCAGATGCTGATTACGAGGTAAAATAGTATTTTCAAATAAATATTTGACGTTTTTTGAATTCAAATAACATTTCAGTGAAACTTTATATATTATTTAACACAAGGGAGAGGGTAGAGGTGATCGGGCGAGGTGGTGGGGTGTAAACTGAGAAAAAAAAGAAAATTGAGAAAAAGATAGAAGGGAGGAATATAGGGGAAGAGGACGATACAAGGAAGTTGGGGAGAAAAGAGAAAGTAGATTGAATGTAAGAAGACGGGAGGAGGGGGAGGGGGAGCAGTGGGAGGGAGGAGGGAAGTGAGAAAAATAGATCCTATGTCAAGACAGAAGGAGGGGGTTAAAATTTCACAATAGCTGCATATAAATATGTAGACAGCTTCTTACAAAAAGTTTGTGAAAATGTCACCAAACAACTCCACCCTAATCTTTGCTCATTAGATCACTCGCTCACCTGACCGTTCAGACTATGTTACCTATCCCTCTTTTTCTCCCTCTCCAAACCTGCACTAGGAATATTCATTACTTGCAAAATCGAAGATTTTAAAAGTATATTGGTCGGTTGAGTTTGTTGTTCTGTCTGTCTGTTTTTTTCTGTTTGTTTCTCTGTCTGTCTGTCAATCGCCTACAGGTCACAATTTTAAACCGATCTTCACGAAACTTCACCAGATGGTAGAGTTGGTCATAAGGAAGAAGCCTATTGATTTTGAGGTGACAGGTCAAAGGTCATATTGGCGTCATATTTCTAAAATCGTCATTTTTCATCCGATTGACTTGAAAATTGAACAGCATTTGCATACCGAGTCTACTAAATTGGCAAACCAACTATTTTTGAGGTCAAAAGGTGAACTCAATGTCAAACTTCCAAAATCATAAATTTTCATCTGAAAAATCATCAATTTTCATCCGATTTGACCCGAGCTTTGATTAAGATCGTCAATTTTGATCTTAATGAAATGAACAATTTGATGCATCCATGGCAACCTTTTTGGGGGAGAAGAGGGGTGGATTTTGGGATTTTGCAAGTATCGTGCTCTGCATGACGTCTTCTTGTTTATTTGTTTGTTTTCCAGGGGCAGGCACTCTTAAGATCATCTTTCATGGCTCATCTTCCAAATTGACAATGTAAAGGCAATTGTGACATCACTAATAAGCTCCATCTTTATGCTACATATTGGGTTTCTTCTTGAAATGAAAAGCCATACCCTTGGCTTGGCTCTTGGCTTCAGCTGCTCCAGCTTTTTGGCCGCGGCTTCAATGGCAGCAGCGGCTCCTAGTAGCTCGGCCTCTGCGATCACCGTTGGGTCTTCTGGATTGACCCATTCCTGGCCTATGTGGGGAAAGTCAATTAAGCTCTATCATCGATACAAGGTCCATCTACTTTTTGCCGTGAGTGACAATTAATGAGCTTCATGAAACTGCTTTGACAAAAGCTTCCTCGGAGAGATAAAATATTATGTTTACCGATGTCTTCAAATCTAATTACAAACGAACAGGAAAGGTTTACATAAAGCAACTCAAATATGGAATGAGGCCTTGTGCTACATTTCTACCACCATAATCTCACTGTGATCAACATATACTGTATCAATTTGGTTAAACGGGCAGCAATGTACGGTACCTTTCATTGCCTCGGCGGCCTGAATTAGCTCCGTGACCGAGTTGGCAACATGTTTGGAGTATATGGCCAACTGCTGCTTCAGCTCTGGGGTCGGCTTCTGTAAGATCTGCACGGATGACAACCCACCGTTGTTACATACCTTTGCTGTGAGTATCGCCCTCGCTATAATGCAGTCTCAGTTTATACATAAGCAAAATGTCAAAATGAAGATAAATTACATTGTGAAAAGGCAAAGCAGTTGTGTTTTCAACAACTGGTACAGCATGTTCACCTGTCCTTTTTTGAAACGGTCCACTGAGGTGGGCAACGATCACGGACCAAATTTGGCTAGCTGTCAGTACAGCTCCTCAGTGTGTCTAGCCAGTCATTCCGGCGTCGTTAGATACCCAGTGCATATATATTACAAGCAGGACAATGACAGGACGAGATGCTATTGTACCCAGACATGAAACATAGACAATGGACGAAGGAAAACAAAAAGATTTGTACAGATGTACAGATGGGAAAGACAACAAAAATAGGCAAACCCAAATAAAGGCAGAGCTTTTTTTTTTTTTACAACTTCTCATAATATCACCTGTTAACCCTGACAACACAAAACATTAATGTAAATTAAAACTGAATGCAATGAAATCCTCCAAGCGATATCCGTGATAAGCTAAATCAATGCAAGTGAGTTAAGCATAATTTGTGAGGGCCATTTATAGGTGATTAAATCAATGCTCTTTTCTTCAGTACAGCAAGTGTTGAAGTTGGCTTTATTTATTTTTGTTCCACTCCAGCTCTCTTGACCTGCACGGGTGGGCAGAATAGCTCAGAGATAGAATACTCACCTTTGAGTGGTCAAGTCTGGGTTTGATTCCCAACCCGATGATAAACTGTCACCCGAGCGCTTCTCCGGCAGCGTTGCATAAATATGTGCCATCCTTTGGAAGGATGTTAAAAAGGTGCCATATTTATTAGTATTCACTGGTGAACGTTAAATATCTCACAGCGCCTTTCAAAAATAATGTCATTGGGTGTCGACACCCTGACAAAATTCCAAATTCCTGCCCTCACCAACAGCACCCTACGATAGCAGCGACCTGCGCAAGGTTGGTTCTCAGTCATGCAAGAAATCACGACTTGTCATGAGCACCTTGATGATCCGTCAAGAGTATGGGCCTAACTACCGTAACTAGGCTGGAAGGATAGCTAAGAGGAATGCGTACTGGCCTCTGAGCTGTCTATCCTGGGATCGAATCTTGGCCCAGCTATAAACTGTCATCCTCGTTTAAAGCTAGGCCGAGATTCAAACTCAATCTCTGAAGTCTAAATGTTACACAGTGGGATGACACACACATTGCCGAATCACAGGCAGGGCATTGCATAAATGTGTGAGCCGTTCCAGATGATAAACTGAGTGTCCTGTCTGCTGGCATTGTGAAGTGTCCTTTGTGAAGAATAGGTGAGGTATCACCAGCACCCTGAACATATTGCAAATTCCCCCTGGACTGTGGATAGCAAGTGAACTGTTCATATTGGAAGTTCTTTAACACCATGTTACAATGCTTGCTATTTTCGAGTGTGGTTGCTGTCTGGGCAGTAGCTTCAACATTGAACGGGTACTTCGAATGCTTCATGTGAATGGCCTTCTTTGGATATGAAGGGTTGTCAAAAAAAAAAAAACACACACACACACACACACACACACACACACGAAGCCATTTTTTTTACAGTAAGGTCAGGATGTAAGTAACTCTTTTTAAATGCAATATCCCTGGTGTCACATCTCTTCAGCTTATTAGTCCCCTACCAGTGTACACCGGAGGAGACTATAGGTTTGCACTCCGTCCCTCCGTCTGTCAGTCTGTCTGTCTGTCCGTCTGTCCGTCCGTCCGTCACGCAAAGAACAGTTTTCTGGACCTTTTTTCTAAACTCGTAATGCTAATGATTTCAAACTTGGTACATGATTTCCTCATGATAAGTTACAGATCAAGTTCGAACTTCACGACGTTTCGATCATTTTTGACAAAGTTATGGCACTTTGAACTTTGGTAATTTCCCCAACAGTTTTCCAGACTATAATTTGGAGTGCGGTAAGTCAAAGCTGTTAATATTCCTTGTGTACAATATGCTGTAATCGTGGACTGTTCTTTAAAATGCTTTCCTAGGATAAGCATCAAGTCAAAAACGTTTTCACTGAATTTTGTTTCCATTAACACAATTTTAACACAATTCTTCATATGAGGCAAGAATACATTGAATTCACATAGTTTACCAATAAATCAACAATACATCTAGGGAGGTTGGAGTGTCACTTTACCATATGCTTCTGTGCGTATAATCTGCGTGAATACTTCTTTAAATATGTATCTGATACTCTGCCCTCTTAGCAGTATACACAGTACGCGTCAGAAGTAACCTAGCTTCCACGGTCCGCGGATAACCCTGTCAGGATAACCCGGTCTCACATCATCCACGCCCACATTCAACCGTGCATAAATTTGCATATTTAATGAGGTTCGTCTGTCACACTTTGGTTTCCGTGCGACAACTCCACCAAATATTGGCTGATTTCAACAAAAATTTTTACACACGTGTCTCGGCATAACTCGGATCATGTTTGAAAACCAGCATCAACTGGTGGAACAACTCGGTTTTCTTTGTAATGACGCTTTAAAATTCGCCCATACCAGCTAAAGAATGGTTTATAGTTTTGGATTGAACACTTATCAACGAGGCGAGGCTTAACAAAAAGGGGAGGCGTGTACACCGGAGTCCCCTACGGTAGGGGACATGTATTGCAGCGCAATACTCAGAATGCTTGTTCACCAACGGAGACATCCATTCTCTGTGTCCTTCTAGGAATGTCTGTTCAATAACAAAACCTGACGAATATATTCTGAGTGGTTTGAAATTGCAGTTTTATCGATACATTAAAACCAAGTCTGTTAAAGCATGCACACATAAACCAACATCAAAGATACATGCCTTCTAGTTGGATGAAGAGTGCAGGCCAAACAACATTGTTTAACGTGTTGATACAAAGCAAGTCAAATTATGAAGACAACAAAGCAAAAATCACAAAGCAGTCATTAGGTGGTTAACGATTAAAGACAAAACACACCACAACACCACAATCACTCATACAGATCAGCAAAAGTTTTTAAAAGCACAACTGGTTGTAGTACACAGGGTTCTCCTCGCAGTGAACAAGTGTGGCAGAACTTGTGCTATTTTGCGAAATTGCTGAAAACCTGCACCCTCTTTAATTAAAGTAGTTGATATAAAATTATTGTTTTATTATCGCACATTCCTGGAAAACAAGCTTCGAACGTGTAGCTGTGAGTAGCGAGGAAGCCATTACGTTTCGCAAAGCCGTTTCGTTTTGTAAGAATCTTCATCCTTAAAATGGATTGATGAATGTATTTTTTCATCACCTTCAGACATATAACCAGAAATGAGTTTGGCAGTTGGTGGAACTCTGGCAGGTTTGATGTAAGCTCTTGGATTATATTGGAGCGAACGAATACATTGTCCTCCATATGTAATGCGAGGCCCGATATTGATTTGGGGCTGAGGTGGTTCTCATGCATTTCCTGGGGAGAACTCTGGTACATGCACGGCTTTATTCAATCGGCACAACACAGCACATGTTATGGTGACAAAGTGAAAATTTAGCTCATGATGCGAATTGAAGTCACTCACCGGCTGTGTTGGACAAAGGATAACAAACAGAGAAAAGGACATTTAGACATTAAAAAAATTAATATGTATGAGAAAATGTCAATGGACGAACCAAGAAGGAGTAAAGGGGAGTTTTGTAACTACAATACTTACGATGAGGACGTGTTCCAAAAGGTCTACGTAACCCTGCGTACACTCGCGGCCAAACCTGAGGGCTCGCATACGGACGCTGTTGGCAATTTCGGGATGGTAGGCGGCTTTCTGTAGGAAGACAAAGGTGTAGTACAGGTGAAGGTAATCAAAAGCTGCGGTGAAAGCATAAGTAGTATTTTGCAAAGTGTGTCATCTTGGAACATTGAATAGCAGGAAAATGAGCACGAGTAAACGTTTTCATCCCAGGGGAATTAATTTATTCACCAAAATAACTGTCGTGACGAGGTTGAATTGTATTCACATTTTCATGTTTTCATGCTGTGACAATGTATGACCTAGAAAAACCGTTCCAACATCCAACTTCTGTGCAGACAAGACATGAATGAACAAATCTTTCATTGCAAAAAGTTGTAACATGCATCACTACACGTACGAACTTTCTTGATTGCTACAAAAAGGCAAACTAACTAATCCCCAACCGACAAAAGGCACTCTCGCTGGACCTATTCCAGAAAGGCCTCAAGGGCATACCTTGCAGGACGACAGCATGTCTGCTATGGCTTTCCGACTCAGATTGGCCGTTGCAATGATATCCTCTTGCCGACAGGAATTCCCAGCAGCCACTGCCTTTGCTGTGGCCATGGTAATGCCCTTGGTCTTACGAATGAAGTCCTCTGGTGTGGCTGTGCTCTGTGGAGGCTCACTGTTGTCAAACTCCTATGGGAATACGAGCAACGCAAGTCCCAAACTTTAACGATTTTTTTTACAATTTCTTTCACAGGGAAGTAACATCTACTTTCTTAGCAGCTGGAGGGTCCGAGGGACGGTTGGGGCAATTACCATAACACGACTCGGTGGTATACTGCTAAGGCCTCTCTCAATGAACGCAAGTCCTATTGCTTCTCTCACATCCAAGGATGGCACAACACTGGCATCAGTGTACTTGTTTTATGAATTACATTCACATTGGGAGCCAAAGGACAACTCTATTGTGTTAACGTAGCACCTTCCCCTTTTGCAAACAAAATATACAGAAAATCCCATTCTGTGACTGAACACCTGTAGTGTTACATACATTCATCTCCTGTTTTATGTATTCGATCGTTGCTTCGAGGGCGCGAGTTCCACGTGTGGCTTCATCCTCCACGGCTTTCACAGTTTTCAGCAGTGAAGTTACATTTGTAACCATAACCTGCAATAGTCGGAAAATATTTACAACAATTATTTCTTAGAGTATGTTACCTTCGATTTTGAGTGAATAACTTGAATTGCAATGCCATCCAAACAGGGTACGTGTATACCTTGGCTGAGCTCTTGAGTTGGTGCATGGATGCATCATCTGAAGGTTTTCCTGCAGAGCACTTGGTGGCACTCATCAGGTCTGATAGAGCTTTGGCCACATCTTTCACTGCATTGATGAGCACCACCTGTCTCAGAAAATGGCACACAAAATCCAAGATTGTGACCATTTTTTTCCATTGCTACTAGAATTTATCTGAGCAATTGTCTTATGGACGGATGCATTCATATGTACGAGTTCTTATTACTGCATTCAAACCTTGTAAGACTCAAATATCAATCCTGTAGGCCTGTTAAATACCTGTGTCTCTGGGTCATCAGCACC
Organism: Myxine glutinosa; assembly: GCF_964187855.1. Classification (NCBI taxonomy): domain Eukaryota; kingdom Metazoa; phylum Chordata; class Myxini; order Myxiniformes; family Myxinidae; genus Myxine; species Myxine glutinosa. The sequence continues at coordinate 217,801,252 of NC_136262.1, read as the reverse complement.
CAGGCTGGCTGCACCAAGCTTCACAGCCTCGGCAAGTTGTGTAATGGTGTCAACCGATGACTGAGCAGCCTCAGCCAGCTTGTCCTGACTAGCTGCAGCGCCGGATACAAGCAGTTTTGTATCCTCTACCAATGCCTTGGCTGTTTTCAGGATATTTTCCCTGTGGAAAGCAGAGAAAATGCCACCAGAAAGGGTTTAAGGTTACCTCTCAAAACACATCAATCACAAACAGAACAAGCAGCTTCGCAGAACAAAACCGGTGGGTGGGTGGGCGGGTCAGCAAGCGATCTCCACAAAGAAGCGTCTCCAACAACTTACTGAAATGGCACGAGGCCTTTATCTCGAGCAGTTATTCAAGATTGAAGGACATAAATACAAGCTTGTTAAGAATATGGCAGAAAGAGCCACCGGACCTGTGTTCAGCAAAGGAGTCATCACTCTCAGCATTGAGTGTGCCAGCAGAGGCAAACATAATGGTGGTGTCGAGGTCTGCAATTATCCCAGCCACAGCGCTTCCCGCTGTGATACAGGCCTGTGTGCCACGGTTCCCTGCCTGCAATGCTGCCAGCACCGATGATACCTGAAAGCAATAAGCACACACAGGTACTGTGCCCATGCAAACTATCCCCATTATAAAAATATATAAACTATAAAATCTCGACAAGACTCTCAGCAAAGATGAACAAATGAAATGTCTTTAAGTTCTATTATAGTGATCTAAGGTTCATGGAGGAGCATGCACATCAATCACATGAAGGACAAAGACATTGGTAGATATCAATTTATTTTATATTAATTACAAGGACTTTAGTAGATATAGGCCAACACATATGGTAAATGGGATTTGAATCTGGTTCCCTGCCTCATGAGCCAGAGGGATATAAGAGACAATGAGGGGAGACTTTAGGAAAGTAAACCTGACTTTAGGAAAGTTAAGAAGGAGCGGGTTACTGTTGGAATACACGCATCATAGATAGGCCAAGGAAAGGCCAAGGACAGAGTGCAGAGTGCACAAGACCAAAAAAGAGAGTAAGTTGAGAGAGTAAGTTGAAAACAGAGAGACCATCGTGTTTGTGATGAGAGAATATCAGTCCTTGCATTTCTACTTCTTTTTGAAAGAGGCAAATGATTTTGTAAACTTTAGAATCTGACGTCGCCAGGAAAGAAAAGTATGAAGCAGGGGCACCTGCCTAAAGGGAAGAACAGTACTTCACTGAGTTATGGATAATGGCCTTGTAGGCCATGTAAAATCCAGATTTACCAGGTAAGGACTGGGCACGGTAGAAGATGTGCAATATGCGGCCGTTTTTGAGGGCCATCAAACCTACAGTACATGCAGTTTTTGAGGGCATACAGTACAGTCAAACCTCACCGTCCACGTGTTCATGGTCTGCGATTTCGTGTATCTGCGCTTACCTTTTAGGCACCCATTCTCTCCCTCTACACCGATATTTCTGCGTACCCGAGGAAAATTGAACACCTCCCACCTTAAACTCGTTCGCTTTTCGTAAGTTTTTAAACACTTTCAATTCTTAAACACTTTTGACGAGGATGCAACATAACAAAAGGAACAGTAGAAAGGAACAAAATAATATTTCTGAAGAAAAGAAGGGTGATCTCTTCTTCTTGGTGTGGTGAAGAAGAAGACCCCTGTTGGTCTGTTGCATCGGGGATTCTTATTGGGGACCATCGACGATATTTGCAACTTCTGCCAGGCCGCTCCACACACAACAAAACACATTATCGAAGACTGCGCGGTCCTGTCTTCACCAAGGCAAGGGCACATCATAATACACGGAAGGCAACTGTTGGTCGCTCTTGCGAGATCAATCACTATACTGTACTGTATAGCTCCTCCAAGCAGAAAAGCCTTTTTATTGATGGTAAATGTTACTTATTTGATCTTATTTTACTCAATTGTTCTTATTTTTCGATTTAAATGTCTTGTTTTTCATTTACTCATGATTTTTGGACTTAATTGTTGAGGCTGGAATACATCTCATTGACTTACATGGTAAAAACTGTTTGCCATTTGCAATTTCGCCATTCGCGGATATTTACAGGAACATAAGCCCCGCGGACTGCGAGGTTTTACTGTATATCACCTGGCCAGAAGAGTTCAACGCAGAAGGTGAGGCCCTCAAGTTGAAGGAATTGAACCACTTATACTTGTGCATACTCAGTAGAGTGCATACCTCTGCCAGGCTGAACAGTTTACCTTTTAAATTGATATATGTGGGAAAATGACATGCCCAGACTAGGAATCAAACTTAGGTTTTGTTATTTTGAAAACATTTCTAAAAAGAAATTCCACTTTGATATTTTGGGGTATTTTGTGTAGCTCAGTGACAAAAAACAAATCTCAATTTAATCCATTTTAGATCCATATCTGGATATTCACCAAAATCTAATCATTCCATCCTTGTCACATACCCAACATCACCAAATTTTGGCTGAATCCATCCATAACTCTTTGAGATATCCTGTTCACAGACAAACAAACAGACAGGGGAGAAAACATAACCTCTGTTCATCTTCGGTGGCGGAGGTAAAGCGAGAACTGGTAGAGGAAGTATGAGGAAAGAGAGGAAGTAAAGCAATTGAAGGAAGTGAATATTTTCCAGCATGAGGAACAAAAGTGTCTACGCTCACACATTTTTTTTTTTTTTTTTTTTTTTAAATACTGAATCGAGGCTCGTGAAAGAGCTGACAACCGCGAGGGAAAGACAGCACAGAGGGACCGCGAGGGAAAGACAGCACAGGGGGACCGCGAGGGAAAGACAGCACAGGGGGACCGCGAGGGAAAGACAGCACAGGGGGACCGCGAGGGAAAGACAGCACAGGGGGACCGCGAGGGAAAGACAGCACAGGGGGACCGCGAGGGAAAGACAGCACAGAGGGACCGCGAGGGAAAGACAGCACAGAGGGACCGCGAGGGAAAGACAGCACAGAGGGACCGCGAGGGAAAGACAGCACAGAGGGACCGCGAGGGAAAGACAGCACAGAGGGACCGCGAGGGAAAGACAGCACAGAGGGACCGCGAGGGAAAGACAGCACAGGGACACCACGAGGGAAAGACAGCACAGAGGGACCGCGAGGGAAAGACAGTACAGTGGGACCGTGAGGGAAAGACAGTACAGTGGGACCGTGAGGGAAAGACAGCACAGTGGGACCGCGAGGGAAAGACAGCACAAAGGGACCACGAGGGAAAGACAGTACAGAGGGACCGCGAGGGAAAGACAGCACAGAGGGACCGCGAGGGAAAGACAGCACAGAGGGACCGCGAGGGAAAGACAGCACAGAGGGACCGCGAGGAAAAGACCGCACAAAGGGAACGCGAGGGAAAGACAGTACAGTTGGGACCGCGAGGGAAAGACAGTACAGTTGGGACCGCGAGGGAAAGACAGCACAGAGGGACTGCGAGGGAAAGACAGCACAGAGGGACCGCGAGGGAAAGAGAGTACAGAGGGACCGCAAGGGAAAGACAGTACAGAGGGACCACGAAGGAAAGACAGCACAGAGGGACCGCGAGGGAAAGACAGCACAGAGGGACCACGAGGGAAAGACAGCAGAGAGGGACCGTGAGGAAAAGACAGCACAAAGGGACCGCGAGGGAAAGACAGTACAGTTGGGACCGTGAGGGAAAGACAGTACAGAGGGACCGCGAGGGAAAGATAGCACAGAGGGACCGCGAGGGAAAGATAGCACAGAGGGACCGCGAGGGAAAGATAGCACAGAGGGACCGTGAGGGAAAGAGAGTACAGAGGGACCGCGAGGGAAAGAGAGTACAGAGGGACCGCGAGGGAAAGACAGTACAGTTGGGACCGCGAGGGAAAGACAGTACAGAGGGACCGCGAGGAAAAGACAGCACAGAGGGACCGCGAGGGAAAGAGAGTACAGAGGGACCGTGAGGGAAAGAGAGTACAGAGGGACCGCGAGGGAAAGAGAGTGCAGAGGGACCGCGAGGGAAAGACAGTACAGTTGGGACCGCGAGGGAAAGACAGTACAGTTGGGACCGCGAGGGAAAGACAGTACAGTTGGGACCACGAGGGAAAGACAGTACAGTTGGGACCGCGAGGGAAAGACAGTACAGTTGGGACCGCGAGGGAAAGACAGTACAGTTGGGACCGCGAGGGAAAGACAGTACAGTTGGGACCGCGAGGGAAAGACAGTACAGTTGGGACCGCGAGGGAAAGACAGTACAGTTGGGACCGCGAGGGAAAGACAGTACAGTTGGGACCCCGCGAGGGAAAGACAGTACAGTTGGGACCGCGAGGGAAAGACAGCACAGAGGCAGCACATCGAGGCTCGTGAAAGAGCTGACAACCGCGAGGGAAAGACAGCACAGAGGGACCGCGAGGGAAAGACAGCACAGGGGGACCGCGAGGGAAAGACAGCACAGGGGGACCACGAGGTAAAGACAGCACCATTTCATGAGGAATGAAAGAACGAAATAAATAATGATTAGCAGAAAGTGAATGGAGAGTTTTTTTGTTGGGAAGAGGGAAGCCAATGGTCGAGTGAAGGTGAAGATGAAAATAGAATGAGATTAGACGAGAGTGGGGATAATAAAAAGCAGTGTAGCCTACTGTGATACCTGAACAAGTCACGCAAAATCTGGAAAGCACTATGCACACGACTTACAGGTACAGCAACAGACACACTCGTGTTTAATAATTAATTAACAGAGATGTAATACCTGAATCGGACATCAAGCAAAATATAATTAAATATGATTGGCAAATTTAGCTTATGGATGAGCAAAGGAATGAGTAATGTAATGGCAAGCGAAACAATACATTATTGACTGGCAGACTAACTTGTCGTAAAGCAAATATGTTTTCAAGCTTGTGATCCCTCTGAGGTATTCAGCTCATTGGTACAACAGCAGGTTGGATAATATAAGCTGAAAATTAATATCGTGTTTTAACTGAAGCAAAAGTGATGCTGAACCTTGTCAGAAACGCTGCGTGCACACTCGATGAGTTCTCGCTTGGTGTAGTCATCGGTGGGGTCTGCCTGCAGCACGTTGGCCTTCTGCACAAGGAGCATGCAACCATGGCCTAGCTCCTGCACTGCGCCGTGCAGTTGCACACCCACCTGAAAAAGAAACCTAAAATCAGAAGGATATAGGGGGCAGGGGAGGGATGAGTCTGGTCTCACCTTTAACTGCCAAAGACAACAACCACTGAGAGGAAGTATGCCAACTCAGCATTTAAGTGACTGTTTTGGATTTGTTTATATCTTGAGGTGACAAGCAACACAAAGTGAGCTTAAAATGCAGAGCTTACAGGGAATGGATCCGTATAATGTGACGCTACGTAACGTAAATTGGCAAAGTAAACCAGAACATTTGCAAAATACAAAATATCATGAGTGGCATAAAATTGGGGAGAGGTGGAGGGAGGAAGACAGGGAGAGGGGGAGGGGAGGGGGAGGGGAGAGAACGAGATTCTCCATAGGGTATTGCCAGGGCCCTATTGTAGAGATGTATACAATAGGTTTCTTGGTACCATTGGACATCATCCCTTATAAAGGGATGATACAACATGTTTCTGCAAGTTAGCAACTCAAAGCGTTGGTTCGCAAAGCATGTTCTGTAGCAATGCACAATAAAGCAGTGTGATTATTATTATTATTATCATTTTTTATATACAGAATCGAGGCGCATGTAAGAGCTAACACATTGAACATGAAAACGTGCACAGACACATAAAACATGCAACGAAGGGAGCGTGAGACAAGCAGCGGAGGGAGAGGGAAGCACACAATCACAACAGTAGACAGCAAGGACGTCGGTAGATCTGTGGAAGGGGGCGGGCTGGGGAGGAGGAAGGGGTACATGGTATAAAGCAAATGAACACTGAGCAAAAGCAAATCTATATGAGAGTGAGGGAGTTTGTTCCAGAGGCGGGAGAAAAGAGGAATGAAGGAGTGAAGGTGAGCAGGGAGTCTTGATTTTGGCAGTTTAACCATAAGAGGGTTGCAGGCAGATCTTGTGCGACCTGTAGGAATATTTGCGGGACAGAGCCCAGAGAGAGCTGGGGGGGCAAGGCCAGAGAGGAGTCGGTAGAAGACGGAAAGACCACCAACCTGCCTGCGGTGAGTGAGTGAGAGGCCCTTGGAGTTAGCTTCATCGCGGGAGATTCCAATGAATCTGAATGCTTTGCTTTCAACAGCGTGAAGACGAGCTAGGTGTGAGGCAGGAGCACCGGCCCAGAGGGGAGAGCAGTATTCCATTGAGCTGCGGATGAAAGCCTTGTACGTGGTGAGGAGCTCAGGTGTGCCAAGGAAGGACTTCACACGACTGAGGATGCCCAGTCGGAAACTGGCTTTGGAGGCCAGATTTGAAATGTGGTTTTCCCAGGAAAGATCATGGCAGATAGTGAGACCCAAAAGTTTGAGTGACAGAACTTCTTGGAGAGGATTATTCAGAAAGTAGATGGGAGGGTTGTCCAGTCGGTCTTTTCGGAGAGACATCGTAAGAGTGTGAGATTTGTCAGGATTGAAAGACATGTTCCACTTGTTTGCCCAGTCTGTGATTTTGTCCAGGTCTGCAGAGAGTGAGGAGGCTGCAGACTGCCGATCTGAGGGATGAAGAATGGAGCGACAGAGAGTAGAGTCATCAGCAAAGAGATAGAGAGGATTTTCAAGAGAGTCAGAGAGATCATTGATGAAGACCAGAAAAAGCACAGGGCCCAGAACACTGCCTTGGGGAACTCCAGCCTGAACAGGAAGAGGAGATGAGAGAAACCCATTCAGGGCCACACGTTGACTACGACGAGAGAGGAAGTCCGCCAGCCATGCGTGGAGATTTAAAGAGGGGAGAAGAGGGGGGGGAGGGGAGAAGAGGGGGAGGGTGGAGGGGGGAGGGGGGAGGGGAGAAGAGGGGGGAGGGGGAGGGGGAGGGAAGGAGAGGGGGGAGGGGGAGGGGGAGGGATGGCAGGGGGAGAGCGGTGGGAGGAGGGAGGGGGAGGGGAGGGGAGGGGGGAGGAGGGGAGGGGGAGGGGGGGAGGGGGGAGGCGGAGGAGAGAGGGGGTGGGGGAGGGGGAGGGGGAGGGGGGGGTTTTGGATGGGGGAAGACAAGAGATGGTGGTGAACAGCTGTTTTAAAGACCTGGAGGGAGGAGAGGGATTGAAGAGAGTGTGGGAGTTTGTTCCAGAGGTGGGAGAAAAGAGGAATGAAGGAGTGAAGGTGAATTGGGAGTCTTGATTTTGGCAGTTTCACCAGAAGAGGGTTGCTGGCATATCTTGTGCGTCCTGCAGGAATATTTGAGGGACAGAACACAGACACAGAGCAGGGGGAGCAAGGCTGGAGAGGAGTCGGTATAAGACATGAAGACCACCTACCTGCCTGCAGTGAGAGAGAGGGAAAGGCCCTCAGAATCATCTTCATCGCGGGAGATTCCAATGATTCTGAATGCTTTGGTTTTAACCGCGTGAAGCCGAGCTAGGTGTGAGGCAGGAGCACCAGCCCAGAAGGGAGCAGTATTCCATTGAGCTGCGAATGAAAGTGTTGTCTGTGGTGAGGAGCTCAGAAGTGCCCAGAAAGGACTTCGCACGACGGAGGATGCCCAGTCGGCGACTGGCTTTGGAGGCCAGCTTGGAAATGTTGTTTTCCGAGAAAAGCTCATGGCAGATAGTGAGACCCAAAAGCTTGAGTGACAGAACTTCTTCAAGAGGAAATCAGAAAGTAGATGGGAGGGTTGTCCAGACGGTCTTTTCGGAGAGACAAAGTGAGAGTGTGAGATTTGTCAGGATTGAAAGACATGTTCGACTTGTTTGACCGGTGTGTAATTTGGTCTAGGTCTGCAGAGTGTGAAGAGGCTGCTGCCTGCCGATCTGAGCATTGGGATATGGAGAGGCAGTGAGTGGAGTCATTAGCAAAGAGATAGAGAGGATTTTCCAGAGAGTCGGAGAGATCATCAATGAAGACCAGAAAAAGCACAGGGCCCAGAACACTGCCTTGAGGAACTCCAGCCTGAACAGGAAGGGGGAGATGAGAGAATTCCATTCAGGGCCACACGTTGACTGCGACCGGTGAGGACGCCTGCAAGCCACGCGTGGAGATGTTCATGGATACCATAAGAGGAGAGTTTGGTGAGCAGAGCGGGGTGCCAGACCATATGTCAAGGGAGACAGCTCTGATTTCCTGTTTGGCATTGAGGATCTCCATCCATTGTTGCGACAACAGCAGCAGCATGTCCACAGTAGAGTGACCTGGTCTGAATCCAAATTGATGAGCCGAGATCAAGCCATTGGAGAAGAGGAAGGATTTGATGTCAAAAGCGATGATGGATTCCATGACCTTTCTGATTATTGGGAGCAGGCTGATTGGTCTGTAAAAGTGTGTAAAAGATTGAAAAATCTTCGTCATATAACCATCTGAAGGAATGTTTTAAAGTGAAAAACTTCAGCTAAATTAATCTGATACAATGTTTCATTCCTGTGTGACAATCTATATGAGGAGGCTTGTGCCCATTAATTATGGAATCTCACCTGGTGTATCAGTTGGAAAAGCTATGGAATGTAAAGTAACAGTTGCCGGAAGTGACACGTAAAAGCAATATTGTCATGCAAACTGTGTACATGATGTAACATTTAGCTCACGTCGTGGATACGAAAGTGTTGATACTGTATATATAACAAGCAGAGTAGTGCCAAGAATAATGATGATAATGATGATGATGATGATCACGATTTAGGCAAAATTCAGTTCAGTGCCAGGTGGAAAAATGAAGGCAGAGACAATTTATCAAACAAACACGTAAATGATGATGGAAATGAGAGAAATGGTTTGCTCTGGCTTCGTGGAATGCGCAACTCCAACATTAGCAGTCTGTCTTCTACTGCCTCCTCTCTGGCCTAGTCCCCCCAGCCCTGTTTGTGCTCTGTCCCCCAAGTACTCCTACAGGTCGCACAAGATCTGCCAGCAACCCTCTTATGGTTAAATTGCCAAAATCAAGACTCTATGCTCACCTTCACTCTTTCATTCCTCTTTTCTCCCACCTCTGAAACAAACTCCCTCACTCTCTTCAATCCCACTCCTCCCTCCAGGTCTTTAAAACAGCTGTTCACCACCATCTCTTATCTTTCCCCATCAAAAACCTTGATCATTTCTACCCCTGTTAATTCACCCCAGATCCACTTTTCTGAAATACCGACTTTCTTCCTGGAAGTCCGAGCTGTGTCCATGTGTTGTTTTTTTTTACCTCTCCCACCCCACTCCCCTTTCCCATGTCTCCTCCCCCCCCAAGCCCTCTCCCTCCCACAGATCTCCCGATGTCCCTGCTCTCAAATGTTGTACTTGTGTGCTTCCCCCTCTCTCCCCATCTCGTCTCCCGTTCCCTTTATTTTGTATCACGTATCAGTTTTTTTTTTGTCATTAATGTTAGCTCTTACACGAACCTCGATCTTGTATACAAAAAAAACAAAAAAAACATGCAAGCTGGGGCATGAGGAAGTTAGTGCCGGTGAGACCTACATCTTTGCTTTCCGCAGCCAAAGCCGCTGGCCTGCTCTGCTTGGCAAGCTGCGTGTACTCTGTAGTCAATTGGCTCGCCAGTGGTCCCAGCTCTTTGGGATAGCTAATCGACTTGGTGACCTGCAGAGAGAGTAATCGAAATAAATGTACACTCCACGATACATTTCATCACTGACCTTGTGTATAATACATACAACGTACTCCTGACAGCACAATGTAAAGTATAGGGCACACTGTTACAGCTGGAGAATTAAAATAAAAGAAGAAGACGTCATGCAGAGCACGATTCTTGCAAAATCCACTCCCCCCCCCCCCCCCCCCGCCAAAAGTTGCCATAGATACATCAAATTGTCCATTTCATTTTTTTTTTTTTTTTTTTTTTTTTTTTTTTTGTATACAATATCGAGGCTCGTGAAAGAGCGAACATTAATCACACAGAAAGACAAACCGACACATAAAACATATAACATAGGGAGCGGTAGACAAGATGGGGAGAGAGGAGGAAGGACACAAACACAACATTTGAGAGCAAGGACCGAGAGACATGGAGACATCGAGAGATCTGAGAGAGGGCGAGGGCTTTGGGGGGGGGGGGGGGGGGGGCGTGGGAAGGGGGCAGTGGGAGAGGTATAAAACATATGGACACTGCCAGGACTTCCAGGAAAGAAGTTGGAATTTCAAACAAGGTGGATCTGGGGTGAATTAGCGGGGGTAGAAAAGATCAAGGTTTTGGATGGGGGAAGATAAGAGATGGTGGTGAACAGCTGTTTTAAAGACCTGGAGGGAGGAGTGGGATTGAAGGGAGTGAGGGAGTTTGTTCCAGAGGCGGGAGAAAAGAGGAATGAAAGAGTGAAGGTGAGCGGAGAGCCGAGATTTCGGCAGTTTAACCATCAGAGGGTTGCTGGCAGATCTTGTGCGACCTGTAGGAATATTTGGGGGACAGAGCACAGAGAGAGCTGGGGGTGCAAGGCCGGAGAGGAGTCGGTAGAAGACAGAAAGACCACCTACCTGCCTGCGGTGAGTGAGTGAAAGGCCCTCAGAGATAGCTTCATCGCGGGAGATTCCAATAATTCTGAAAGCTTTGGTTTCAACAGCGTGAAGCCGAGCTAGGTGTGAGGCAGGAGCACCGGCCCATAGGGGAGAACAGTATTCCATTGAGCTGCGGATGAAAGCCTTGTATGTGGTGAGGAGCTCAGGTGTGCCGAGGAAGGACTTCGCACGACGGAGGATGCCCAGTCGGCGACTGGCTTTGGAGGCCAGCTTGGAAATGTGGTTTTCCCAAGAAAGATCATGGCAGATAGTGAGACCCAAAATCTTGAGCGACAGAACTTCTTGGAGAGGATTGTTGAGAAAGTAGATGGGAGGGTTGTCCAGTCGATCTTTTCGGAGAGACATAGTAAGAGTGTGAGATTTGTCAGGATTGAAAGACATGTTCCACTTGTTTGACCAGTCTGTGATTTTGTCCAGGTCTTCAGAGAGTGAGGAGGCAGCAGACTGCCGATCTGAGGGAAGAGGAATGGAGCGGCAGAGAGTGGAGTCATCAGCAAAGAGATAGAGAGGATTTTCGAGAGAGTCAGAGAAATCATTGATGAAGACCAGAAAAAGCACGGGGCCCAGAACACTGCCTTGGGGAACTCCAGCCTGAACAGGAAGAGGAGATGAGAGAAACCCATTCAGGGCCACACGTTGACGACGACTAGAGAGGAAGTCCGCCAGCCATGCGTGGAGATTTCCATGGATACCAAAGGAGGAGAGTTTGGTGAGCAGAGCGGGGTGCCAGACCGTGTCGAAGGCACGTGATATGTCGAGGGAGACTGCTCTAATTTCCTGTTTGGCATTGAGGACCTCCATCCATTGTTGAGACAGCAGAAGCAGCATGTCCAGAGTAGAGTGACCTGGTCTGAAACCAAATTGATGATCAGAGATCAAGCCATTGGAGAAGAGGAAATATTTCATATCAGAAGCAATGATGGATTCCATGACTTTGCTGATAATTGGGAGAAGGCTGATTGGTCTGTAGTTGCTAGGATCTGTTTTTGCACCTTTTTTGTGCAAAGCGGTGATGTTGGCTGATTTCCAAGCAGATGGCAGTTGACCTTGAGCAAAAGAGAGGGTGAAGAGAACAGAGAGAGGGTGAGATAGAGCAGCAGAGCAGGATTTTAGGACCCGTGGGCTGATGCCGTCGGGTCCAGTTGCAGAATCAGAGTCGAGGGTTGACAGAAACTTTTCCACCTTGTCAGGAGGAAAGGACACGGAGTCCAGGAGCAGCAGGGTACGACTGGGTATGGTGGGTACAGAGAGGGATGGGTTTGGGACACAAGATTTAGAGGCAAACACAGAGTTGAGGCATTCAGCTTTTTCACGTGCGGAGTCAGCTGTGTAGCCGTTTGAGGTAAGGGAGGGGATGGAGGGGGAACAAACACCAGAAACGGATTTGACCAGACGCCACCAGGATTTGGAAGAGGGAGACAGATAAGAGAGTTCGGTCTTGAGAACGGAGAGATATTGTTTCCTGGCTCTCCTGAGGGTGGACACACACTTGTTTCGGGCTTTATGAAAGGAAATGAGATTTCCTTCCGTTGGATTTGCTTTCCAGGAGACGAAGGCAAGTTGTTTCTGGGCAACAGCCTCACCACAAGATTCCGTGTACCATGGACGGGAGGAAGGGTATGACAACTGAAGACGAGATGGGATAAATCTGTGCATGAGAGAGAGCAATTTACTTTGGAAGAATTCCCAGGATGAGTTGATGTCAGAGGTGGTAGAGATGGGAGACCAGTCCAGATGATTGATGGCTGCCTGAAGACCGTGCCAGTTGGCCTGAGTGAAATGCCAGACTCGTCGACGCTGAGCAGGCTCCCTGAGGATGGTCAGAGAGATGTCCACTTTAACAAGGACATGATCAGATGTTCCGATCGGAGCAGAAGAAGAGCAGCAGACATTTTCAGGGAAGTTAGTCATAACCAAGTCCAGAAGAGAAGATGTTCCGTTGACTGAGATCCGGGTCGGGAAATTGACAGATTGTGTCAGTCCCAGTGAGTCGCAGAAGTCCTTTGCTGAGGAGCCATGGCTGGTGAGAGAGGTACCCACACCCAGCCAACTGGCATGATGACAGTTGAAATCACCACATATGAGGAAGAGAGAGTTGGGATGAGTAGATAGAAGTTGGTCCATATCATCAGACAGCGAGATGTAGATGGAGTCATCACTGTTTGGTGGACGGTACAACACACATATGAACAAGAGGTGGGAGCGAAGGGGAAGCCGTAGCCAGAGGTATTCCTGGGGGTGAGGTGGAGAGAGTGCAGTGCAGGGCGAGTGAGGAAGAGAGTTTTTGATAAAGATAGCAACCCCGCCTCCAGGACGAGGCTCAGGTCTATCATACCGGAGGAGGGAGTAGCCCGGGAGAGATACTATGGAATCAGAGACATCATAAAGGAGGAAAGTTTCTGTTAAGCAGATCACGTCTGGTTTGACAGAAGCAACCTGTATGGAGAGATCGGTTAAGTTTGAACGAAGGCCCCGGATGTTTGAGGTCCATACCGTTAATGAAGAGGAAGGGGGAGCATCAGATACAGAACAGGGGGGAGGAGGGGTAGGGTAAGATGTGGAAGAGGTGGAAGAGGTAGGGAGAGCTGTTGAAGGTGTGTCAGAGATTTCAGAATAGCTCGGAGAAAGGGAAGGATGGGGCGGACAAAAGGTTTGATGGTGATTGGGTGAGCCACAATGAGGTGTTATTTGAGGAGGGGGAAGAGCGAGGCAGAAGGTTGGGGGAGATGGAGGTGAGAGATGTCATTAAGATTTAAATTGACGATCTTAATCAAAGCTCAGGCCAATTGGATTAAAATTGATGATTTTTCAGATGAAAATTGATATTTAAGTTTGACCTTGAGTTTACCTTGTCTTTTGACCTCAACAATAGTTGATTTCCCAATTCAGTGATGCACTATGAAATTGCTGTTTAATTTTCAAGTCAATCCGATGAAAATTGATATTAGAAGTTTGACCTTGAGTTGACCTTTGACTTTTTCACCTCAAAAATAGTTGGTTTCCCAATTCAGTGACAGTATGCAATTGCTGTTTAATTGTCAAGTTAATAGGATGAAATTTTCAGATGAAATGAAATTTCAGATGAAAATTTTTTGATGAAAGTTTTCAGATGAAAATTGATGATTCTAGAAGTTTGACCTTGAGTTGACCTTTGGCCTATTGACCTAAAAATAGTTTCCCAATTTAATGACTGAATATGCAAATGCTGTTCAATTGTCAAGTCAATCGGATGAAAAATTACAATTTGGGGAATTTCACCTCAAGATGACCTTTGACCTCAAAATCAATAGGCTTCTTCCTTATGACCAACTCTACCATCTGGTGAAGTTTCGTGAAGATCGGTTTAAAATTGCGACCTGTAGGCGATTGACAGACAGAGAAACAGACAGACAGATGGAATAACGCACAAGACCAACCAATCAATATCCATGAAAAATTCTTGATTTTGGAAGTAATAAAAACCCATAATTTAGAGCATGGATATGATGCAAATCCTGCGCCGGTATTGTTCCAGCATAATTAGGCTGGCCATGCGGCTTTACATTCAGTCTATGTGTGTTGTGCAAGTTCATTCAAACACAACACATAACGAAAGGTTCAATCGTTAGATTTGTATATGCAGCTTTGGACTTCCCCACTCCACTAAATGCAGACGTACCAGCAGACAGAGGGCCTAATACAGTTGAATTAGAAGAGGAATTAACAAAAGCTGATAATTAGCAAGTGATGATAACACTGATGTATTTGCTAAGAACCGGAGAAATGTGAACCGGAGAAAAGTGATTTTGAATCGATGTGACCATGACAATTGTGATGCTTCCGATTGTGAACACAGTGATTACCATCTCCTGAGAAGTCACGGCAATGGCTTTAGCAGTCTTCACCATAACGGTCTGGTAGTCCACGTAGCTACCCTCAACATCCACGTCTGACCCATCATCAAGCTGCGGAAAAACACAAAATAAATCAGGCAAAAAGACAAATACGTAACGACTGTAGAGAATGTAAAAAAGTGACAACGAAATGGCACGACGAGGAGAAGGTAATGATGTGATTATTATCGAGGGAAGAAATGGGAGTGAGGATGGCAAAAGCTGGGAATTTAAGGTGTTTATTAAGCCTCAACCTATAGCATTGGGGAAGGTTCTTGTGGAGTTTGTTTCTACAATCAGCACACCCAATTTTTAATGCTAACACAGTTTCTTAGACCCCGAGAAGTACTAAACCAACATTTAGAAAAGTATTAGTATTTTTTTTTTCTTCCTGCTCTCCCAACATTCCAAATTTCCGAGCTCTATTTTACAACTGGATGGAACTTTCAGAATAAAAATTTGCATCAATAATAGGAATAAAAGTATGCCGAGTTGACAAAATTTATTTGAATTTGAGCGAATTTTAAGGTCATGACCCAATTAGTCATTTAATATTCTTCACCAAAACTCGACCAAGGTTTGACCATCAGAATAACATTGCCTTCTCTAGATAACTTGCAGAAAGGCGCATTTATGCTTCATTTACATCATACCACTCCAAGATAAAGGTCAAGGTCAAATGGTGGTCTGAAACAACCTGTTTTTTTTCTCATCGCCCAATTTTGCCAATGCGGAATCTCAAAGACCGCTTGATCTTCCAACATACTTTTGCATGCTGGAAGTTGTTCACCTTGTATTAGCCTGGTGTTGGCTTAATGGTTATGGTGCTGGCTTGGGATCCCAGGATCCTGTGTTCAAATCCCGGTGGAACGTTGAATTAGCACCAGGAGGGTTGACTGTCATCTTTCTGAGGTCGGCAAATTGAGTAGCAGCTCACTGGTAATTGGAGCTCTGCATCAGCGGCACAAACGTGCTTCCAGAGAAATGAGACAAACCAGCAGCCACCGGCTGCATACAAAAACAACAACCTAATATTTGATTTGCATCCTACTTTTCTGGATTGTGACCGAATTAACAAAAAAATAACACCTTTTTGATTATAACATGAATAATTTTCCTCAGATTTCCATGAAGTTGAGTTTTATGGATAAATTGTCGATAGGGAGACATTTTCTTAATTTATACTCCATCCCAAAATCTTGTGACGGTCAAGGTCATACGGTGGTCCGAAAGAAATATGGCCATCATTGGATCGCGGCCAAAGGGTAAGTCATGGGAGATCGCTGATGGCCGAGTTTCTTCTGGCCTTGTTTTTGGATCAAGAACTGAGATTGATGCAATTTTTTTGAGATGTGAGTATTAACCGAACCCAACTTTGTCTCCAAAATGTACCGTTGCAATAGGCCATTTCAATTAAAAAAAAAAATGAATCTTTGTATTACAATCTATACTTGTGCCAGGTTTGGTTGAAACCTCTTCAATAGGTCAAGTTATCGAATTAACAAATCTTTTCAATTATAGGGCACATAACCTTTTGACAATTTGAACCCAACATTTAATCAGTTCATCATTGTTGGTGTCTTAATGGTTAGAGCATCTGCTCTGGGTCCGGAGGAGGAGGCGGGAGGGGGGGGGGGGAGAAGGAGGGGGTGGAGGGAAGGGGGGGAGGGGGTGGGGGTGGTGCTTTGGACCACGGTCGAGTCATACCAAAGACTTCAAAAATGGCACAGGCTGCATCCTTGCTTGATGCTCAACATTTAAAAGAATAGAGCATGGACAAAAAACCACAGGATGGTAATAATGACAGAGGCTTTGAATGAACGAATGAACAGGCTTTGATGGGTCAAATGGCCTCCTCCTGCATCGAAGTTTCTTGTAAGGGAACAAATTTTCAATTATTGTCTTACAGTACATACTGCACTTGGGTAAGGATTCGGATACCCTTGCGAATGGTTCAGTGAATGTGCAGAGTATCGTTGAGAGAGGGGAAGACAAATGATGAATTGCGAAAGATGATGGGAATAGAGCCTGTGATGGATGCTGTGAAGAGGAACAGGTTGAGGTGGTTTGGTCATGTGTTGAGGAAGAATGAAAGTGACTGGTTGAGAAGAGTGATGGAAATGAATGTAGAGAGGAAGTAGAGGACGGGGACGGGGAAGACCGAGAAAGACTTGGCTAAAGATGGTGGAAGAAGAAATGCGGGCAAGGGGGTTAACAAGGAGAGATGCAGAAAATAGGGCAAAATGGAGAAGATTGTCATGAGGACCGCAAGGCTAACCCCGCTCTAGCAGGGAAAATGGCCTTAAAATGCCTGTTGTTGTTGCTGTTGTTGTTGTAGTAGTACATACTGTACTTGCTCAACATTTGGATGAACTAAGTTATGGGGGCACTGTATCAGCAGTACTGCCATGCCCCTGCAATAACTAATGCCAAGCCATAGCCAACCGAGCCGGGTTTACAATGGCAACAGGCACATACTCAGGAGGGGCACATAACGACCAAAATTGTTACTTTTAAAAAACAATTTACTTGAAAGGTGTATAGATATACAGTGCCTTAACATAAAAAGTTAACATAAAAGTGCTGTTGTTCTACAATGGTAACACATATATGTATATGAATGAATGAATGATCGTTTTAATACCATTTTTCCCCACTAGAGTGGGGGTTAGCCTTGCGGGCCCCGTGACAATCATGGTTCTTTTTTTGAGGCAGTTTTTATGGCCGGATGCCCTTCCTGACGCCAACCCTTGGTCGCCTCTTACGATGCGCAGGGATACGGTGTACCTATTCTAAATCGGGGTACACACCGTGATCATTCATCCCAGCAAGCTGGTACTCAATTTCCCGACCTCGGAAGGATGACAGGCTGAGAGAACCCTCCTGGCGTTAATTCAGCGATCGACCGGGATTCTAAATCAGGATCCTAGGATCCCAAGCCGGCACCCTAACCACTAAGCCAACACCAGGCTTTAACACATATATGTATAGAAATACCAATAAATAAAATCTGACCTGCTGTACTCTTACCTCACATTTATCTTCATCGTACACACATCTCCCATCCACCTGCCCTTTAATGTTATCAAACACAAAGGTTTCAACACCAGTCTGCAAACCAAAACTCTACCTTCAGGTGTTTATGGAAATGATAACGTGAATCGGCAAAAAAAAAAATCCGGAGATCAATCGTCAGTCAAATAATAAAATCAATTGATTATATCGATAAGTGTATTGACTCGTGACGTTTGAGCTTCTCTCTGGTCCTCACCTGGCTGAGCGCCTCATGGAGGGATTCCACAACGCTGCTCTCTGGTCCTACTTCTGCCGGCGATTCATTCAATGTTTCCCTCAAGTCCTCCACTGCATCACGCATGAGTTGCGCCGCTTCATCAATGGCGACGTGGGCGTGTGACTGTCGAAAGTAGATGAACAGTCGGTATTCTCCTCAAATTATGAATACATCTCTCCGAGGCCCATCCTCAAAGGAGTCTTTTAGATAGTACAATATTCAAACATACAAAATATTATTTGTCATATCATCTTTACACTTTTTATGAGCTAGATGAAATGACAAATCTAAACGACAGGCCTAATGATGGATTGCACATTAATGTATGAAATTGCTACATTATGAATCCCCCAGCATGTGCACCACAGGGGGAAAAAGGCTAAAAACTCATCCGTGTTAAGAAAAAAAAAATCCACACAAGTTTATTAGTTTACCCAGCCATTAATCACTTCAAGACCATTCAAAAGATCCCAAATGCTTCCATTCTGACCACAGCTGATCCACATCACTTAACAGCCTATCTAAGTGATACATACTTGGGAGCGATTCAGCAAAAAGAAAAACACAAGACGAAGAAGGGGATAATGGAGTATAGGGTAGAAAAGGGAAATGAGGTTGGAAACGCCTTCATTCCCGGATTTATGACTTCCTCCACTCACGTAGTCAATGCCTTCGTATCAATGGAACCCACACCTCTTCCAGTGAAGGTTACATTGTCCCAACGCAGTGATTTGGGCCCAGTCACGTTCCTCAGCTATATCAATGACCTCTCTGATACTCTGGTTCCACTGATAGTCAGACAGCAACTGTATCACTCTGCTGATCTGGAAATGATTAAATGTTCATTTAATATATGGAACATGTCCTCCAATCCTGGAAAAATCTCAGTCTCATCCTTTCTCTCTGGAACGATCATCAAATTAACCCACCCATCTATTTCCATAACTGTAAGAGATCGTCTCTTGAACTTCTACACTTCATCATCAGCTATGGCTTCTCCTGAGCTGACCATGTAGCAAAGCTGACTTCCAAAGCCAGCTGCAGACTGGGCATCCTTCATCGTTCTTTAAATAAATCAGTACTCGCAGCCTACAAGGCTTTTGTCCGTCACACAAGGGAGTACTGCTTAGCAATCCCCCCCCCCTTCCACTCCAACCTCCTCCCTCCCGATGGGCCAGCTCACCAGCATCACATCTTTAGATTCTGTAAAATATGAAGCTTTAACATTATTAGCATCTTCCTTGCTAAGGTTGAAGTGAGTTTTTACCCTATCATGGCCTCTCTGTCTGTCTTGTACCACCTCTCCTCCAGTCAAGCAACCTCTGCTCTCTCAGCCTTTGACACCGCCCAACAAGACACCAGGATGCATGCATTATTCCAGTAACCCTTCCTGGTTGAACTTCCAAAATACAGTCTGACTACACACCTCAAGTCTTGTGTTCCTCACTTCTCTCGTATGTAAGACTCGCTATCCCGAGGCTGTACTATTCCACTATTCCTTCCATAATTTCCAAAGCAGGCGGTGCACCATCATCTCACGTCATCTCTCATCCTTACCACAATCCTTATTACCTTCTGTGACCCAAGCTACCTAGTACAACCCTCTTACTTGCAGATTGCTGTGTTTCCTCCCCTACTCTTTTACTGTTCATTCATTCTCTTGCATGTAGTGTCCAGCTGTGGCACTAATGCTCCACTGTCAGTTCATTGCCTTTTTACCCTCTGTCACCTCGCTCTTCCATGACCCTCAATTCCGTAAAGAAAAACAAAAAGAGAGGGGAGGAAAGGAGTGGTATTCTGGATTGCTGAAGGGTGGGGAGTTGGGGGTGAATGGGGTGGAGGGGTCAAATTTCTACCGTATTGTTGAACTGTATGTAAGACGCAGATGGTCCTAATTAACTAAAGACAAGGAATTTATAGTTCTATAGGAAATCTCTGGAAACTTGTGAATGGTTTTCAAGTACACGTGTCTAATTGATTACTCCCTCGTCAATTAGGCAAGCATTTAACACAGGTGAAACCTGGAGAAAAATATATTGTGTGGGAGCATGGTGATAACATAAGGATGAAGTTAAAGACAAAGCAAGAAACAATGTTGTGATACAACAAGCTGAAAGCGAACAGCAAAGTGCAGAAAAACAATCATAAACTTTCTGCTGACCACTGGATTCGTGCTCCCAACAAAGATAAACCCAGCACAACATTATATAATTACCATTGTGTGCTTATTACAAAATGTCGCAAAATATTACCAGTCTCTGGCAAACCATTGCGAAACTGGAAGTTTTGTGGAAAGTCCCCAATTTCCTGGTGTGAAAACTTTCAGATCAAGTTGACTCAAGGTGGGAGAAAATACAATAACTTTTGTTTGTAATTTATGTTGAGATCTCCAAGTCCAGTGGTCAAAAAGGATTAGTTTGATTGTCACATAACACAATGACCATTTGCAGAAAGATCATTTGCTGTTGGTTAGTGGCACAGATAAGAGCTCGTAGGTACAATTACACGCCGCTCATCACGCAAAGTACTTGACTGAATGGACACTATGGCATATGGTGACAGAGCATCTGCGAATGGAACACAATAGGCAATACAAAAGAAGAAGAGTTTCTGCATGACAGAAAAAAAAAGAATAATTCTTTCTTGTAAAAGAGTGGACAGGAAATTACATCACAATGAAGTGGATGGTAAGTTGTTACATGCTCTTCAATAAATGATCCAATGACAAGGCAAGAAGAAAGATGCTACAGTGAGGTAGCAGAGGATAAGAAATCGGATTGGTTGAGAAGGTTAGGTGTGGCTCAGATTGAGAGGAAATTTCACGAAGTGTGAGGTTAAAGTAATCTTGCAGAGTGTCTGGGACAGAAACAAAGGAAGGTTTGATGGAGTCGATTGTCTGGATCGAAATACAAACCATCTGAGAGCAGTCGTGATCATTATCCCGGCCATGAAAGTGAAGCGCATAATCCTGAACAAGAGGGAATGGAAAAGGTCATGGCAGCTGTAAACCACCGGAATCTCCACCTGCCATCGCACCGTTCATAATAACTTACCACTTCATGAAGCTCAACTTAATGTAAAGTACATTGATGTCTACTATTGTCTTTGTCCTGAATGCGATTTATATATCAGCTTCTCCAGGAGCCATAAATCAATGCAATAAATAAATAAATAAAAATAATGAGAAGTGTTTTTCACACCACTTTTTTTTAAAATTGCTCTATAGTGCCCAAGTCTTTGTAGCTATATGAAAGGTTATATTACACGATCCCCGACCCCATTTATAAGTGGGAGTAGGGAAGTGTTTTAGGCCCCCACAAAAAAATAGAAAATAAACAAAATTTAATTTCTTCAAAATGCCGACAGGATTAGAACAGCATCAGACAAAGCCGGGTACCCCTGCTAGTGTGCGTATATATATATATATATATATATATATACATACAGTGCATTCAGAAAGTATTCAGACCCCTTCACTTTTTTCACATTTTGTTATGTTGCAGCTTTATGCTGAAATCGTTTAGATTCATTTTTTCCCTCATCAATCTCCACTCAATACCCCATAATGACATAGAGAAAACAGGATTTTAGAAAGTTTTGCAAATTTATTAAAAAGAAAAAACTGAAATATCACATTTACATAAGTATTCATACCCTTTGCTATGACACTTGAAATTTAGCTCAGGTGCCTCCCATTTCGCTTGATCATCTTTGAGATGTTTCTACACCTTGATTGGAGTCCACCTGTGGTAAACTCAATTGATTGGACATGATTTGGAAAGGCACACACCTGTCTATATAAGGTCTCACAGCTGACAATGCATATCAGAGCAAAAACCAAGCCATGGGGTCGAAGGAACTGCCTGCAGAGCTCAGAGACAGGATTGAGTCGAGGCACAGATCTGGGGAAGCCTACAAAAAAAATTCTGCTGCATTGAAGGTTCCCAAGAGCACAGTGGCCTCCATAATTCTTAAATGGAAGAAGTTTGGAACAACCAGGACTCTTCCGAGAGCTGGCCGCCCAGCCAAACTGAGCAATCGGGGGAGAAGGGCCTTGGGAAGAGAGGTGACCAAGAACCTGATTGTCACTGGCGATGAGGAATTGAGGATGAGGATGAGGCGACTCCAGAGATCCTGTGTGGAGATGGGAGAAACTTCCAGAAGGACAACCATCACTGCAACACTCCACCGATCTGGGCTTTATGGCAGAGGGGCCAGACGGAAGCCTCTCCTCAGTGAAAGACTCATGAAAGCACGCTTGGAGTTTGCAAAAAAGCACCAAAAGGACTCTCAGACTGTGATAAACAAGATTCTGTGGGCTTTCATGCATATATCCGGTACGACAGTCATGGGTGGTGCTGAAACTCTTTGAACAGATGCTCCTAGTTCTACTACGTTTTCTGCATAACCAAATTGTTAAATAAATACATGGATACTTTACAAGAGCATGGATTTGCCTATTCACCTAAGCAATTATATCTACAGTTTCCTATTGTATTAATAGATGACACTATAGTGCAGCAATAAGAGATATTTTTCTAAACCCAGCACTGGTGATTACAAGCTCTTAAAAAAGGGGAAGTTACACACATTTAGCTGAGCAGTACCGCACAGAATGACTAGCGTCACGTCATTACTTTCATTATCACACGTCTACCCAAACAAGAAAATCACAATCGCAACTTACAATAAATTGCAACGCAGAGGAGGCATAAACACCTAAAAACTTCAAAAACACCGACTAAAATGCTTTTGTTACTCATGCTTCACATAACTCAACTAAAGGTTTCACAAATAAAACTGGAGCAAGCAATCAAATATTGCATACCCTCACCGTGTTTCGTTTGGTTTTATAATACGTATTCTATTGATGTACTTGCATTCTAATTCTACATACAATACTTCATGGACATACTCACAATGTAATAGTACATACTTTATCGACATACTCACATTCTAATTGTACATACTCTCTACCGTGTGCCCCTATGTTTTGTGTTTCATATGTATTTTTTGATTGCTCGGCTTGTTGAGTGGTGTTGTATAAGACAAACTAAGTGTTGGAACACATCCCCCCATAATTACACTAATTCTTATGGGGAAAAATTCCCCACTATCCGTCGTTTCGTTATATGTCCAACTTTTCTGCAACGTATGTTGGACATCTAGTGAGGACCCCCTGTACTTACATTCTAATTGTAAATACTTTAAAGAGGTACTCCGTTGAAAAAAGATAGTGTACTAATCTGGCAACCACTAGGTGGCGTTTGTGGCCTATGTCAGCATATGCTGTGCGGACAAACAAACACACGGACCCAAATGCAATACCCTCTCCTTTGGTGAGGGTAATGAAATAAAATGTATTCTACAAATTACGTATGATTGTGGAGATCATTATCACACTGACAGTTGTATCACATCATAGCAAAGGCAATCGTGTTAATTTGATATTTTTACCTCGTCTTTAAACTTCTCATGTGGCCTATATAATACTGATATGGAAATAGCCCTTATGTTCCTTTCCCAGGATTATAAACGACAAACAATCTTGTATTTTTAATTATTCATCAGACAGACACAAATGGCGTATTTTAGTATGATTACCATGACATTGGTTTCATTTTTAAATATTACCCTTACATCTTTATTTACAAAAGCAATTATGGAATGCAAGCTGAAATTTGTGATAAAACACGCACATGCTTTACTCTCATGCCTTCAGAATGCAGAGCATTGCAAGTCACGCAAGAGGAACATACCAGGTTAAGAGCCACAAGTGGACATTGGTCTAGAGTGGCAGTTGGAGTAAGTAATTGTGAAATTCTGACAAACCTTAGGGTTTCCTCCTCCTTCCTTGGCTGCATAAAGCATCTGCAGAGCAGACTCTGCAAGAGTTTTTGTTTGATCCAGCAGAGCCAGTTGCTGCTGGTTGGTCGGAGTCTTTGAGGCCAAACCGACAGCAGCAGCTGTGAGTGGATTGAAGTAACTTGCAAGCTGGGACACCTGCACCCAAAAATAATGATTGATAAATGTGACCTCCTGCTGCATCTTCACACAAAAGTTAATGACACGTCTGCTTGGTTCCTGCCAGTATGTGCACTCACTGAGTTGTTCTGCAAGTAGGGAAAAAAATCATGAAGCATGTTAGAGTAGCCCAGTTTGATTTTCTCTTCCTTACAGTGAATGGTGCAACATCATGGCCGAAGTGTCATTCCAGTTAAATCTAACAGACATTTAGTTATGATAGGGGAGCAGCTAAACCCACCAGGTAGACATGGCCGAACAAGCATGCTATCCCAGTGACAACAGGGGGGCTGGGGGTGGCTAGCAATATTTTCTATCTAGTGATGACATCACCCTCTGTCATTGCAGCCCTCATCCTTCAGATAGGCAGGAAGCTTCCTCTTCCCTCTCTGCAGACCTTGATAAAATCACAAGATGGTCCAACATTTGAAATATGTATTTCAACCTTGACAAATCTCACACTCCCACTCTGGCTCTCTGAAAGGATCGTCTGGCAAACCCTCCCATCTACCGTACTTTCTTAATGAACCTCTGGAAGACGTTCAGTCTCTCTAGCGTTTGGACCTCTCCATTAGCTGCAATCTTTTTTGGGTAAATCATGGATCAAAGTCGCTGACTGGGAGTTCAGAGCACGCTATTCTATACAATCCTAACTCGACTAACTATTTCATTACCTACCCCCACACACGTAACAATATATTTTCCTATGCTGAAGACTGTTGTAAGTTCCGTTATGATTACAAAAACACCATGGCAAGATTTATTTTTGTCTACAAAATTGAGGCTCAGGGAATACCTAGAACACCGTAGAAAGGGGGGAAACACCAACAGCAGGGTAGAGGGACACTTTGAGGAAGAATGGGTGAGGAGAAGAATGAAAGCAAGGGGAGGGAAAGGAAAATACAGGGGTGAACTAGCTATGTTGCAGGCTCAAACACAGCAAGAAGAGGAGAGGAAAACCAGGGCAGAAAAGGCAATGGAGCAAAAAAAAAAAAAAAGCTGGAAAGGAAGGGGTGGCTTGGGGAGGGTTAGAGAGGGGGGAAATAAAATCATGGGTATGGATGGGGGTTGA
Source organism: Myxine glutinosa (assembly GCF_964187855.1). Lineage (NCBI taxonomy): Eukaryota > Metazoa > Chordata > Myxini > Myxiniformes > Myxinidae > Myxine > Myxine glutinosa. Next base: position 217,776,459 of record NC_136262.1, on the reverse strand, counting down.
CCTGAGGAAGTAGTGAACAGCCATTTTGTAGCTCTTGAGAGAAGAACGATTTTGAACAGATTGGGGGAGGATGAGGATGGGGAGGTAGTAGTATGGCGGCCATTTGGGGAAAAAGCCTCTAGCTTTTGAGCTGGCTGCACCCACCTTGTGTAAACAGACAACCCCAATAATTTCATTAAGTGGACCCATTTGGACCATATTAGGAGGGTTGTCAAGTTCTTGCGGTGTGCGGGGGTTTACGAGAATGCGATTAATGTCTGCTGGTGTCAGGGTCCAAACGCGTTTTCTTGAATTCTTAAAATCACACATAACTCTGCCAATAATGGACATAGAGGGTCGTGTGAGGTGTCAAAATGATCAGAGTACTTCCATACAATATGTAAGCTACAACCCAGCTGTCAGTGACATCTGCGGTTACCTCTGGGTCAAGAAATCTGTAAAAATGGTGAAATGTATATTTTGTTTTAGATTTTGATACATCATAAATGTCTTCATAACTCAGAGAATAAGGAAGGTATTGGTTTAATGTGTACTTTAAAAGTTTCCCAGTACACTGTGCAAAATGATGATACCACACAAATATATCTGATATTAATATAATGCATGAAGTTTACAATAAATAAAGAAAGTAAATAAATGAAATTTAAAAAATAAATAACTAAAGATGAATAACTAAAATATGACAAATAAATAAATATAGCATTATATGTGTCGTTATGCATGTGATATTACTAATGCTGGTATTTTTTTTCAGGCCATCAAGCATGATAAGACAGTTGGAAAAAGATGAGTGACAACTGTTCCTAACAAGAAACAGCGCATTTCTGAGACTCAGTGGGATGCTTGCATTTTCTGCCAGGATGCTCATCTTCCGATTTTGAAGGCATCATTTGTTGGGGCCGAGAAGGTAAAAGCTGCTCACACAGAACGTGTTTCACTTGGGGACAACAGTATAGCACTGGAGCGTTTAAGTCCTGATATTAACATTCTAGTTGAGAAGGGTGGTAAATGGCACAAATCATGTTACGCCACCTTCACAAGTTCACTGAACCTGAAGCGTATGAAGGACAGACAATCGAAACAAGTTTCTGGCAAAGCAGTCGTGTCAGAAACACCGGTAGCAGAACAGCACAGTGTTGCACTGACAAGGACTGTAGTTCCTGGTGTTGATTGGAAGTCTTGCATCTACTGCCAGAGTAGGTCTCGCAAAGATCTTCACCAAGTGATGTCCCATGCAGTCAATGACTGTATCCAAGACATCGCCAAATCTGACCATAAACTCAAGTGTCTGATTGGTCAGAATGACTTGATAGCATTCGAGGCTCATTATCACAGGAGATGCAAAATAAAGGATGAACGTTTGAGCTCGGCTACAGCACAGGTACAGGATTCTACCACATCAGACAAGTGTGCAAAAGCTTTTGAAAAACTGACGCATATGCTTGACGATGGCTTTGATGCAGGCAATGTGTACTCAACGAGTGATGTTCTCACACATTACTGTATACTCCTCGATGATGAAGGCATACAATCAACATCATGTCGATCCCACCAATTAAAGCAGAAACTACAGAAGCACTATGGATCCAGGATCCTCTTCAAGCAGCAACGTGACAAATCAAAGCCATTGTTAGTGTTTCCAGCCCTGTCCATTGGAGATGCAATTGAGGCTTTGAGAACAACATCAGAAACCACAGCGTCCATGACAGATGCTTCAGAATATGTGCCTTGTGGTCGTTCTCATGATCAACTATTCTTTCAAGCACTAAGCTATGTGTGTACCAAAATCAAAGCGGGTCTCGATCATGTAAAGTGCATTGGTACCTATGATGATATCAACATTTCTGCCGCAGAAACATGTGTCCGTGATAGCCTGTACCTGCTCCTTAAATGGCTGTATACCAACTCTGACGAAGCAGATTCAACTGAAGAGTTGGAAATGAACTGTGATGACGACATTCACAACCGCATCCTTAATACTGGAGCAACCATTCTCTTTCATGCAACAAACAGTAAGAAACTCACACCTAAGCATGTTGGTACGGCTCTCTTTGTACATCAACTGACAAGGTCGAAGACTCTGGTTCAATATCTGCCACAATATGGGCGACTGTGTCAGCTATGATACACTACACAGAATAGACACCACAATTGCAGCAGACCAACTTGAACTCTTTCATGAAAATAACAATGTTGTTGTTCCAAACTCACTTGTTCCTGGAAGGTTTGTGCAGTTTGCTGCTGACAACTTGGACATTGTAGAAGAAACCTTGGATGGCAAGGGAACATTTCATGTGACCCAGATGGCAGCTTTCCAGCGTGGCCCCTCTGAAAACATCCCCCATTCATCATCTGTCATTGGTAAACAGAAGTCTCTAAAGTCTGTTCCACATCAGCTGAATGAAATCGAGTCCGCTAATCTACAACCAACCCGACAGTTGCCAAAATTCACAGCACCAGTGTCCACGGACATCATGACATGCGACGAAGTGGTTTCACAGGAAGCTCACCTACTAGATGTTGTCTGGTTATGTGCCAGAAAGAACTCTCAAGAGAACCAGAAGATTCCAGGTTGGACAGCATTCAATCAGAAAACTTCAGACAAAGATAGTCCACAGAGTATCACTGGATATTTGCCGATAATTCCAGCTCCAGCCCATGAGTTGGATACAATCGCAACAGTGCTCACAAGATGTCAGGCCATTACTAAGCACTTGGGACAGCCACACGTTGTGATTACATTTGACGAGGCTTTGTATTGCAAAGCCAAGGAACTCATTTGGCATAATCATGACGATTTACGGAACGTCATTGTCAGGCTGGGTGGTTTTCACATTGGCTTGAACTTCTTGAAGACCCTTGGACATCACTTCAAAGACTCGGGTCTGGCGGAAGTGATGTACGAGTCAAGAGTGTACACTGACACAACTGCCTACAAAATCATGGATGGAAAGAGCTGGAACAGGGCTGTGAGGGCTCACAAGTTGATGACAGAAGCAATCTGGAGACTCTTGTGGACGCAGTATGAAGTATGGCGTACTGACACTGGCAAGGGTGATGACCATGTACAACACGAAGCATTAATAGAGCTGAAATACGTGCTCGAAAGTGACAAGGAATCAGTGCTGACATCTTGTCTGGAGAAATCCACAAAAGTAATGCAACAATCACTACACGAGTTTGACCAATTCATTGAAGAAAACTCAAGCAATCCAACGTTCATGCTATGGAAGCAATATCTTGATTTCGTAAGCACACTGTTATGCTTTATTAGAGCTGAGAGGGATGGGAACTGGGAGCTCCACCTGGAAATGTTCAAAGAAATGCTCCCACTGATGGCTGTGTACGACCATGTAAACTACACCAGGTGGGGAGTTGTCTATCTTGCAGACATGCAACAACTGAATGAGACTGCTCCAGAAGTACAGGCTGAGTTCACATCAGGAAACTTTGCTGTCAAACACAGGTCAGAGAATTTCAACCAGGTTTCGACAGATCAGGCACTGGAGTTTGTAAACAAAATGTGCAAAGTATCGGGAGGTCTCATTGGCATAACTCGCTCAGAGTCAGCAATGAATCGCTGGTTACTTACCTGCAGTGAGAGAGCACGACTGGCTGATGATGCACGTACACTGGCTCGGATGAAATCTGCTGTTTCCACTGCACACAAAGATGGTTCATCCTCCAGGCTCAAACGAGATGAGAATGATGTCCAAAAACTCGTCACCCAGCTTGAAAGTTTCAACCCTTTTGGACGTCAAGAGAACGAGTTGATTTGTATAGCAACAAATGATGTTGCTCCAAACAACGTGAAGGAAGACCTGATGACAGCAAAAGATCGTGGTAAAAGGTTGGTGGAAGAGTTCATCACTTCATGGCTAGGGCCATCACCAATAAAGGGTTTCTTTGATCCAATAAGGAAGAATAATTCCAAGACATTTCATGATATGTCGACGGAGTCATGCAGCATTAAGTCAACACCTAAAAGACTGAAGGCAGACAGAAAAATATACCATAGACTTCTATCAGCAGCAAGCTCTGGTCGGGGCATAAAATTTGCCAACATACTACGGCATGAGCTCTACCCTGTCCCGCCCTTGTTGGCAATCCTTGATGGTCAACTCCATCGAACAGACAAATCCAGTCTTGCACACATCTTAGGTGATAAGCATGCGGTGACTGAATGTCCAATCTCAGAAGAAGTAAGCTGTACTCTGACGCAATGGCCATGGTACAAGCCATACAGAAACCTAAAGAATGCCAGACATTTGGAGATTATGCTGACCATTTCACATCCACAATTTTTGCTAACTTTGTGAATGGGTGCAACAGAGTTGACATCATATTTGACACCTACAAGGGAAACTCCATCAAGACATCAACGCGGGAGAAACGTATCGGTAAAACTCATCAAGTGAAGCGTATTGTCGACAGTCGAAGTGTGCCACTGCCTACCTCATGGAAATAGTTTCTTGCCCTTGAGAGCAACAAGACCAACCTTATTAGCTTCCTTGCTAAAGAGATGTTGCTGAAAGCTGCGACACTTGCAGATGGTCAAGAACTCATTGTTGCTGGAGGAACAGCATCTGGTGAAGGTGCTGTCTCCTCTTCGAAAGGAAACCGTAGGCATCTTTACTCAAGCCAAGAAGAAGCTGACACCAGACTCATTCTGCATGCCTTGGACGCCGTGCAGCAAAGTTATGCAAAGATTGTGATCTGTAGTCGAGACACGGATGTCTTGGTCCTCGCTCTGCATCATGACCTTGGCCCCAATGTTTGGATCAACTGTGGCACAGGAAAGAAACCAAGATTCCTTCCAGTTAACCTCATTCGGCAAGGTCTTAGCTCTGAAGTAATAGATGGGTTGCCTCTATACCATGCCTTAACGGGATGTGACACTACCAGTCAATTTGCTGGACTGGGGAAGAAGTCAACATGGTGAGTAATGCTACAGCATGCATCCCTCTTGTCATATGCTCTCTCTGGACATGTAGGAGCTACGCTCACACCAACGAGCATGGCCCGAGTGGAAATGTTTGTAATGAGGCTGTATTCGCCATCATGTGACAAACATCAGTCAATTGACAGTCTACGATGTAAACTCTTTCACCATAAGGATGACCCGAGTAAACTACCACCAACAAAAGATGCCCTGACATTTCACATCATGCGAGCTACCTATCAAGCCCTGATCTGGACACATGCAGGACAAGCATATCCTGACCTTCCTCCACCAGAGGAATGTGGATGGCACATCGATGGCGCGAAGTACCAAAGCTAATGAGCCTCGTACCTGTACCAGATGCCTGCCGCGAGTTAATAAGCTGTGGATGCCAGATAAGTTGTGCATCATCAAGATGCTCGTGTAAAAGCATGTCCGTCCCATGCATTGGTGCATGTAAATGCGGACCAAGATGCACAAACCTGGCAAACGCTCTGGCTGGTGATGAGACATCTGATTCAGAAGCAGATGATTAGACTAACTCATGGACTTTCAGATGCATTGTAATTATGATGGACATTTAAGTGAATTGTGAACATGATAGACATTAAAATGGATAGTTACCAAGATGGACATTCAAGTGAACTTTTATTTTGCTGGACATCTTAGTTAAATCATGAACATGATGGGCATTCAACTGAATAGAAAATATGATGGACATTCAAGTGAATTCTGATTTTGTTGGACAAACATTTAGTATTATGAAACACGTGTATCTCCAAATTAAACATTTATGGTGTATTTTTGTGTTTGTGTGTATTATTCCACAGGTGCCCAAAATAATCTAAGGCATCTATAATTAATGTCTCTTTAGTCTTGATAATGTGCAATGCAGTCGCGAAAATCATCATATTTATCTCGATGTTATACCTGAAGTAATTGCCAATATCACATCGACTTTATCCAAACTTATGTTGTATGCATACCATGAAGAAAATAAGGGGGTACACTTAGGTTTTGCGGTATTAAACTCAGAAATATTAATATCAGATATATTTGTGTGGTATCATTATTTTGCACAGTGTACTGGGAAACTTTTAAAGTACACATTAAACCAATACCTTCCTTATTCTCTGAGTTATGAAGATATTTATGATGTATCAAAATCTAAAACAAAATATAAATTTCACCATTTTTACAGATTTATTGACCCAGAGGTAACCGCAGATGTCACTGACAGCTGGGTTGTAGCTTACATATTGTATGGAAGTACTCTGATCATTTTGACACCTCACACGACCCTCTATGTCCATTATTAGCAGAGTTATGTGTGATTTTAAGAATTCAAGAAAACGCGTTTGGACCCTGACACCAGCAGACATTAATCGCATTCTCGTAAACCCCCGCACACCGCGAGAACTTGACAACCCTCCTAATATGGTCCAAATGGGTCCACTTAATGAAATTATTGGGGATGTCGGTTTACACAAGGTGGGTGCAACGAAGTTTTAAAATATGGCCTATGGCCGCCATACTATAGGGGCAGGGCATGGAAAGAGCAGAATGAAGGCAGTATAAGACAAAGACCACCAACCTCTAATTGATGTGGGATTCAGCACCCAAAGATTCAGATGCATCACAGTAGATTCCAATGATTTTTGAGGGCTTTAGTCTCCATAGCATCAAGATGTGCAAGGTGTGAGGCAGGGGTGCCAGCCAAAAGGGCGGGAAGTACTCCACTGAGCTGCAGTTGACGGCCTTGTAAGTCATTGAAAGTTTGAGTTTGCATAAGAAAGACCAAGCAGTAACCCGGGTTGCCCCGTGATTTTAAATCTTTACATAATTAATCATAATTTTACATATTTAAGTGATTAAGGTGATTAAGGCAGAATTAAATTTACATAATTAATTAATCTATTTTAGGGGGGGTGTAATCCGGATTCGTGTGATAGGAAAATCCTTTGTGACACAAAATGTCTACATGCGAGTGGATCATGTGTCTCCATACGAGGGGTGGAGCTATGCTAATTAGTTAGGGCATAGGGGTAAATTCCCAGTGTGTAATCGCCTCTGTGATTTTTCCCTTTTTTTATTTTTATACAAGATCGAGGCTCGTGAAAGAGCTAACATTAATCACACAAAAAGTCAAACCGACACACAAAACACAAAAAATAAGGGGAGCGGCAGACAAGATGGGGAGAGAGGGAGAGAGGAGAGAGGGGAGAGAGGAGAGGGGGAAGGACACAAACACAACATTTGAGAGCAGGGACAATGGGAGAAATGTGGGAGGGGGAGGGCTTTTGGGGAGGTGGGAGAGGTATAAAACATATGAACACTGCAAGGACTTCCAGGAAAGAAGTTGGAATTTCAAAAAAAGAAAAAAAAAAAAAGTATCTGGGGTGAATTAGCGGGGGTAGAAAAGATCAAGGTTTTGGATGGGGGAAGATAAGAGATGATGGTGAACAGCTGTTTTAAAGACCTGGAGGGAGGAGTGGGATTGAATAGAGTGAGGGAGTTTGTTCCAGAGGCGGGAGAAAAGGGGAATGAAAGAGTGAAGGTGAGCAGAGAGCCTAGATTTTGGCAGTTTAACCATAAGAGGGTTGCAGGCAGATCTTGTACGACCTGAAGGAATATTGGGGGGACAGAGCACAGAGAGAGCTGTGGGAGCAAGGCCAGAGAGGAGTCGCTAGAAGACAGAAAGACCACCAACCTTCCGTTTCCGGTCTTGCTGGCGACGGTTCGTTTTTTCGCAGGTCTCCACGCTCTCCATCGAAATCGAAGTTAAGTCATTGTTCCAATTTGTATTTTCGTTATAACTGTATTTCTTTTATGGTGTATGTACGTTTATTGTCCCGTCAAAGATTTTCGGTGCAAATCTTTCATACCTGTATTGAAAATCGCGTTAATTCGTGTCGTCTCGAGGTCTTGTACAGTGTACACTGTACAACCTTGAGGCTTTGTTTTTCTCTCAGCGCCTGTCGTTTGTGATCCAGTAACTTTCGTTCTCTGTTTTCGCAGTCTTTCCACCCCAAAGCCTACTTCCTTACGTAAATCTCAACTCAAAAAAAAGAAAAAAAAAAAGACTACCTTCTCTGTGCTCATTCGTTTATTCATTCTTATTCGTTCGTTCGTTCTTCGACCACGTGTTTCTCCCCCATTTCCCCAGATAGATTGTCAAATTTCAATTCGTTATTTTATCGTCCATGTGATATTGTTTGATTATAGTTAGTTTTGGTTTGAATTTCCTGTAACTCGTAATTAATTAATCGTTTTCTGCCCTTGTGTGTGGCCTTGTAGTTGTACCCCCGTCGGTGTTTTGTTAACTTAAGTGTGTTTTGCTTGGCTCTTGGTTTTTTCCCTTCTACCCCGAACATAATACTGTCTAACGTTCTAATTCCCCACCCCCCCCCCCAAAAAACAAACAAAAAAAAACAAAAACATTTATTTTATTTTCTCCACGTGTACTGTTGTCTCATCCTGTATTTTCTGTCCAGGTGTGCTGTTCGCCCCACCCCCATTATCTCCTTGCCATCCACCGTTTGCCCTGTTCACGTGACTCGTGGTGGTCCCTCTCGGCTCTCCCCCCGTTGGTATTTTTGTGCATATAAGATTGTTCATAGTTCTGTTTAAATATTTTTAAATATGTTTAACCTTTCCCCTTCTGTTTTTTATTCAGTGGTATATTACAACACGCTGTTTTTCTTCCTATTTAAAAGGCTTTTCTCAATTTCCTCTCCAACTCATTCCACTTCAAAAAAAAGAAATTCAATATCTTATACATCTCCCTCACTACATGGTCTAAATTCACATTCATTCCATCCCTCCTCCATCATCCTGAACCGGATTGCTAACTTGAAAATCACAACAAACCCAATTTGTTATCAATGTTCGTCTTTCATTAATCATCCACTTTCTAAACTCCCCTCTTGCCCCTCCCATCCAAATCCCCCCCCTTGCACCTACACTCCGAAACTTCCCCCTTGCCCCTCCACTCTTAAACTCCCCCCTTGCCCCTCCACTCCTGATCTCCCCCCTTTCCCCTTCCCTCCAAAACTCCCCCCTTGCCCCTCCCCTCCTAAACTCCCCCCTCACTCCTCCCCTTCAAAACTCCCCCCCAATCCCCCCCATTCAATTCTCCCCCCATACCATTCCTCTCCAATTCTCTCTCCTCCCCCCTCCTCCTCCAAGCTGCCTCCTCCCCACTTCGTCTCCCTTCTATCTCATACCTCCACCCCCCCAAACCTTCTACTTTCCTCTGCCCCCCCTCAAACAACCCCTCACTGTGCCGCATCCCTTCACCAGCAAACCTTTCATCCTCCTCATCCTTCCCTTTCTTGGAACTCTTCTGCAACATCTGAAACACTATCAACTGCTCTCCCTACCTCCCCCTCTCATCCTTCATCTTACCCTACTCCTCCCCTCCCCTGTCCTGTACCCGATGCTCCCCCTCTCTCTTCATTAACGGTATGGACCTCAAACATCCGGGGCCTTCGCTCAAACCTGACTGATCTCTCCATACAGGTTGCTTCTGACAATCCAGACTTGATCTGCTTAACAGAGACTTTCCTCCTTCAAGATGTCTCTGATTCCTTAATAACTCTTCCTGGTTACTCCCTCCTCCGGTATGATAGACCTGAGCCTCGGCCTGGTGGTGGGGTGGCTATCTTTGTCAAAAACTCTCTTCCTCACTCTCCTTGCACTGCTCTCTTTCCTCCTCACCAGCAGGAGTACCTCTGGTTACGGCTTCCTCTCCGCTCCCACCTTTTGTTCATATGTGTTCTGTACCGTCCCCCAAACAGTGATGACTCCATCTACATTTCAATGTCTGACAACATGGACCAACTTCTATCCACTCATCCCAACTCTCTCTTCCTCATATGTGGTGACTTCAACTGTCATCATGCCACCTGGTTGGGTGTGGTTCCTCTCTCACTAGTCATGGCACCTCAGCAAAGGACTTCTGTGACTCACTGGGATTGACACAATCTGTCAATTTCCCGACCCGGATCTCAGCCAATGGAGTATCTTCTCTTCTAGACTTGGTTATGACAAACTTCCCTGCTAATGTCTGCTGCTCTTCTTCTGCTCCAATCGGTTCTTCTGATCATGTGCTTGTCAAAGTGGACATCTCTCTGGCCATTCTCAGAGAGCCTCCTCAGCGTCGACGAGTCTGGCATTTCACTCAGGCCGACTGGGACGGTCTTCAAGCAGCCATCAATCGTCTGGATTGGTCTCCCATCTCCACTGCCTCTGACATCAATTCTTCCTGGGAATTCTTCCAAAGCAAACTGATCTCTCTCATGCACAGATTTATCCCATCTCGCCTTCAATTGTCTTACCCTTCCTCCCGTCCATGGTACACTGAATCTTGTGGTGAGGCAGTTGCCCTGAAACAACTTGCCTTTGCCTCTTGGAAGGCTAATCCAACTGAAGGAAATCTCAGTTCCTTCCACCAAGCTCGGAACAAGTGTTTGTCTACCCTCAGGAGTGCCAGGAAGCACTATCTCTCCTCACTCAAGAATGAACTCTCAAACCTGTCTCCTTCCTCCAAATCCTGGTGGCGTCTGGTCAAATCCGTTTCTGGTGTTTGTTCCCCCTCCATCCCCTCCCTTACCTCAAATGGCCACACAGTTGACATCGCACGTGACAAAGCCGAATGCCTCAACTCTGTGTTCGCCTCGAAATCCTTAGTCCCAAACCCATCTCTCTCTGTTCCCACCTTTCCCAGTCGAACCCAAATGCTCCTGGACTCTGTGTCCTTCTCTCCTGACAAGGTGGAGGAGTTTTTGTCAAACCTCGACTCTGATTCTGCAACTGGACCAGACGGCATCAGCCCACGGGTCCTAAAATCCTGCTCTGCCGCTCTATCTCACCCTCTCTCTGTTCTTTTCACCCTATCTTTTGCTCAAGGTCATCTGCCAGCATCCTGGAAATCAGCTAACATTACCGCTTTACACAAAAAAGGTGCAAAAACAGATCCTTGCAACTACAGACCAATCAGCCTGCTCCCAATTATCAGCAAAGTCATGGAATCCATCATTGCTTCGGATATGAAATCTTTCCTCTTCTCCAATGGCTTGATCTCTGATCATCAATTTGGTTTCAGACCAGGTCACTCTACTCTGGACATGCTGCTTCTGCTGTCTCAACAATGGATGGAGGTCCTGAATGCCAAACAGGAAATCAGAGCTGTCTCCCTTGACATATCAAGGGCCTTTGATACGGTCTGGCACCCAGCTCTGCTCACCAAACTCTCCTCCTATGGTATCCATGGAAATCTCCATGCATGGCTTGCGGACTTCCTCTCTGGTCATAGTCAACGTGTGGCCCTGAATGGATTTCTCTCATCTCCCCTTCCTGTTCAGGCTGGAGTTCCCCAAGGAAGTGTGCTGGGCCCTGTGCTTTTTCTGGTCTTTATCAATGATCTCTCTGACTCTCTGGAAAATCCTCTCTATCTCTTTGCTGATGACTCCACTCTCTGCCGCTCCATTCCTCTTCCCTCAGATAGGCAGTCTGCAGCCTCCTCACTCTCTGAAGACCTGGACAAAATCACAGACTGGTCAAACAAGTGGAACATGTCTTTCAATCCTGCCAAATCTCACTCTCTTACTATGTCTCTCCGAAAAGATCGACTGGACAACCCTCCCATCTACTTTCTCAACAATCCTCTCCAAGAAGTTCTGTCACTCAAGCTTTTGGGTCTCACTATCTGCCATGATCTTTCTTGGGAAAACCACATTTCCAAGCTGGCCTCCAAAGCCAGTCGCCGACTGGGCATCCTCCGTCGTGCGAAGTCCTTCCTCGGCACACCTGAGCTCCTCACCACAAACAAGGCTTTCATCCGCAGCTCAATGGAATACTGTTCTCCCCTATGGGCTGGTGCTCCTGCCTCACACCTGGCTCGGCTTCACGCTGTTGAATCCAAAGCTTTCAAACCCATTGGAATCTCCCGCGATGAAGCTATCTCTGAGGGCCTTTCACTCACTCACCGCAGGCAGGTAGGTGGTCTTTCTGTCTTCTACCGACTCCTCTCCGGCCTTGCTCCCCCAGCTCTCTCCGTGCTCTGTCCCCCAAATATTCCTACAGGTCGCACAAGATCTGCCAGCAACCCTCTGATGGTTAAACTGCCGAAATCTCGGCTCTCTGCTCACCTTCACTCTTTCATTCCTCTTTTCTCCCGCCTGTGGAACAAACTCCCACACTCCCTTCAATCCCTCTCCTCCCTCCAGGTCTTTAAAACAGCTGTTCACCACCATCTCTTATCTTCCCCCATCCATAACCTTGATCTTTTCTACCCCCACTAATTCACCCCAGATCCACCTTGTTTGAAATTCCAACTTATTTCCTGGAAATCCTGGCAGTGTCCATATGTTTATACCTCTCCCACCCCCCCCCCCCCTTCACATGCCTCCCCCCCTTCACATGCCTCCCCCCTTTACATGCCTCCCCCCCAAAGCCCTCTCCCTCCCACAGATCTCTCGATGTCTCCATGTCTCCATGTCTCTCGGTCCCTGCTCTCAAATGTTGTGTTTGTGTCCTTCCCCCTCTCTCCCCATCTTGTCTACCGCTCCCGATGTTATTTGTTTTATGTGTCTGTTTGTCTTTCTGTGTGATTAATTTTCGCTCTTTCACGAGCCTCGATTTTGTATACAAAAAAAAAAAAAAAAAAAAAAAAAAAAAAACCTGCCTGCGGTGAGTGAGTGAAAGGCCCTTGGAGTTAGCTTCATCGCAGGAGATTCCAATGATTCTGAAAGCTTTGGTTTCAACAGCGTGAAGCCGAGCTAGGTGTGAGGCAGGAGCACCAGCCCAGAGGGGGGAAAAGTATTCCATTGAGCTGCGGATGAAAGCCTTGTATGTAGTGAGGAGCTCAGGTGTGCCAAGGAAGGACTTCGCACGACGGAGGATGCCCAGTCAGTGACTGGCTTTGGAGGCCAGCTTGGAAATGTGGTTTTCCCAAGAAAGATCATGGCAGATAGCGAGACCCAAAAGCTTGAGCGACAGAACCTCTTGGAGAGGATTGTTGAGAAAGTAGATGGGAGGGTTTTCCAGTCGGTCCTTTCAGAGAGACATTGCAAGAGTGTGTGATTTGTCAGGATTGAAAGACATGTTCCACTTGTTTGACCAGTCTGATTTTTTCAGGTCTGCAGAGAGTGAGGAGGCTGCAGACTGCCGATCTGAGGGATGAGGAATGGAGCGGCAGATAGTGGAGTCATCAGCATCAGCTTTGTTCTTATAAAGCACACTCAGCCAACCATGCGATCAGCACCTAATTAAAACAACGTGATCGCCGACAGTACCCAGACACGACTACACCACCCAACCAAATCTTCTCGATGGGTGCCAAGTGTGGGCCACGCCCCGGAGGACGATTGGTTGGGATGATTCGACAGTGCTCGGTGATTGGAGCAAGTGTGATATCATCGAACATTCGAGCACCAGGAGCAAAAGGCAAAGAGATCGCCATTTTGCTCTCCTTTTTCTGTCCCTGGCTGGTCGCAGGCGGTCAGATCCGCTCTCTCTCTGTTCCTGACTGTGTGGAAGGTGGATGCACTTTTTTTGTTCTTTGTTCTTTCTCTTTCTCTTTCTCTCTCTCTCTCTCTCTCTCTCTCTCTCGCTCTCTCTCTTTCTCTCTCCCCCTCTCTCCCCCTCCCCCTCTCTCTCTCCCCCTCTCTCTCTCCCCTTCTCTCTCTCCCCCCCCTCTCTTTCCCTTTCTCAATTTTTCACTTAATTTAATCAAACGCTTAATTTGCTCTTGATGTGTTCATAGCTCTTGCGTGAGCATTTCCTTTAAAATTGTTTGTGGTTTCTGTTTGTGTCCTCACCTTTGGTTGGTAAAATTTTTATACTTGCTGGTTTCTTTTGAATATCCTTTGTTCTTTTTTGGTGTGTTTATGATCCTTATACAATGTTTCTTTAAACTCGTTGCTTGGTTTAACACTGCTTTGTGGAATGGTTTTATACTTTTATAATAAAAGGATACAGAAGTCAGTCTCAGTCTCGGTCTCAGTCTGTCTGTCTGTCTGTCTGTCTGTCTGTCTCTCTCTCTCTCTCTCTCTCTCTCTCTCTCTCTCTCTCTCTCTATCTCTATCTCTCTCTCGCCACCTATCGGCTGTCGGTGCGGTGTCATGGCGTCTGTTCGTGTCTTGGCATTGTAGCTCCGTGCTCGTGGTTTGTATCTTTACCCTCCCCTACCTTTTCTCACCTTTGTTCCGTCTTTTGTGTGTCACCCTTCCACGTTATCATCCCTCCCCCCCCTCTTGAGAGTGAGAAAGTGAGAGAGCACACGTGGTGAGACCGGTAAAGGTTCCCCCTTAGGGCGGTTCCCTCTTCGGGTTTTTTTCGCCTCGTGTTACAAATCATAATACTTTTTCCGTTTTCTTTTTTCGTAAATATTTTTATTTTTCGTTTGTTTACTGGAGCTTTTTGGCTTCATTAGCCCTTTATACATTTATCCTTTGTTTAAACGTGTAAACGATGGCGGATAGCTCTCGTTACGCGTCTCTTGAAGCGCTAACCCGGAAGCATGGGTTAGTTTGCTCACCTCCGTCGGGAATCGATGTGGAGGCCATTATCCTTGCGGTCGGAGAGTTAATCGGTTTGGATAATGTAAAAGCGGCTTCTCGCATGAATAAACGTGTGGTAATCTTTGTTTCCACAGTGCCCATGGTTGCTCAAATAGTCGAGCACGGGCTCTTCTTTGCTCCCGACGTGTTTGTTCAGGTATGTCCACTCGACACGCCGGCAGTTCGGGTTTCTCTCTCTAACGCTCCTCCGTTCCTTAAGAACAAAGACCTGGTTACTGAACTAAACAAACTTGGTTCTGTCGTCTCTTCAGTTACAATGGTTCCTGTACGAGGAAAAAATAACCGTTTAAAACACGTCATGTCCTTTCGTCGTTTTGTTTATATGATCTTACCGCGTGGTGTAACCTCTTTAAATGCGGTATTGCCCTTCAAGGTCGAAGGTCACACTTATCGGGTCTTTGTCTCCACAGAGTCTCTAGTTTGTTTTGAGTGTGGTCAATATGGTCATTTAAAAGACTCGTGCCAGAAAAAGTCCACAGATAGAGTCACTAGCCTGAATGGTGATGAACAGCAAGGCTCTACTGAGATCGTTGTCGATGATGTAAACAGTATGGATGGTGCTGATGCAAACCCCATTGTAGACAAACAGAGAACCAATAAAAGAACCCTCCCACCTTCTAGCGACCTCAACGAGCCTGATAATAAGGTCTTGGCCGGTCCTCCAACCTTCGCTCAAGTGGTTAGTGAAGGTTATGGTGGAGCGCGACCTCCTCCTCAGCAGTTTCCTCCAGTTGAGGAAATTCCTCAACCTCCCCCGCCTTCAGAATACTCTGAGGGTAATGTGATAAATGCTGAAAATGTATGTGTTGGCCAGACAGCACCTGAGTCTCTCCAGTGTTCTGAGGGTAAACCTCCATGTGAGGTTGAGCCTCCATGTGTGTCCCCTGCTGAAGCTTGCGTTCATTGTGCCACCCCTCCCTCTGTGGGGAGTGGTGAGTGTGTTGGAACTAGTGATCTGTCTGTGGAATCCTCCATTGAGGCAGCTGAGCCTTGTCAAGCTCATGGTCAGCAGGGTGATAGTGCTGAAGTCTCAGATTTTCGTGTCGATGAGCCCATTGCCTCGGCAATGGACTCTCAATGCAATGATTGTGACTCTGATGGGGGTTCTTCCATTGCCTCACTGAGTGATGGTGAGGCCGACTTCTCATCGGAGCAGGTCTCTGGAGGCTCTGTCCCTCCTGCTGAAATCGTGGATTTCCTACAAAAAACTTACCGTAAAAAGCGCGTGAAAATCTGCGATTTCTTCGTTGATACTCACGCCTTCATTAGTGGGGCTCAGGAGGTTGTACAACAATCTGCGGCCCTTCATATTTCTGATCAATCACTGAAAAGACTGAAGAGGTACCTTGTCACAGCAAGGAAAGAATTAAACCTGTAATGGCTGTGTTGCTGCCTATGTTTCTATGAACATAGCAAGCTTGAATATTAACGGTGGGCGCAGTCAGCTGCGTCGGTCCCAAACTGTGCAATTAGCCAGGAGGGAAAAGATTGATGTACTTTTATTGCAAGAAACTCGTGCCACTGCAGACTGCATGGCTGATTGGCAGCAACAGCTGATTGGCACTTGGTTTTTTAGTAATACAGATTCTGTGAGTGCGGGTATTGCTTTTTTTGTCAGTTCACGTTTGTCTGTCTCCCCCCCCATCTTTAAGGAAATCGTACCAGGCTATCTAGCCTCTGTAGAGCTTGAATACAATCAGCAACGATTTATGTTTGTTAACGTCTATGCTCCAAGCGATAGCACAGATAGAGGAACTTTTTTTAATCAGTCCTTAAATTTCCTGAGACACCTCTCTTCTGATACGTTGTTGTGCTTAGGGGGTGACTTTAACTGTACTTTAAACCCAACTTTAGATAGGAACAGTGCAGAGCCACATCCAGCTTCAAGTAGGCCTCTTTCCAGTATAATTTTGCGGCATGACCTCAACGATGTATGGCAGCAACAACACCCAAACCTGCAGCAATTTAGCTGGTGTCGGGTTTTACTAAATCATCTTTCACTTGCTCGTCTTGATAAATTTTATATTCCTAACTCTGCTGTCAACCTTGTGACATATACGGCTATTGTCCCTTCAGGCTTCTCTGATCATTCTTTGGTAAAACTGTGCTTTTCTTTTCCTCGTTTCAAACGCCGCACCCTGTATTGGTCCTTTAACACCTCACTTCTGAGCGATCCTATCTTTAAATCATCCTTTGTGGTTTTTTGGGACAAGGTTGTGGATTTCCAACATCGTTTCCTAAATCTCTGTCAGTGGTGGGACTATGCTAAAGCGCAGATCCGTGTTTTCTGTCAGCAATACAAAACCAATTGCTCTCAAAGTAAACAATTATGTATTGATGCCTTGAAACAAGAAATTCTACGATTGCAGGAAGGTGCTGAGGTCCTCAGTGATGAAAGACGGTGTCAACTCCTCTTTGAAAAACAAACTCTGCTTAAGGAATTAATTCAAGAAAATGGTATTGGTGCCTTAGTCAGGCTGAGAGTGAATGGTTTACTGTCATCAGACACATGTTGTAAAGATTTCTTTATGTTTGAGAAGACGACAAAGGCGAGCCAGCAAATGCTTAGTCTTCGGGCTAGTGATGGGCATATTCTTAGTGATAATACGGAGATTGTTCATTTTGTTCGGTCTTATTTTGAGAATGTGTTTTCCTTTAAGCCTAATGATGTGCCTGCAATGCAGAATATTACGACCAATTTACCGCAGATAGATGAGCATCAACGGCATGTCTTGGATGAGAACATTACTCTCGGTGAACTTAAAACTGCGCTCGATGGCCTTGCTGATCATAAGGCTCCTGGTTTTGATGGGCTACCAGCTGAATTTTATAAAACCTTTTGGGACATGCTTGGTCCTGCTTTGCACTCAGTGTTTTTATACAGTCTGCGTGAGGGATTGTTACCCCTTAGTTGTCGGTGTGCAGTTGTTTGCCTTATCCCTAAGAAAAACGACCTGCAATTGATACAGAACTGGCGTCCAATCTCTCTTCTCTGCACAGATTACAAGATTTTTGCCAAAACGCTAGCTAACTGTGTAAAGACTGTTCTAAGCACAGTTATACATCAGGATCAATCGTACTGTGTTATGCACAGATCAATGCACGATAACATTTTTTTGGTACGAGACCTGTGGGATGTGTGTGCATTTCAACAACAACATACCGGTCTCTTTTTTATTGACCAAGAAAAGGCTTTTGACTCTGTTAATCATGAGTATTTGTTTCACATTTTAAAGCAATTTGGTTTTGGGGCATCCTTTATTTCATATGTATCCTTATTGTATAATCACATTTTTAGCTTGATCAAAATCAATGATGGTCTCTGTTCACCTTTGCGGATTGGGAGGGGAATTCGGCAAGGCTGTCCCTTATCTGGAATCTTGTACTCTCTTTGCATTGAGCCCCTTTTGATTCGTTTACAATCTTCTCTTATGGGATTTTCAGTGACTCCATCAGAAAATTCCGTTGTCATTTCGGCCTATGCTGATGATGTATGTGTTGCTGTTCACAGCAGTAATGACATTGCTCTGCTATTTGAGTGCCTACGGGTATACTCTCTAGCATGTACAACGCAAATTAATGGGTCGAAATGCAAAGCAGTTTGGGTCGGCGGTACGCCACCTTCTGCCCTTCCAATTCTCCCTATGAATTTGACATGGGAAAAAGAAGGTGTGAAATACCTCGGTGTTTACCTTGGAACCCCAGGCTTTGTCAAAAGGAATTGGGATGGTTTGCTCCACAAAATCAGCAACAAATTAAACAGATGGAGAGGAATTTTGTCGACCTTGTCTTTCCGAGGTCGTGCCCTGGTCATTAACAACCTGGTGGCCCCTCTCTTATGGCATAAAATGATTGCCTTGCAGCCACCTGCAACGTTGGTGTCGTCAATCCAAAAATGTATGCTTGACTTCTTTTGGGATGGCAAACACTGGCTAAAGCCAGAGACTATTTGCCTCCCACTGGCAGAAGGAGGTCATGGGCTTGTCGGGTGATGATTTGTCGGGTGATGGCCTTCCGAGTCTCCACAGCTCGTCGTTTTATATTTCTGGAGGCCTTGCCCTGGAAATCGACTGCAAACTGTATACTAAAACAAGCCGGCATGCTTGGGTACAATTGTGAACTCTTCTTCATGGAGCTGCAACATGTCGATGCTTCGCTGCTCCCTGACTTTTACCAAGATGTCTTGAACGTCTGGCGGTCCATTTCAATAACTCGCCAAATGGGGACATACAACAGTGAAAGGTTCCTCCGGGAACCCCTTTTCTACAATGCCCTCTTTCCTGCTATTCCTCGCTCACGTGCCTTTGTGCAACGTTTTGTGAGTGCTGGCGTGAAAACGACTCGGGACCTTCGTGACTGTAACAGGAACAGTTGGTTCTCCGCAGGACATCTTCAAGTAAGAACTGGCATCAGATCTTTGAGGAGCGTAGCCAAGGTCCTACAGGAAATCCTGTGTGTTTTTAGGCACCTGGGCCTGAGCTCAACCGCCAACATTGGTGACCACCATACACCACCACAGATCTGTGCTAGCTCTAGCCTGCCAGCTGATAGCGCCACAACATCTATCTTGCCATCCTCATCGCCACTTTCCAGCAAGGATAAAAAGAGACTGTATCGTTTGTGTATCTCAGTTCGGTTTCCCTCGTTACAGCCTCTTTCTTTTGGGGCTCGATGGAAAGAGAAACTGCCTTCTGGGTCTCCCTCCCATCCGCAATGGTCTGCAATGTATGTTTCACCGATTGTTAAAAGGACTGGTGATATTGCTTGGAGACTCGCCCATATGGTGTTGCCCTCCAATGTT
Source organism: Myxine glutinosa (assembly GCF_964187855.1). Taxonomy (NCBI): domain Eukaryota; kingdom Metazoa; phylum Chordata; class Myxini; order Myxiniformes; family Myxinidae; genus Myxine; species Myxine glutinosa. The sequence continues at coordinate 217,757,132 of NC_136262.1, read as the reverse complement.
TTATTACATCGTTTTAATGAGGATAATTCAGTGGAATGCCCCTTTTGTATGATTTCTGAAGACCTTTTCCATGCTTACGTAGATTGTGCAAGACTCTCTCCCTTCTTTGGTTTTTTATCAACTTTTTTTAATCGTATGAACTTTTCTTTTTCTACACGTGTTTTTATCTTTGGAACACCACTTAGTTATAAAAAAACGCTCTGAGACTGCTCTTGCTAATTTCTTAATTTCTATTGGAAAATTAGCAATCTACAAAACAAGAAAAGCAAAGCTCCTGGCAAATGCTGATATTTTATGTGATGTGGTAATTGTGTTTAAGGCTCTAGTCATGGCAAGGTTATGCTTGGAATTTTCTTTTTGCCAAATGAAAGATGATTTACAAACCTTTGTGGAAAAATGGTGTGCAAAGGGTGGGTTTTGTAAACTTGATCATGGTTTGTTAAGTTTTTTATTTTAGTGCTTGGTGTTTTTATTGTTGTTGTTTGGCTGCACATGTTTTGAATTGTGGTGACTTTATTATTTGCATGACTTGTATGGTTTTCTTACCTTTATAATAAAAGAGCTTCAAAGTCTCTCTCTCTCTCTCTCTCTCTCTTTCTCCACAGCTGCCGCTCACTTAGCACGCACGTGCGATTGCCAGGTCTGTTGCTCAGTCACTGGCGGTATGTGCTGTGTCTCATGTTGCTTTTTCCTTTCTTCCTACCTTTTGGTCCTTTCTGCTGTCCGAGTGTCGGTGTCCCTTTCTATCGTCTTGTCTACTGAGCGAGAGAGGGAGAGACAGCGCGGTTAAAGTTATCCGCTTTAGGCGGTTAACGGGATTTATTTATTTATTTCCCAGTTATTGTTGTTGTTGTTTATTTTTTTTCATTTATTTAGGCTTTATAAACCTTTGTACCATTTATTGGTTATTTTTTTTCGTTTAGTTACTTCAAATGGCTAGCAAGAATAGTCGAAGTAATGCCGGTCGTGACGCCGATGAGGGGTTAACAGATGAACACGGCATGTGTTTTGTCCCACCGGAAGATGTCTCGCTGGAGGAGACGCTCCTCGCAATCGGAGAATTGATCGGTTGTGATAACATTCGGGCAGCGTCCCGAATGCACCACAAGGTGGTTGTTTTCGTTTCACGTGTCCGTTTCGCGCGCATCGTCGTGCAGAACGGACTCACCTTGGGTAATGACCAGTTTGTTCCGGTTTCGCCATGGAACACTCCGGCCTCGAAGGTAATACTATCAAACGTTCTACCGACGCTGTCTAATGAGGAGATTCTTCAGAAGCTCGGTCAGTACGGTACTGTGGTGTCGAGAATTATCCAAGCCTCCATTCGCACCACAGACGGGAAGCTGAAGCATATCGAAACGTTTAGACGGTTTTGTTATGTTGTTTTGAAGGATGGTTTGACGCAATTGAATGTCTCTCTCGTTTTTAAGTCGTCAAAACGTGAGCACAGGATTTTTGCGGCAACGGAGAGGCTGATTTGTTACGGGTGTGGTGTACATGGACACACTCGGCAGTATTGTCCTGATGGGGAGAAAACGTATGCCTCAGCAGCAGGACCAGCCCCACCCGTGACCATTACGGAGGATTCTATAGATGTTTCGCCTTCAGTGCGGGAATCTACATCGGACCATCAAGGTACGGCTAAGAGTGGTGCTGGTGAGACCCATACGGATGTGCTTCGTGTAAGCGATGAGTCATCCAGTACAGCTGGCCATCGTGCAACCGATGAGTCAGCAAATGTAAGGGAGAAACCTCTACCTGTAGAGGGAATGATTTGCGAGGAGCAGCAGATTGTAGATGCGGCGTCTCGGAAAAATTTGAAACGGTCACTTGTAAGTGCGAGGAATGAGGACAAAGGTGTTAAAGTGTTGGTGGTGCAGACATGAAGCAGTTTAAACGATTCAGACAGTCCTTCACATGAAGATCAGCAAGGTGGTGAAACTATGGCTGACATGATACCACCTGCTCAGGATGAAGGGGAACTTGTTCCTGAAGGTTGTAAATCAACCTGCGAAACCGAACAGCCTACTGATGACCATATCAATTCTAATGGGGAATGCAAAATACCCATTACTACTAATAACGACTCCTCCCCCCCCATTGCAATGATGCATGAGGATGAAGAGGATGAAGAACCTAAGGTAGATGGGGATGGAACAGGTGTTTCTGTACAGGTTCAGGAGGAACTCGTTACTAGCGTCACGGAGGAAATTCTAACTACAGAGACACTGATCGGCCATGAGGAACCAGTGGCAATGGTTGACAGGGCCCCCCCCCCCCCCCTCAGGAGGAAGAGCAGCCTTTGGAGATCCCAAAAGAAAATATTGTCAGATTTTTGAAGGAAACTTTCAGACAAAGGCATGTACGAATTAAGGATCATTTTCCTAATATCCAGGCCTTCCTTGCAGCCGCAAAACCTTTGCTGCAAAGGAGTGAGCATGTGGAAATCTCCGAACCTGAATTTCAGCGGCTGAGGAAATCCATCACGAAGGCAAACAAGGAATTAATTGAGGAAGAGGACTTCACCCCCCAGAAGAATCAACCATGGAACTAAATGTTGTATCCTTAAATATAAATGGGGGTCGTGCCCCCTTACGGAGGGTGCAAACCATTCAAGCGGTTGGAAAAGAAAAGGCTGACATTATTCTCTTACAAGAGACCCACGCTACTAGTGCTCAAGTAGCCGATTGGGGGAAACTTTTTAAAGGGCAATGGTGGCTAAGTGGGTTCCCTACACCTCGGGCCGGTGTTGCCATTTGCCTAAGTCACAAGATTTGTGCTCAACAGGTTTCATTTAAAGAAATCTATAAAGGGCATTTGATCTCCGTAGATTTTCTTTATAATACCCAAAAGATTATAGTAGTGAATGTTTATGCACCGTGTGACCCAATGGAGAGGAAAATTTTCTTTTCCACTCTGCGGGATTTTGTAAAAACTCTGGACCCAACAGCCTTTATCTGTATCGCGGGAGATTTTAATTGCACAATTTGTCCGTCGATTGATAGGAATGGTCATGAGCCTCATATGTTGCCTCTACGAAAGCTCTAGAGGACACCATCAACATCTTTCGGTTTAAGGATGTGTGGAGATCACAACACCCACTCTCACGCTGTTATACATGGTGTAGATGCAATGATGGTATTATGTCAATGGTAAGGCTGGACAGATTCTATGTGAACAAGCCAATGTTGAATGTGGTGTCTGTCTCCAAAATTTTACCAACTGGATTCACAGACCACAGTTTAATCTCAATGTCCTTTAAGTTACCCTTTCCACCCGGTGGTAGTGCTTACTGGTCTTTGAATACTCGTCTCTTACATGACAAGGAATTTAATGAGGCCTTTCACGTCGTGTGGGAGAAAATTCGCTCCTCCAGACCTGAGTATGATAGTCTCCGGCTGTGGTGGGACATTGCAAAATCCCAAATTAAGAATTTCTGTCAACAATATAGTACATACACCACCAAAATCCAATCAATATCAATCGATCAGTTAAAATCTGAAATTATATCGTTAGAACAGAATGTTGACGAGGTTGGGAGAGGTGCACGTGACCAACTAATATGGGCAAAGAAAGCAGTGCTGGAGGAAGCGGTGCGGCAACGGGCGATGGGTGCCTTGGTCCGAATGCGAATGAGCTATTTAACTCTGGACATGCCAAACAAAGAGTTCTTCAAGTTAGAGTCTTCCCTCAAAAGGTCACAACAAATTCATACTTTATTCACTCCCAATGGGTCGCTGGTGACCTCCCAGCAGGCGATCAGGTGTACTCTGAAAGGGTTCTATTCTAACTTGTATTCTCCTCAGAACATGGACAATGAGGTGATACGAGAGTTAACTGCTGGGCTTCCGAGTGTCGAGGAGGATGAGCGATGCATGCTCGATTCCCCAATTTCGGCTGATGAACTTGAAGCAGCTGTGCGGAGCCTGAAAGATGGGAAAGCTTCTGGAATAGATGGCCTGCCCACAGAATTCTACAAGACCTTCTGGGCCCTTGTGGGACCTGACTTACTCGATGTACTCGATGAAAGCATACGTGTCGGAGAACTTCCAATGTCTTGTAGACGAGCAGTCGTTTGTTTGCTACCAAAAGCTGGGAATCTTCAACTGGTTGATAACTGGCGACCTGTCTCCTTATTGTGTGTTGATTACAAGATTTTCTCTAAAGTACTTGCTAATCGTATGAAGACTGTGATCAGTTCAGTTATACACCCGGACCAGACCTACTGTGTGCCTGGAAAATCTATTTATGATAATATTTTTTTGGTAAGAGATATTATTTCATGCAATAATTTCCTGCGTGACGATTTTGGATTGCTGTTTCTTGATCAAACTAAGGCCTTCGATCGTGTTGACCACAAGTACCTTTTTTCTGTCCTGAAAAGAATGGGGTTTGGTGAAACTTTCACCTCTTATGTGAAACTCCTGTATACTAATACTCAATGTATGATGAAGATCAACAATAGGTTATGCTCTCCCTTTCCTTTCCAACGGGGTATTCGCCAAGGTTGCCCCCTCTCTGGGCTTTTATATATAGTCGCCCTTGAACCACTCCTTCGGTCTATTCGACAGCAAATACCTCAGGGAATGAGAAGTATAGAAGGAGCAGAATTTGTGCAGACGGCTTATGCTGATGATGTCTGTGTTTTGATTAGAAGCTCCAATGATGTCTCTGCTTTACAACGTTGTATGCGAGATTTCTCTGCAGCCTCTTCCGGTGGGATCAATTGGAATAAAAGTACAGCATTATGGTGTGGCAAAGGCAATCTCTCTTGTGTATCACCACCCTCACTCCCACACAACCTGGTCTGGAGAACGGACGGGGTTAAATATCTTGGAGTGCATATCGGTAATCGTGAAACAGAAATGAAAAATTGGGAAGGAGTGCTGGAACTAATTATGCACAGATTGAAAGCATGGGAAGGACTGCTGAGGTCCATCTCCTATCGAGGCCGTACCCTTGTCATAAACAATCTGGTTGCAACAAAATTATGGCACAGAATTATTGCTTTACAGCCATCAAACCAACTAATTATGGCTACTCAGCGAATGCGAGTAAACTTCTTTTGGAGTGGCTACCATTGGCTGAGGCCTGAGATATTGTACTACCCCCGGAAGGAAGGTGGCCAGGGCATTGTTGATATCTCTGGCCGGGTTGTGGCCTTTCGGCTGCAGTCTCTGCAGAGACTACTGTTCGCTGAACAGCTGCCCTGGCAGCCCTTTGCATTTTCTCTGTTACAACAGACTGGTAAACTGAGATATGATCGGCAGCTTCTTTTGATAGACCTCGAGCATATAAATTTTGCCTCTCTTCCGAGATTCTATCAGAGTTTATTGGACACTTGGAAAAGGTTTGATGTCCACCGCTTCCTTGAGGGCTATAATTGTCGAATGTTCCTTCAAGAACCCCTTTTCTTCAATAACTTTTTTCCTGGTATCCCTCATAGCCATGCCCTGATTAAAAAAATTATCCAAGGAGAGATTAACAAAGTATGTGATCTGAGAGATTCATCTGGAGTTAAGTGGAAACCTGCTGGTTTAGTGGCAACCTCAGTTGGATCTCGGTCTGTCCGACTTGTAGACCAAGTTGTACGTATAGTCATTAGAAAATTTAGACAGCTAAACATCGGCTGGGAAGGTGTTGGTAACATTGAGGACTTTCGGTTAGGTTTCCCTGAAATCAAAGTGCTCCTTTCGTCTTCTCTTCAGCCGGAGATTGAACATACCCCCCCTTTTCATCTTGTAACTAAGATTGGAATCCGTGATCTCTCTCGACAGAATAAGAATGTACCCCTCTCTGGGAGAACACGAGTAGCTTTGTGGTCAGAGCGGTTAGGGTCGGGGTCTCCGTCTACCCCCCTTTGGCCTCACATGTACACCTTACCAATACATGGTGTGTTAGTGGATATACAATGGAGGTTAGCACACTGGGCGCTTCCCTCCAATATTTTTGTTCACCGTATTAACAGCTCACTGCCGGAAACTTGTCCTTTCTGTGATCAGAAGGAGGATTTGTTTCATGCTTATGTACAGTGTCGTAGACTGACATCGCTTTTCTTGTTCCTTGAATATCTTTTTCACCAACTGTCCTTCCCTTTCAATATGCATATGTTTATATTTGGTGTGTCTTTCAGGCCCACATGTAGAGATGTGGGTGTTCTTCTCAATTTTTTGGTTGCTGTTGCAAAATATGCAATATATAAATCTCGGAAAATTAAAATAGATAACGGCTATGGCTCTGATGCTATTTCCATTTTTAAAGGGTTTGTCTCAACACGACTCAAGCTAGAATTTGATTTCTTTGTCAGTAATGGAAACGTCCAACTTTTTGAGAGAAAGTGGTGTATTGGCAATGTTTTGTGCTCAGTCGATGATTCAAAAGTGGTTATTACTTTATAATTCCTGATTGATTTGACTTTTTTTCTTTGGAACTGATTGCTTGCATATATGTTTCTTCCTGTGTCCTTGAATACATTTCTCTCTCTCTCTCTCTCTCTCTTAGTTTTTTGCTTAATTTGCTCTTGATGTATTTGTAGCTCTTGCATGAGCATTTCCTTTAAAATTGGTTGTGGTTTTGTTTGTGTCTTCACCTTTGGTTTGTAAAATATATATTTTTGTATATTTGCTGGTTTCTTTTAAATACCCTTTGCTCTTTTTGTGGTGTCTTCATGATCCTTATGCAATTTCTTTAAACTGGTTGCTTTGTTTTTTTTACAACTGCTTTGTGAAATGTGTTTTTACAACTGCTTGTGAAATGGCTTTACATTGTTTATAATAAAAGGACACAAAAGTCAAGTCAGTCACACTCACACTCTCACTCTCTCTCTCTCTAACGGATGCGGTTGCACGCTAGCGAAGCGAGTGGCGGGGCCCGGTGGATCGCGACAATCGGAGGAGGAAAGAGGAGTTTGGCCGTCGCTCCGCGGATCGGTGGCTGCTACGGGCACGACTGCGAGGCATCTTGTGCGGTTCCCGCGTGGTGGTTCCAAGACTGGTCAAGGATGCCAGGCGGAGTACCGTTATTTGTTACATTTTTAATCCCTTGTGTTCTGTCTTGTTTATTTGTCGTGGGTTCGAGGACGCCCAGTGAAATCCGTGCAGGTAAGCCCTTGCCTCCCTCCACCCCCACGCATGCCAAAGGAACCGCCATAGTTTGGGTATACATCTCAGAGTTAAAGCTCGTTTGGTCATCTGTCGCCCTGAGGTCTTCACTGCAGGGTAGACGCGACAATATGCTCTCCTGTTTTTCTCTGGCTAGCTGTAAAGAGAGGTTCTCTAGAGCTCATAAGTTGCAGGCTCAATGTACTGATCACATTGCTGCCTTGTAATTTCCGATGAAGGCCAAATAGCATTGTGTCCCAGCTGTCACAATTTGCAAACTGTCACAATACATTTCTGGTGCACAAACAGACCAATATACTGTAGCTCTTTAAGCAAATGCAGTGTAAGTTTGTTGTTTATTGCAGTATGAGCTTGTTAAGCCAAAAAATTATAACGGCATAAAAATGTTGCACAAAATATATTTCAAGACAGCATAAGTGGATCATGTGATGAGATCTTCCCCAAACCTTACTATTAGTGACATGATTCTTGGTTATACGTAAGCATAGTTCCAGCATGGGGCATTTCTAAACTTGCTAAAAGGGACAAGACATCAGCACACTGCTATTTCCCTGAATGAACCGATTCAATAACGCTCTAACTTAACATATAAGGCCTCACCTTATGGCCAAGCTGTGCCACATCACCATGGGCAGCCATTGCCACAGGCTCCACCATGGTGGCCACTTCTTGCAAAGCAGCCACCAGTTGTTCTTGAACAGCCTGGATGTGAAACATTGACACAATGGACAAAATTATAATCCTTACACCTTGAGAAAGATCTTTCCTGAAGTTTCAGTCGTGGATGCACGTTTCTGCCTTCAGGCTTCATCAGCAGGAGAAATCAAACTTTAAGTCAAGTGGTAAATGCAACAAACTTTTAAATCAAGTTAGTGGTATAATTTGCAATTAAAACTGTAGCATAAAGAGATATATCAGCTCCAGTGCATGGTTTGCAATATGAAGTTATTATTTCAATGTGAAAATATTGCAATATGAAGTTTGCAATATGAAGATATACAGGTTGATTCCTAAAACACCAGTCTTCCTCAAATCAGCTTCTGCCATTTGACTTCTCAATAACAAGAGAATATGCCATGAGAGCACAAAGACAACGTCATGGCATGGCCTGTTACCTTGATGGACAAGAATCTTATTTCAATCATGTAACAAATTGGGGAATAACAATGATATTTTGTATCTGGGATGTCAAAATGTCACAAAGCCGATGGTCAACAGCCTAACCTCAAGGGAAATATCCTCACGCGGTGGCAGGCGCTGGCTGTTGGCAGCCATTGAAGCTTGGTCTATCTCTCCGATGGAAGAGCAAAGCTGATCGATTGCTTCGTCACATTCACGCTGACCCGGGGCCTTGTCGCTGGGTGAAAAAAGAGGAACCATCAGGTTATTGCTTATCACATGGATGTCCTGATTAACTTTATTAGCAGCCACACCCACCATCCAGGGAGGAATAGCGGCCTACTTTTGGTGGGCAATGAGCTGCGGCACATTCTTGGAAATGCACTATACAATTTTTGTCAATTTTGAAAGAAATTTTATTGATCTCAACATATCATACTCCTTATCTACCATATAAAACACTGTGTGTGTGCGTGTGTGTGCGTGTGTGTGTGTGTGTGTGTGTGTGTGTGTGTGTGTGTGTGTGTGTGTGTGTGTGTGTGTGTGTGTGTGTGTGTGTCCCGCTTAATAAGAGTAGGTTTTAAAGGCTTTGAGTAGTGCTTTAGGAGGGATTTGAGTGGGCGGTTTAAATGGGCAATCTTTGAACACGACTGTGTGTCCACCGGTTGAAAGATCTAAAAGACTGAGGACACAAAATACCCCAAGGACCCAGAACACCCCAAAGACCCAATGGACCCCAAAGACCCAATGGACCCCAAACACCTGAAGACCCAAAATACCCTGTGGACTGTTAAAGACACAAAATATAATGAAGACACAGAAGATCCCAAGGACCCAGAAGACCACAAGGACTCTGAAGACCCAAAATACCCTGAAGGCCCAAAATACCCCCAAAGACCCATAAGACTGAAAATACCCTGAAGACCCAATGTACCCCAAAGACCCTGAAGACCCCAAGGATCCAAAAGACCCAAGCAACCCCAAGGAGCCAAATGACCCCAAGGACTCAGAAGACCCCCAAGGACTTTGAAGATCCAAAATACCGAAAATACCCATAGGACCCCAAACACCCAAAATAACCCGAAGACCCAAAAGACCATGAAGACTGTTAAAGACCCAAAAGACCAAGAAGACCCAAAATACCCCAAAGACTGAAAAGACCCTAAAGACCCAATGGACCTCAAAGACCCAAAATACCCAAACTTTTGGCAAGACACAAAGACTCTGAGGACCCAAAAGACATCAAGGACCCAGAAGACCCCAAAGACCCAATAGAATCCAAACACCCAAAATACACAAAGACCCAAAATACCCTGTAGACTGCTAAAGACACAAAAGACCATGAAGACCCAGAAGACCCCAAGGACCCAAAAGACCCCAAGAACTCAAAACCCAAGAGACCCCAAAGACCCAAAAGGCCCAGAAGACACTGAAGACCCAAATCCCCCAAAGACACATAAAGACCCCGAAGACCCAAAATACTGAAAAAACCCCAAAGACCACAAATACACCAAATACCATTAAAGACCCAAAAGACCACGAAGACCCCCAAAAAACCAAAGACCCTTAAATATCCAGAAGACCCAAAATACCACAACGACCCAAAATATCCCCAAAAAAAACAAAGACCCCTAAATATCCAGAAGACCCAAAATACCCCTAAATATCCAGAAGACCCCAAATACCGCAAGACCCTTAAAAACCCAAAAGACAACAAAACCCCAAAAGGCACTGAAGACCCAAAAATCCCCAAAGACTCAAAATACATCAAAGACCCAAAACACTGAAAATACCACGAAGACACCAGAGACGCAAAATATCCCAAAGACCCTTAAAGACCCAAAACACCCCAAAGACCAAAAAAAAAATCGAAAAGAACCAGAAGACTGAAAAGTCCCTGAAAACCCAAAATACCCTTAAGACCCTTAACGACCCCACAGAACCAAACAATCCAAAACACCAAAAAGACCCCAAAGACCCAGTGAAACCCAAAGACCCAAATTACCCCAAAGACCCAAAATACCCCAAAGACCCAAAATACCCCTTATACCTAGATGACTGAAAAGACCCGAGAATCCCAAAGATCCAGAGGACCCAAAAGACTCAAATGATCCAAAAGACCTCAAGGACCCAGAGGACACAAAAGACCCAAAAGATCCCAAGGATGCAAAAGAGCTTGAACACCCAAAAGTCCCAAATGAACCAGAGGACCCAAAAGACCCTGAGGACTCCGAAGACCCAAAAGAAGAGTAATTATGTCTCTTACATTGGAATTGTAGACGGTGGCTTGCAAACCGAGCCTCAAGGTCCATGTACGGAAGCGTTTTTTTTTTAAATCACAATAAATTCAAGGCACAGGGAGGTGACATTCGCTGAACGTGACATGCAAAGTGAGCAGAGTAAACCGAGTGTTCATTTACATCGGTAGGATATCTATTAAATAAAGAAGATACAACCACACCTGACACTAGGCCCAGACTTCAGACTTTGGCACACTCATGCGGCTGCACCGTCAAATAAACTGTTCCAACCCGTCATTTTTGACGGGCTTTATACTCGTCATAAGATAAAGGGCTTAGTGGTTAGGGTGCCGGCTTGGGATCCTAGGATTCTGGGTTTGAATCCCGGTCGATTGCTGAATTAACGCTGGGGGGGGGGGGGGGGGGGGGTTGACTCAGCCTGTCATCCTTCCGAGGTCGGCAAATTGAGTACCAGTTCACTGGTAATTCCCTGCTTGTCGCAAGAGGCGACTAACAGGGTTGGCGGCAGGAAGGGCATCCGGCCATAAAACATTGCTTCAAAAAGAGGACCACGGTGCCCGAAAAAGGCCAAACCCCGCGCTGCGGGGAAAAATGGCCTCTAAAGGCGGTTCTTATCATAAGATAAAGGAAGATGATTTGCAATACCGACTACCACCAAATGTGGCGTATTTCCGCAACATGTCAATTTTGGAGTTTCCGTGACATTTACGTTTGCTCCATTGTAGCAAAGATATCTAAATACACAATACAAGGAAAATAATCTCAACGAAGGCCGTACGTTCTCTGGAGAAAATAAGGGACTCTGGGAAAGGCAAAGAAGCAAACTCAAAAGATTACAGCTACAATGGGCAGAAAGTTTGTTTGCCTACCAGTGTAGTTGGTTTTGAGCGAGGTGCTAGCAGCTAGGAAGTTTAATATAGTGATGTTATTCATGATTAATTATTTATTATAATAATAATAATAATAATAATAATAATATGATCAGTTCCTGACTAATTATTTATTATAATAATAATAATAATAATAATAATAATATGATCAGTTCCTGACAAGGAACTTCAACAAAGGAGGATGTCATTAGGCCCATAAAGCCTGTGTAAGGATTGCCAACCCATCGTCCTTTGGCTGTGCTCTATTCTTTCAAATGCTGAGAGTCAAGCAACGAAGCAACGCATATCATTTTAAAAGTCTTCGGAGTGTCTCAATCGTAGTCACGTTTGGGCCGATGACCTCCCAGACTCAGAGCGGATGGGCACTCTAACCATACACCACCAAGTCTGGTTTAATGATATTCACTGCAGCCTCGAAATAATCTTAATCTGATCCAGCAGAGACACTAGCTGATCCTGGTATCCTGCCCTGTTAAAACTCCACAGAAAACAAAGCTTATGTTACATGATAATAAAACAGCCAAGTAAAACCTTTGCAACACATCATGTAGAGCCTTTGATAGAAAGACAGTGATACATAGATGCCTAAACATGTCCTGCATGCTAGTGTAATGGCTGCTCACCGAATGGATGTGATGAGCTTTTTTATGGAGTCTGACACAAGACGAGAGTGTCCAGCCATTATAGCCCATGATGGAGGGTCCTTCGGGTTCATAGCGAGACAGCTAGCTGTCCGGATAAGAGCACTCGAACCATCCAACATGGAGCTGGCAGCAGACAGGATCGGTTTCTGAGCTTCCTGTCCCTGTGGTAAGCACACACAAGCATGTTGACCAATTTGAGCAAAACAAAAAGCACCACTGGACCTGCAGGTTATCTGGGCCCTGGCCTAATGGTGTAACCCAAACTTTGTAGCATTCTGACTGGTGGGTCTGGAGAATTTTTTTTGGAAGAAATTTATTATGTCCGCCATTTTTATACACTTTCAGTCACATGACCAGAACTAGCTTTGCAATCCCCATTACCAATCAGGAGCAGAAACTTGCTGCCAAATTTTTGCCGCATCAGCCCAGCCGTTTGGCCAGAAAAGTCGAAATAGGAAGCAGACGGACGGATGGTGCACAATGACAATACCATATCTGGAATTCTAATTCCAGATAAGTTAACCAGGTACAGCGGCTGGTGCAGTCAGCTGAACTGTCAATGTTACTTTGTTCCGAACTACAACATTTCAACCTGGGAGAGTTTGCAAAGCAAAACATAAAATCCTACACGACTGATTCTTTCCATTTATGCTTTCTGGAAAGCTGTCCATTTTTGTCGAAAGATGCTCAAATATATACTGAAATTTTGCACCTTCATAAATTTACCTGATACAGCTCATGTTAATGCATATTTCATCAATGGGTGTGTTAACGAATGAGGTTACCATGTAGCAATTAGTCATAATTATTAAGGAAAGCAACTATTGTACCACTCTATGAAGTAATTGGCTGTTAACGTCATTGAGAAAGTGTTCCCGTGTCACTTGCTTTGGGGCAGTAATTTTGAAACAACAAAGATGGGGGTTTTTTTGTTTTTTTTCAAAAATCTACATCACAGAGTGGAATCGTGCATTAGGGAGAGAGAGAGTGAGAGAGTGAGAAAGTGAGAAAGTGAGAGAGTGTGAGAGTGAGAGACTGAGAGAGTGAGAGTGAGAGTGAGAGAAAGTGAGAGAAAGAGAAAGAGAAAGAGTTTCTTGAACAGGTCATTCAACTTGTCAGGTCTGTGCTGCACCCAAAAGTGCTCATTAACTTAAAAGGGAGGTACACCCAAATATTTCAACATTTATTGCATTAATTTTATTTAGTTACATTCAGATACAAAATTTGGCACGCACAGATACGCCGATTTATAAATGGTAACGAAAATAGGAAAATAAACATGAAGAAGAACCTCAGGACTGATTCTGGCAGGAAGGCTGGTGAATTCAGGATTCGAAGCGAAGGCTGTCAGACTGTCAACGGCCTCCAGGAGAGGGGTTGTGGCTGTTCGGCACTGGTCGCGGTTGTCATCTGAGAAATCCCCATCCAAGGCCTGTACAGAGAACCAAAGCAACTGCAGTGACGCACCTTTTCCCACATCATGATTGGGTTTGGAATTCATTCCACTGTGAACATTTCCATATATCCATATATCAAAACAAACCTTTAGACGTGATTTAAAGGGGAAGAAAGAAAGAAAAAGAAAACCCATATATTTGTTGTTAAGGTCGAAAGCATCTTTTGCTAGAATAAAAAGCAATACACTTTATCAGTTTATCCTAGTCACAGAATACGCAACAATAAGTATGCATAGCAGCAAACACAACATGTCACCTTACACAAATAAAGAAAAGTGATAGTTTAGTGCAATTGATCGGGAAAATTTTCCAAAGCAAACTACATATTTTTTGAAAGCGAAATAGATTCATGATGAAAGAGTCGAAAGGCATTGGGTTAAAATAAAAACATCACATCCACCAATTTTCTCTCTAAAAACTATCCTAAGATGTAGAATTCCATTCCTTTCCTAATATACTGGTAGAGAGAGAATAACAACCACAATCGTTTGGGACACACAAGAAAGCATTTTTAATTTCCAACAGATGTTGGGAAGGAAAGTTCCTACAGACATATCCATACATATTGTGTCATTTATAAAGTGCTATGACTATCTATGACTATCCCCCCCTCCTGCCCCGACACTCCACCCTCCCTACACGATGGGAACAGCGAGTGGGAGCTCGAGTCAAAGGAGTTGGAATTCGTTGGGGGATGGCACAGAGCGAGGAGCTCAGAGTGGTTTGGAGCGGGCAGTTGGCTCAGGGAATGGAGACGGGTAGCTGAGAGCGCAGCGCAGAACTGTGGCAAGAGACGCCGCAGAGCCAGTCCCAGAGATAACGCCGGACAAAGCGCAACTGTACGCCTTCAGCTCCAGTCCACAACTTGTTGGTTTGTAGACGACACAATGTGGTTTTCTTTACAAGTTTCTTTCAGTAGATCTGGTATTTCTGAAATATCGTCAATACATCTTATACCAACCAGAGCAACTTAAGTGTTACGATTCATAATACTCATACAGTGAAGGAGTAGTGAGGGAGGGAGGCGGTTATAAAAGTTCAAAATATCCAAATAATGACACATGATCATGGAAAAAGTGATTTCACATTCAACATAACCTGGAAGCTATCACAATATAAAACTAGAACGGCACTCGGGAGAGCGCATACCTCCACCAGGCTGAACAGTTTATGTTCTGTATCCCACTGATAGGCCGGATCTGGATTCGGACCTGAACCAAAATCGAATCGGCTTGTTTTTGTCATCTACCCAACTCATCCATTAAGTTTTGTCCAAATCCGTCCACAACTTTTTGAGATATCCTGCTATATATCGTTTTTGGCCCTATCTCCCAATGGTGAAGAATCACTTTAAAATTCTAGTAGCCGGATCCTAATCCGGATCTTCACCAAAATCTAATCATTTCGTCCTTGTCACATTCGCTACCTCTGCTAAATTTCATCCAAGTCTGTCCACAACTTTTTGAGATATCTTGTTCACAGACAGACAAACAAGACAGAGGTGAAAAGATGACCTCCATCCACCTTTGGTGGCAGAGGTAAAGAACCTAAGATGATGTCAGTCGGTCTATAAAATGCATTCTTGTAAATAATTATATATAATCCTATTATTGGTCAGTAATTTAAACTTTTAAAGCTTAAAATAAATAAAACCATGGACATTGATTAAAAAAAGTTGTGTACTGTTAAATGTATTCCAGAGTAAGGAGGGAACATTGGGTTCAACGGTGATACAGTTCAGCAAGAAATAAAAACAGTTTAACATTTTCCTTTTTGCACAGGTTTAAGTTTCAGATTCCACATTATTCAATGAATGTCACAACTATTTTGAGCTTCAATGCACTGCTAAATTATAATTACTTGGTATGGCTGACCGATGGACTAACCTTGATGGTCTTCACGAGGTTTGCAGTGCTGTTTGCCACTTCCTTGGCTGACTGCACAAACTGGCGCTTGGCAACAGGGTTGGCGGTGCGAGACGAAGCAACGCGGCAGGCGTTACAGAGTGCAGATGTGTGCTTGGCTACAATGGTGGCAGCAGACAGCACCTTAAAAGAAAGGAAACGCTGTTGGACTTCACGTTTCGAGGACTGTGTGGGTCCAACATTTTACATTTACAAAATTCTTGCATAAAACCTTTTGGTACATATCTACTAAGTTTCACTTCTACAAACCCTGCTCTCTCAGTCATGTGACCGTCCCACCGTCCTCCATGATGCATGCATACTTTCATTAACCCCATCCTGGTTAAACTTCCAAAATCCAGGCTGACTGCATGCACACCTCAAATACTTTATTCCTTGCCTCTTCCACCTATGGAGCCACCTTCCAGAGGCTGTTCTGTCTCACTCTTCCCTCCAGGGCTTCAAGCAAGCAGTGGACCGCTATCTCTTGTGATCACCAATTCTGACCCATGATCTTTATTACCCCCATTAACCTTACCTCACCAACCATCTTACTTGTTAGTTTCAGTGTTTCTTCCCCACCACCCTCTCACTCTCCTCTTTTCCTGTTCATACGTTCCCTTGAGGTTTGTCCCACAGTCAAATCTAACTTGCTCTTCCATGAGCCTCGCTCCTGCAAAGAAAAAAAAAATACACAATTGCAATTAATCAAAATAATTCACCAGTACTTTTCAAAAAGTAAAGACCATTGTGTGATAATACCCTGGCCAAATATTACAATTTTCTGCCCAATTTTATGGCTCGTGGCCTTGCATCAATGGCAAAATAAAAGGAGCGAGGGAGTACGTGAGCCTGAGAAAGAGTTGACCATGATATCCTTCTCGCACGATTGCACCTCGTGATTACTTGGATGACAAAATGACGTAAACCCTTGTTTATCATGTACAACTTGTGTATGACAACTGGTAATTGACGTAAACCCTTGTATTGACAACTGGTAATTCAATTATTGTAGGATTGCTTCAATATTGTAGCGTCCCCGGGGTTAAGACCCCTGGGTGACGAATGACCGAAACGAGCTTAAACTCCGAGGCGTACTTCGAACCTTGGTGGGATTATCTTTTCACGCACGCAGGAAAGGCCGAAGCCTTACCTGATCGGGAACACACGGGGTTAATCCGAACCCACAGAACAAAGAAACGAAACAAGACAAGAAAAGTAAAATTCAACAAATAATAATTTAATGAAAATAAATGCAAAGACAATAAAAATGTTGAGGTAAAAACTAATAGTAACAGGCTAAGGTGAGGGACCTTCCACGTTGACTAAATTACAGACACAGGGAGAAATAAAGGAAAATAAATGGTTTGGTAATCGGCCGGCACTCAGCTTTGCAGTTCAACCGAGGGCTTGTAGACGTTCGTCGCCTCCAAACCACCTCGCGTGGGAAGCACACAAAAATGACGCGGAGTCGCGCTCTTTGACGTCAACGTGAGGTATTTCTCGCGATGCTGACTTCCCCGAACCTTTCTTGTTCAGTCTCTTCCCCACAAGCGCACACGAGCCAAAGATGCGCCACCGCCCACGACCAAGCCAGAACAAAGGAGAAAGCGGCAAACACGACCGTCTGCTATTTATCCCAGGAACAGAAGAACGATCAAGATGGCGAGACGGTGTCTTTTTTTCTCTCTCATAGCTCTCGAATGTTCCACCACTGACATCACACACTGTCCAATCACCGACGTCCCATTACATCAGTCCATCGCCACGACCAATCTTCTTCTTCAGGGCGGGGCCTCACGGCCTTGCTTGACGCCCAATTATGAAGGTCAAGGCATGGCCTCCCCGTCACGAGTCGTCGGGGGGCGGAGTCAAATCTCTGTTCGGAAATGTTCAGATGACGTCGGGATTTACTCGCCGATTGGCAAATGTGCTGGGTTGCTGTCGGGCTTTTATTTTATGGCTGTTGTAATGGCGGCCTTTTTGATGAAATAAAAACGAAGGGAAAAATCACAGGGGCAATTACACACTGGGGTTTATTAATTTACACCCTCAAACTAGTTAACACAAAAGCCACACCCCTTATGGCGACATGCAAACACTCTTAACCTGAACATTTACCCTACTTATGTACATTGAGATGGGTTTCTTCTTCTTCTTCTTCTTCACATCACATGGTCCATACTAAAACCTACACATTCTGAACTTTCCTAAGGTATTCCATGCCTACCCCCACAAACGTAACAGTATTCTCTCCACTCTATTAAATTGGCAAAAACAAAAACATGCATGTAAAGACTGGCTGCATGTGCACCTAAGTGTGAGATTTCACCGATACAGCATTAGGTTGGCCTCCCTCCCTAGCTTCCCACATTTAGAACCTTCCATGCATTGGCTGCTGATTATTTTAATGACTCGACTTCTTTGTACTCACACTCTCATTGTCTTACTTCGCCCGGAAAGTCGATATCTCCCCACTTCACAAAAAACTAGACTGAAGACAGTTGGCTATCAGGATTTTTCAAAGTTTTGGAAATGTTTCCTTCTTAACAAACAAGATCATTGGAATCCCCCACGATAAAACGGAACCTATTAATTTCACATCACAGACAGGTCGGTCGTGTCTGTCTTCTACCACCTCCTTTCTGGCCTTGCACCCTCAGCCCTTCCTGCACTCTGTCTGTTCCGTTACTCCCCCTACCCCTCCACCACCCCCAGATTTCTACAGGGTGTACACGGTCTGCCGGTAACCCACTTCTGGTGAAAGTCCACAAAATGTGGGCTTATTTTCATTCGTTTCTCTTTTCTCTCACCTGTGGAACCCATTTCCTCAGTCGAATTCAATCTCATTCTGCCATCCATGGCTTCAATTCAAGACAGCTGCTCACCACCATCTCAGGTAACCCCCCATTCATACCCATGATCTTTTCTACTCGCATTAACCCTCCTGAAGACGAATTTTCTGGGTTTTACAGGTTATCAGATTCCTTCAAACCCCCTGCCCTCAACTTTCTCCTTATTTCTTTAATGTTTTTCTTCTTCCTCCCCAGAGTGAGTGCCTGAATCCAGCTTGTTCACCCCTTAATGTCATCCTCCCCTCCCATAATCCCCATTCTTCCCCACATCCCTTATTTCTCCAAGTCTTCCTCTGGTTTGTCCCGATACCCTGCTGTTGGTCTGTCCCTCGGGCACTCCTTTACACTGTTCCTTTCGTTCAGTTATATGCTGGTCCATTATACGTTCTAGTTCCTTCGTGAGCCAAAAAGTTTGTCTTTAAAATCTGAATAGGAAACCTTTTATTTTTTGTAAATCTTTATCTTTACTTTCAATTTGGTTTTGATGTATTGACTGTATTGTGGTGTTGTAGCGGTTCCCGCTGAATGTACACAATCGCCTTGCACCTGCCAGGACGCGGCCAGGGCACGATTGCCATGCCGGGCTCGTCCGGACGGGCCCAGACGCGCCTCTCCTGGGCATGCCCGGACTCGTCTTTCCCGGGCATGCCCGCTCTCGCCTTTCCAGGGCTCGCCCAGAGCGCCCGGGCACGCCCAGCCTCGACTTGCCAGGCCGCGTCCAGGACGCCCGGGCATGTCCAGACTCGCCTTTCCAGGGCTCGCCCAGAGCGTCCGGGCATGCCCGCTCTCGCCTTTCCAGGGCTCGCCCAGAGCGCCCGGGCACGCCCAGCCTCGACTTGCCAGGCCGCGTCCAGGACGCCCGGGCATGTCCAGACTCGCCTTTCCAGGATTCACCCTTGACACCCGGGCATGCCCGGTCTCGATTTTCCCGGGCAAACGCCCCGGCATAAATGTGTATATATATTGCTGCCCGATAAACGGGCTTGTCAGAATACCTGAGCTGTTTTGTTTCAATGAAGCAACTCGGACGAATTCCGTCTTTGGTCGCGTCAATTCTTTCGACTCGCGTTGGAGCGCAGCTCCTTCACTGGTGACCTACCGACATGGACACGGCAGTGGCTCTTAAGCTGCCTACCTTCTGGGAGGCTCACGCGGCTGTTTGGTTCGCCCAGGCGGACTCCCAGTTCGCCCTGCGAGGCATCACCGCGGACGACACCCGCTTCCACCATGTCGTGGCAGTGCTCGGTTCCGCCACCGCGGCCCGCGCCCTGAGCCTCCTCGAGCACCCGCCGGCTGCTGACAAGTATGACGCCCTGAAGACGCTCCTCCTCGACGCTTTCGCCCTCTCACCGGCGGCACGCGCACGGCGCCTGCTCGACCTGCCCGAGCTCGGCGACACGCGCCCGTCCGAGCGCATGGACTATATGGTCTCGTTGCTCGGTGAGCACTCTCCGGATTTTCTGTTCCGCGAGCTGTTCCTTCGCCAGCTGCCTCACCCGGTACGCCTCGCCCTGGCTGGCACGTCGATCACCGATCCCCGCGCCCTCGCCAGGGAAGCCGATAAGATCTCCTCGGCGGGCCAACACATCGGCGCGGCTACCTGGAGCTTGCCGCTGTCCGAGGCGACGCCCGAGCGCCCTGCGCGGTTGGAGGCCGAACTGCCGGTGCAACTGGCGGCCGCCACGCCGCGTCGACCGCTTCCGACACGACGGCCGGGGCCTCCACCTGACCAGGCGTGGTGTTATTACCACGCCAGGTTCGGACACAAGGCTCGGACGTGCCGACCCCCGTGCACTTTCGGCAAGTCGGGAAACGGCCGGGCCGGCGTTCATTCCCAGCCATGAGCGCCGGCCACTCGGGCAACTTGCTTTTTATTCGGGACAAAGCGTCCGGGCGGCGTTTCCTTTGTGACACCGGCGCCCAACTGAGCGTCATACCCGCCTCCGAGCAGGACAGGCGGGACGCCGTTTGCGGCCCCTCTTTGGTCGCTGCTAATGGCTCGGCCATACGCACTTTCGGCCCGCGCGACGTCACCCTCTGCTTCGGCAGCCAGCGCTTTCAGTGGAATTTGTGACCACCTGCGTCCCCATGGCTTTGCTGGGCGCCGACTTCCTCTGCGCGCACGGGCTGCTGGTCGACGTCAAACGACGTCGCCTTGTCAACGCCGAGACCTTCAGCTCCCTGGCGTGCACGATGAGCAGCTCCGCGCCGACCGAACTGGCGTGCGCCCTCCCGACGGCGAACGAGTTCGCTCGCCTGCTCGCGGAATTCCCGGCCCTCACGCGGCCGACGTTTTCGGTCGTCGCGGTGCGGCATGGGATCGAGCACCACATACCCACTACGGGCCCGCCGGTCTACGCCAGGGCCCGCCGCCTCGACCCGGCCAAGCTCGCCGTGGCAAAGGCCAAGTTCGACGCGTTGGAGCACCTCGGCATCGTGCGGCGCTCCAATAGCGCGTGGGCCTCACCACTGCACATCGTGCCAAAGCCGGGGGGCGGATGGCGCACGTGTGGCGACTACCGCCGCCTCAACGACGCCACCACCCCCGACAGGTACCCGATCCCGCACATCCAGGACTTTTCCGCCCGTTTGGCGGGACGGGTCATATTTTCCAAAATTGACCTGATACGGGGATACCACCAGGTACCTGTCCGGGCGGCCGACGTCCCGAAGACGGCCGTCATCACGCCGTTCGGCCTGTTCGAATTTTTGAGGATGCCGTTTGGCCTCACGAACGCGGCCCAGGCGTTCCAGCGCTTAATGGACGACGTGCTGCGCGCCCGGCCATTTCTTTTCGTCTATCTGGACGACATCCTCGTCGCCAGCACGTCCCGCACCGAGCACCTCCTCCACCTCCGAACACTGTTCGGTCGCCTCAGCGAGCACGGCTTAATTGTCAACCTGGCCAAATGCCACTTCGGCACGACGACCATTGACTTTTTGGGCCACCGCATCACCAAGACCGGGGCCGTGCCGCTGCCGACCAAGGTCG
Source organism: Myxine glutinosa (assembly GCF_964187855.1). NCBI lineage: Eukaryota > Metazoa > Chordata > Myxini > Myxiniformes > Myxinidae > Myxine > Myxine glutinosa. The sequence goes on along the minus strand of NC_136262.1, from coordinate 217,735,889 downwards.
AGGCCATCACCACGTTCCCGCGTCCCCGTTCCATCAAGGCCCTACAAGAGTTCCTCGGCATGGTGAATTTTTATCACCGATTCGTGCCCCGCGCTGCTCATCTCATGCGGCCCGTTTACGAGGCCCTCCGGGGCAAGCCGGCCAAGCATGACATCGTTTGGTCCGCGGCCATGGACGTGGCCTTCGCGAGCGCAAAACGGGCCCTCGCCGACGCAACGCTGCTGGCTCACCCGGTGCTCAATGTGCCCATCGCCCTCACTACTGACGCCTCCAACTACGCGGTGGGCGCCGTCCATGAACAATGGGTGGACAGGGTTTGGCAGCCACTCGCCTTTTTCAGCCGGCAACTCCGGCCGAACGAGGTAAAATACAGCACGTTCGACCGCGAGCTGCTCGGTCTATTCCTGGCCGTTCACCATTTCCGACACCTCCTGGAGGGCCGCCCGTTCACGGCTTTCGTCGACCACAAGCCGTTGGTCTACGCAATGGCCAAAGTCACGGAACCGTGGTCGGCCCGCCAGCAGCGCCACCTCTCCGCCGTGTCGGAATTCACCACGGACATCCGGCACGTCGCCGGCAAAGAAAACGCCGTGGCCGACTGTCTTTCTCGGGCCAGCGCGAACGCGGTCCACCTCGGCGTGGACTTCGCGCTCATGACGGCCGACCAGACCACCGACACCTCGGTGCAGGCCCTCCGGGCGGCGGACACGGGCCTCCGCCTGGCCGACATCCCCTTCGCGGGCACCGTCCTGCTCTGCGACGTCTCCCAGGGCCAGCCTCGCCCCATCGTGCCCGTTTCCTGGCAGCGCCGCATCTTCGCCTCCATCCACGGCCTTTCTCACCCGGGCCGGAAAGCTTCTCAGAAGCTGGTGTCGGCGCGTTTCGTCTGGCACAGCCTTCGACGGAACGTCCGCGACTGGGCCAACGCCTGCACGGCCTGCCAGCGGGCCAAGGTCCACCGCCACACCCAGGCCCCGCTAGCACCTTTCACCGTGCCTGCACGGCGTTTCGACCACGTCCACATGGACCTGGTGGGTCCCCTGCCCCCATCGCGGGGGTTCACCCACCTGCTCACCATGGTGGACAGGACCACCAAGTGGCCGGAGGCCGTGCCCCTCACCTCCACCACCACCGCCGACGTGGCGCAGGCGTTCATCGCCACCTGGGTCGCGCGCTTCGGCGCACCGGCGGACATCTCGTCCGACCGCGGCCCACAGTTCACGTCCGAACTTTGGGGCGCGGTCGCCCGCTCGTTGGGGGTCATGCTGCACCGCACCACGGCCTACCACCCCCAAGCCAACGGGTTGTGCGAGTGGTTTCACCGCTCCATGAAGGCCGCACTCATGGCCGGCCTTCAGGACGACGGTTGGACCGACCGGCTGCCGTGGGTCCTTTTGGGCCTCCGCACGGCCCCCAAGGAGGACCTCCGGGCGTTCGCCGCCGAGCTCGTCTACGGCCAGCCGCTCCGCGTCGCGGGCGAGTTCGTGCCCGACGCTACCAGTCCCTGGTCCGCCGCACACCAGCGCTCGGACCTCCAGGAGGCCGCCCGACGATTTGCCCCCGTGCCAACGTCCCGCCACGGTGGCCCCCAGTCCTACGTCCCCCCGGCGCTTCGCACAGCGGAATACGTCTTTGTGCGTCATGACGCGCACCGGGGGCCACTCCGGCCGCCGTACGACGGGCCCTTCAGGGTCCTGCGACGGGGCGACAAGTCCTTCGTCGTCGACGTCGGCAGCCGGTCGGACCGGATCTCTGTGGACCGCCTCAAACCGGGGCACGTGGACGTCGACCGATCACCACGGTTGGCCCTTCCTCCGCGGCGTGGCCGCCCCCCATCCACAGTTCCCCCCGCTCGACCACCCACCACCAGATCGGACCCCCCTCCCCCACGACCGTCCAGGGGTCGCTTCGGCCGGGTCATCCGGACCCCCCTTAAATTGACCCTGCCGGTGCAGGTCGATTCTGGAGGGGCGTGTGTAGCGGTTCCCGCTGAATGTACACAATCGCCTTGCACCTGCCAGGACGCGGCCAGGGCGCGATCGCCATGCCGGGCTCGTCCGGACGGGCCCCGACGCGCCTCTCCCGGGCATGCCCGGACTCGCTGTTCCCGGGCACGCCCGAACCTCCCGGGCACGCCCGGTCTCGTCTTTCCCGGGCATGCCCGCTCTCGCCTTTCCAGGGCTCGCCCAGAGCGCCCGGGCACGCCCAGCCTCGACTTGCCAGGCCGCGTCCAGGACGCCCGGGCATGTCCAGACTCGCCTTTCCAGGGCTCGCCCAGAGCGTCCGGGCATGCCCGCTCTCGCCTTTCCAGGGCTCGCGCAGAGCGCTCGGGCACGCCCAGCCTCGACTTGCCAGGCCACGTCCAGGACGCCCGGGCATGTCCAGACTCGCCTTTCCAGGACTCACCCTTGACACCCGGGCATGCCCGGTCTCGGTTTTCCTGGGCAAACGCCCCGGCATAAATGTGTATATATATTGCTGCCCGATAAACGGGCTTGTCAGAATACCTGAGCTGTTTTGTTTCAATATAGCAACTCGGACGAATTCCGTCTTTGGTCGCGTCAATTCTTTCGACTCGCGTTGGAGCGCAGCTCCTTCAGTGTGCTGGTATGAAAAGTACCTAATAAAAGACAACAGCCCCTAAATGAGGGTGAGTCCGACTATAGCAATTGACACAGTCACTGCAGGAAAAGTGGATCATTGCAGTTCACAACAATTACCTGGGATTGGTTGCTATTTCGGTCCAGCAGGCTTTGGCAAGCAATCTGGATTGCTTCATGTGCTTTGGAAAAATGGGCTGGGTCCACAAGTCCAGGATGTCCCTCTTGGCTGTTTGGATCCGAGATTCCCACCAGGTATGCAGACTGCAATCCCCAACAGAAACAAAGGACATGGGTTGCATTAAAAAAAGTTGCAATGTTAGCATTTAAATATATTACAACAACAACAACAACAACAACAACAACAACAACAACAACAACAACAACAACAGGCATTTTAAAAGGCCATTTACCCTGCAAGAGCGGGGGTTAGCCCATTTAAATATATTATCAAGAACAAAATGAAAATTAACCAATAAATACTTACTTTAAATATTAAAATTTTCTAGCTTCGCTTATCATACTGAAATACGCAATTTGGCGTCTGTCTGTCTGTTTCATGATTTTTGACCGCGATGTTTTCTGTAGTTACTTATCCAATCTCAACCAAGCTCGACAGGATGACTAAGGGTTACACAATGAAAGTTGTAGTGCATTAATTCCCCCCCCCCCCCCCGCCACCCCTCGCCAAGGGTTTTTTTCTCCCCAGAACGAGTTTTCCCCACCAATGCCGCCAATGGGGATGTGAGTTGAGGTGTATATCCGTGTTGAGTTAGCTTTATCGTGGCGTTTTTCCAAGTCCGCTTCTAATAACAATACAAATGATAATAGCATAATATTAATGTTATTACAAAACAATATTAATACTAATAATGTCCCACCTCCCCATGAGGTTTTTCCTCCTTGAACAAATGTCATGTCAATGTTTATAAATAGCTTATGATGGCGATTCCGTGGGAGCAACTGGCCAAAGGCCTCTCCCAGAAGTAAAAACATCATAAACCACAAACATGTATGATTAGCTTTCGAAACAGTCACTATTGTTGTTTATAACACCAAACAAATACATTTGGAGGAATCCCGAGATCCGTGAGGTAAGTTTTACTTACAGAACTAAGCGAAGACCTACTGTAATCGAAATAGCCCACAAGGGTTGGGTAAATAACATGACCCTTCCTGCCACTACAATGGCATTTTTCGTGGCGCCCTTTTGAAACTCACTCCTGCAGTTTAACACAAAACTGAAAGGGAGAACACCCGGGTTGTGCTCATTTGCCAAGCTGCTAGCTAGCGCTTGCCAAGCCAGCCGTTCCTTAATGGTTTTGAATGGAGTGATTGCTCGAATGCTTAAACCACTTGGCGATTTCTCCACAAGGAACTTGGTAAATGAACACACACCCAACATTCTTGAGACCCGACCATAGACCTACTGTAATCTATATACCCCAAAGAGGAATGACCCTCCCTGCTGTTCCCGTCGTGAGCGGGTGTACTAGTCAGCTGACAATCTCCTCAGATTTATATTGACTCTTATAAGAAATCATGAGCTTTTGGATGTATTAAAACAAATATATTAGAATTATTTTAGCTGGAAGATACTCTTCCACTTACGTGATTGAAGCTAGAGTCCCTGTATAAAGAGAGTTGCGCCATGCGCTGACCCGAGATTTCTGGTCACGTGATTTCGTGGCGCCATTTTGTGTCTAACTTCACCGTGCGTGAACGTCAGCTTGGTACGGGAATGTTGTTTATTGCCAAACAAAATGACTGGTTGTTCTGCTTTTGGTTGTTCAAACCAATCTGGGAAATATAAGATGTATAGATTTCCAAGTGATAAAGTCAGAAGACAAATTTGGGAAGCGAAAGTCAGACGAAAGAGCTGGAAAGCGATCGACTCCTCGAGACTCTGCCAGGTAGGTCCACGCCGCTTGATGATCGATGTTCAAAAACAATTCTATCTGCTCGGTTTTTTTTTGGTTGTCTGTCCGTTGAAAACCCTTTTAAAGGGAAGTGATTTGTGTTTGTTTATAATCTTCAAGGAGCTGACCAAAAATGCATTTCCGTGGGAAGAACCCTGCTCAATTTTTTTCGGGTAGTCCTAGCGGACCGCATATTGTCATTGATTGATGAAATGTCCCGGTACAGTGACATTGCCTGGTCTGCGGTTGGGTATTCTGCGGGCAATGTCACTGTACTTTTTCAGAGGGAATTAATTTTGATTTTATAGGGGTGGGAAACCCATGGTCCGTTTTGTTTTCAGTTGTCTGTCCGTCCATTCAAAACTTATTCCGAGGCAAGTTATTTTTTTGGTTTAAAATCTTTAGCCTAATCGGCAATCATAAAAGCAATTTTAGGGGGGGACCTGCTCAATTTTTTTGCGGGTTGTGCAGCCAAGTCGCCAGCTATGAAACATATTAATCGATCAGGCAATATCCATCAGAGTTCTGGGCAAGGGTGTAGTAATAAATGAACGTTTCAATCTTACTAGATGCCGATGACGTTTTCCTTATGTCAGAGACAGAAGCTGACTTGCAGCTTGTTAAATCATTACAATGGAAATTGAATATAAATGTCGATAAAACTAAAGTTGTACACTATAGAAATATGGCAATACCACGTACAGAATTTGTTTTAAGTGTGTTAGACTATATGTCGGCTGGAAGTCCTACACCGGAATTGCTCTCGGCACCCTTTAAAAAATATTGGATATGCCCACACTCCTTTCTAAAAGTTATTAAAATTCAGAGAACGACAGCATTGGTTTGTCTTACTTATAATGTTAGCTCTTATATGCAGTGTTGGCTTGTAATATGCATTGCCATACCACTTTTAATATCACCACACAGCTCTTTTTCACGGCAATAGCTGAGTTTTTGACAAAACAAATATCACCTGTATGTAATAATAAGACTAAATATGTGTAGTAAATTTTTTTTTTAGCAGGTTTAGAATATATCACCCCATATCACGAATGTACATGTATATCTAATCCGACACACTTAGACACAAAATGGCGTCCAAATTTTAGTTGACACAACTCTCTATATACAGGGACTCTAATTGAAGCTATATCCAGCTTGTTAACCCCTCAGTGTCCTCCCTTTCCTCTCATTCATCCCTATTTCCTTTATTCCTCCAATTCTCCCACCATTTTGTCACTCAGACCTACTGTTGATGTTCCCCAACCCCCCTATTTCCACTGTTGTTTTTGCTATGTTCCATACGGGTCCATTCTCTGTTCTAGCTCCTCAACGAGCCTCGAATCTGTATAAAAATTATTGGACATTTAAGGACAAGAAGACAGCTCTTACTATGGTAATGTACATGCCTTTTGGCTGTCCTGGGTTCACTTCCCAGAAGAGTCAAATCCTACGACTATGTAGCCTCATTTGCACACCATAAACTGATAAGTAGAATTTTTTGCTCTGTTAGCAACAATGCTGAAACAGCAAGGATCATTCCCTTTTAAAACATCTCAATCTATATAATAATAGCGTAAGGACTCGACTTTGTTATCCCTTTTACGCCGCACCCAGTGACCCGATGCCCACGGCACTAATGGATTTACGATCTACGAACCTCGCTCTTTGTTTATCACGTACAGACATACTCGAAAAATCTGAATTAGCCGACGTTGGGGCCCAAAAGCATCCGATTAACTGCCGATACGACGCCATCTTACGACACCATCGTATTGGCGTCTGCTGGGCGAAGGCGAAGCAAGCCGTCCGCTGATTGGACAGGCGAAGGCGAAAGCAAGCCGTCCACTGAGTGGACAATCCAGAGCATGCATTTGTGCCGGTGTCGGCGATCGTTGTTCATATACGCACTCTTCATTCTCATCTTTCTTCCTAACTCTTACTCAGACAAGCAAATCTCCTATGCCATCCATAATGGTACACTCTATCCATACACCACATCCTCCCTTCCGTGGATGTTCCATGGGTTTCGGCTAGTACTAAATAATACCAGAAACGGGCAGTTCATTTTATTAGTGAGGTTTTCTTTGTGGCATGTATTGCTAAACATCTTTTTCATAAACTCGAGCTAAACAACAGAAATACGCCATGGAACACTGATATTTGAATTCTAATTTCACTACAATATTTCTCATTATTAGTCATCATACAAAGGCTTTTAGTGGGTTGCTGAAAAAAAAAAAACCACAAGACAGATCGTCTAACAACAGCGTAGCCAGGCTTGAATCTCCTGAGTGGAGGATCTGCTGTCTCCCTGTCATGTGACCAGATCCTCAGCTCTGATTGGTGGCTGTTACTGAGACATACATACATACACCGGACAGCCAGACAAATGCTGTTTGAGACGGCATTGCCCTATGGGCTACGCCATAAAAATATGGCTGCCGAACCACGTGACCAATGTAGTCAAAAAAATTTTTTCTTCTCGACCAATTTATCCCTAGATCACGTTCAAGAAATTTCATACTGATCGGATCAAGCATTGTACTCGTCGATTAATGATGTCATAATGAAGGCATCTATTACATGATATTACTATTACATTAACATATGGTATTCCCCATGGGGAGTACTTTACAGTGAGCCACCTTTCAATTTTTCCCATGGAGCGGTTTCGGAGATATAGAGGTGTAAAGTTTTTCGATTTTTCCTAGATGGCACTGTAATGTAAGATGCGGCCACGCAGATAGGATCAAGCACCATCTTGATTCCAGGCAACGGCAACACAGGTCTCACTCAGCCCCGCCCTCTGCGGCCTCACTCGGCCGTACACGGCACCACACTCCTCCCCCCCCCCCCCCCCCCCTTAAGTCACATAGTCTTTCAAATATGCAGGTTGCACAATGCGTCTAGAAGAAACATGCGGGCATTGAGCGTGGACCCGACCGGTGAAGGTGAGGCATTGGACACAGATGAGGGTTCCCCACCAGACACCAAATTAGGCTCAACCGAAACCAGAGGAACATCCACACTACTCTCACTACCATGAACATCCGGCTCCACAGATGGATGGGGCAGCTGGCCGAAACATGGTCACGGGAATTCTAACTACAAGTTTATAGAGAATATAATGTATCAGAATTATGCATTGATGAAAGTTATGATGCATCTAGTTGGGTTTAATCACGAGTGGTTAAACCAAATGCCATAATTACACTCACTCACTGGTCAATCCAAGGTCAATGCCAGCTGAAACCGATTGGATAATCGGTGCAACGTCGCATATTGAGTGAGTCTAATTCCAGTATTTGATGTAATCTTTTATCGTAACAGAATTATAGTTTGTCAATATGGAATAGGTATGCCTTAGAGTGCAGATCGACTATCGAAGTGAAGAACCCAAAATGTTGCACCTTTTTTGGGGGAATGAGTACTGCGGGAACCCACCCACAAGGCAGTCAAGGGCCTCCCTTTTTAAGGCCTACATGAAAGTGGTAAATGGAAAGTAGGATGACCTTGCATATGCAATGCCAACACTTTTACTGTTGACTATATTAATGAAAGATAAACCCGCTGGTGAAGCAATAGAAAACAGTATTTCAGTAGACTGTCTATAAATAGCTAAAACATGGGTGCTTGCTGAAGTAGCTTTTAAACTCATGGGTTTAGGCCGCTTCGGACAGATCATGTGGGCATGGTTTCTAAAGTGCCAATTAGAATACAGATGGGTTTTCAATACTCAACATAACATTTGTCTATATGAGCTTATTTGTCCCTGAACTACACTTGAAGAATAGTGCCAAGGCCGGTATGATGTGCATTCAGGTTCGCACTGCTGGGTGAAAGTGTACACAAAAATCTAGTCGAAATAGAATTAAGAGGAGGAAGAAAGGGGGAGGGGAGGACGGAGAGTTGGGGTGTGGGGGAGAGTTGGGAGCGGGGGTTGAGGTGGGGAAATGGTTGATTTAATCAAGCACCATCTTTTGGGAACACTTAGCTAAATAATATTAAATTCCCTTGATACTTAACTGTGCTTTATATAATATTGTTGAAGTCACATTTTACATTTCACAGAATTTCTGTGGGTACCTGCTAGTTGCTGTTATTAGGCAACTTGCAATAGCTGTCGATCGTTTTCAATCATAATTCAATTAGTTTCTGCTTTGTGCACTTTTATGGACGTTCTGATGATGTCTTGTTCATATAAATAACATGCTGTGCATTTCTTTGCCTACAGGTCCCCTAATCCACAAATTATACTGTATTCAGGTAATTAATTACAGCATCACATTATTGGCAGTGCTTCACATGTACGAGGGGCAACACTTGCCTTCTCCAGTAGCTATATCTCACCTGTGCTGCAGCCTCAGTGAGGCCACACAAGGCCTTTGCAGCTGACTGTGTGGAAGACCCAAAGGCAGGCAGGTCTGAGGTCTTCACATGCTGGGAGACCCCTGTAATGGCTTCTCCAAGAACCTGTATACATCGATCAATGGCAGCACAACATCAAAATTTTTTTACTTGAATTGTTTACATCCCAAAACTAATGCAAATAAAATATTACTGCAAGGTATGCTACACTGTGTAGGATTTGGCTAAACTACTTATGGTATTTTAAACATAGTTTACAAAACTCAAGGTCTGTCATGGCAGATAACCACACCAATAAGCTTCACAAAGTGGGCCTCTGACAAAGACTTTCTGCAAAATCTAACATATGGATTGGCAGGCAGTCCGCTCATAAAGACAATAAAGTGAGAATATGGGAATTGGCTTGGCAGGAAGATGTCCAACATGCTTGACGAGGATGCAATATCTTTTGTAAACTTGTAATCAATGAAACAACAGCAAAAGTTGTAGCTGGGATAAAGAACAAAGCTGCGAACATGGAGTAATCAGTGAAATTGCAGAGGTTTATCAGAGAATTTGGGAGGATATTGACGTTTACGAGGAAAAGACATTTCAGTCGTTAACGCTTCATTACAGCAAAATAGAGAGGTGGGATAGGAACGAGGATCGATAGGGAGTGGAAGTCAACCCTCGCCCCTAACCTGCCACCCTCTTTTGCTCCAATAAAAGGTTTACGCCTGCAACGTCAGGTTCTCCTTGCTTTCCCCCAAATGGTGAGCATACTTCTATCAGCGTTATGTTGACTTCATTCATTGTTCTAACTGTCTGCTGACTGACATTTGTCTTCATGAGCAAGTCTAGTTCTTCAGTTCTACAGTAGCACGAGTTTAACAGTGAAAAACTTGTGCCGAACATCAATTAGTGTCCAAGGCTGAAATATCTTGAACCTGTGAGCCTCGGTGATTGAACAGGAGGCATAATGAATTAAATGATTATATCTTGTACAGGAATGACCAAGAAAATATTTTCAATAAAATAACTCGGCACGTAATAACTTTACTGCGCACCGAATAAAGATCGAGATAGTTTCGGAATTTTTCACATGTGAAGTTGTTGAGACCATCAATACATTTATTCCAATGCCTTTTAAGCTTATTTCCATGGATGTTAATGTTGCCCTCATACCCGATGTTCCAAAGACTTGAAGCTTAAGTCATAACAGGTTGTAGCTTACTGTTATTTTGCAATTGGTCACTGGCTTTGACATCAATACAATTTTTTATTTTGGAACCTCGGCATCAAAAAGGTACATATATCGAACAAGCAGTTTCAAATGGAGCACCTCTCCGCATTAGAGCATTTAAATTGCATTAGAGTTGGCAATAAATTTGAATTGTTGCTCCCAGCTTGCCGGCTAGATGACAGAAGACGCCATTTGCATTTTTGCCGCTCCATCCCTACCCCATTTATAATCTCGTCCAGGCATGGCCAACTTGCGAAAAGTGTGGGAAATGTACAAGTTTAGCATTATAATTGTAATGTCACACCATACGTTTTTAAAAATTGGATGGCACTCCCAACTTTGTGGACAATTTCTTCAACATGGTGGCGAGGCTTTCGTGATGTATCAACTGTCTGCACCCCAAGGTCTATGTGTGCATCAGAAGACATAATCGGCTTGTTGAGAACTTCATAGATTAGGAAGAGGAAAAGCGCCTTCTCATTTAAATCTCGGTAAGGAATATTTAGCCATATTTAGATTGGGATCCCAGGAGCACGTTGTAGAACAGGGTATATTAATATCCAACTGCATGGAGGTAATAGTAGTGTGTGTTAAAATATCATTGCTCATTCCAAGTGATTGTGGAAGTATTCAGGTTCTTCTGTTACTTTTAGTTTGTTGTGATTTTCTTCTGGCTCCATATTATTGCAGCTTAGCTTTAGCACCAATTTTTTTTTTAACCATGTAAGGATAAAGCATAAGAAAAGTCACCTTAGAATTGTCCACCAAGTTCATCACTTACTTTACTTGTGTTTACAGTGCACATTTCAATAGCCGTTGTTATTTTCGGCATGAATCTTCATGCTGACATCAAGTCTGAGCTCAGTTTGTGTAGCAGCTCACATGGAAGTCTTTAGCACATGCTCAGCCTCACATTGCTCACATTCCCCAAATAACAGAGAAATAAAAAACACATTTAGGGTCACACTGTACATCCTCTATCCCAGACATGCCGACCCCGTATAAGCCCTGCAATCACTAATACTGACCTGCTAAAAGCATGACGTTCAGAATTTTTTGTGCTCTTTTCTGTAATTCCCTAATATCGTCATACAATAATCTTTGCTCGGTTTGGCTTGAAATTTCCCGAATTGATCTTCACACAAACAGTTTCGCTAATACAGAAACTACACAGAAACAACTCATATTATAACTGGTTTTTCAACCACCTATCCATTAGGAATTAATACAAATGTAATTTTTTTTACCATCGGAGACTGAAAATTATTTATGGTTTTAACTAAAATTGAGCGTTCTTTAAAAAAAAAAAAAAAATTTATATTTATTGCCAGGTCCTGGAATTGGCCTCTACACAGGTGTTGTTCAGCTTACCATGCCTCACTAGTAATGCAACTGGATTGTCGACAACCTTTTGAGTATATTATTTGTGAAACATGTTTTTTTTGTTTTTTTTTAACACTCAGAACCGTTTTTATATTCGATTTTTACCAAAACCCGACTTCAGGCAAAACAAGCCTTCTTTAAATTTCTGTTGCAACATCCAATTTGCGAATATATTTGGGCTTGTCCGTACCTCTGTTATGTTAATGTAGTATCCATGAAATTTATGGAAATCCAAAAAGGTTGCATGTCTGCTACCTCGATCACCCCATTAAAATGAAAATGGCATCAACATCAACAATAATTTAGCTCTTTCACGAGCCTCGATTCAGTATACAACAAAAAAAGAAAAAAGAAAAAAAAAGTAGTATTGCGCCCCATCCTTTACAATCCATCGGAGCATATTCTGGCATGTTGAGTCACCTTGGAGTTGTCCATCACACTCTCAATGCAGTCAAAGTAAGAGAGATCGTTGACAGGCTCGCTTGGGTTGTCCAATATCCCTCGTATCGTCTGATGTGTTGGGCGGGTGGGAGGAAGAATAAGAAAAAAATATTTGAAGAAACAAAGAAAAACAATAGCATTTGCATGTGTGGAGAGGGGAGAGGTTGAGGAAGCAATAGGTGATCAGGTATTGGGGCAAGGCAAGGAGTACTGTTGGAGTGTTGGGAAAGAGTATTATTCGTGGAGCTTTTTATGGTGGTTTCTTGGCACAAGGAGTTTGGCTGGGGGCCCTCGGCATGCTCAGGACAAGCAAGACAGGTGAGTGACTGGCCAACACTATGAAGAGTGTTGCACATAGAGCTGGTGAGTCGCCTATGAGTCTCATCGCCAAAGCACCGACAATGAGTGCTACAAGTGGCAGTGACCGGGTGCCACACCGAGCACATCCTGCTTCCTGCCTCACCAACCAACCATGCTGCACCATTCCTACAGAGAAGCCCCCTACTCCATTGTTTCTTTTCTTTCTTTCTGTCATCCTCCACTTCCCCCCTTCCTCTGTCATCCTATGTCCCTGAGCAAGTCTGGGTGTGTTACGATTTGAAGCTAATATAGATGACAAGCCCGTAATTGGAAAAAACAAGTGCCGCCTGTTTCCTGTGTTGTCCTTTTTCACCTAGTTTGATTGTTGTGCCATCTGACTTAATACAAATAAATGCCAGGTGTTTTTATATCTGTGTTGCGGTGGTTTTAGGTCATGATTGTCACATCCCAAGTAATAAATTATCAATTGGAAATATAATCATGCCACAATTTTGGTGCACAAGTTAAATAATACAAATCTAACCCCTTGGGACTGCTGCTTGTGCTGGGTGTCGTTGCACCTCTCATTCACGGCTAATTCTGCGGAGTCTACCTCTTGCATGTCACGGTTCACCCGTTAAAAAGACCAGCGGTGAGGGAAAAATAGTAGTACAGCAATTGGTGTAAAGTATGGTGAAAACAATTAGTGATGTGAGAAGAGCAATACAAAAGAAGGGGAAAAAAAGGTTCAATAAATGAGAAGAAAAAAACCCAAAATAAGCTTATTAGTATTTCCACATAAAGCTACATTTTATACTTTGTTTTTGCTGTGTTGGACTATTGTCAGTATCTCATTCCAATAACCTTTTGGATGCCTCATATTTTAAATGGATACAAAAGTAAATTGTCATATAGACATCAAATTTCCTCCATCATTATTAGTTCAACCCCTGTAGGCCAACCTTTGAAGCAAACTGTACCAATGGGCAAGGTAATAGTGCATCGTCATCAGATGTACAATGGGGAATGAAAGGCAAAACGGACAACGGCAAAGAAGGGATCATTGCCACTTGACTCATCCAAAACTATTTATATCACTCAGAAAGATGTTATATTGCGATGCAAAAAGACTTGATCCTTAACAATTACATGCAATGGCAAGGTCAAAGTTACGTCCCGCCAACAATAGTAGGTATTTTTTTTGCAGTCAGAGTTGAGTGGTTTGAGTTAGATTGCATAATGAATTGCATCATCTCAGCAGCTTGCGTACAAATATTAATATGGGTACAAATAATTCATCTGGCCATCCATAATGCACAAGCACCCCCACAGCTCTCTCTGGGCTCTGTCCCGCAAATATTCCTACAGGTCGCACAAGATCTGCCTGCAACCCTCTTATGGTTAAACTGCCAAAATCAAGACTTTCTGCTCACCTTCACTCCTTCCATTCCTCTTTCCTCCCGCCTCTGGAACAAACTCCCTCACTCTCTTCAATCCCACTCCACCCTCCAGGTCTTTAAAACAGCTGTTCACCACCATCTCTTATCTTCCCCCATCCAAAACCTTGATCTTTTCTACCCCCGCTAATTTCACCCCAATTCCACTTTTTTGAAATACCAACTTCTGTCCTGGAAGTGCTTGGTGTCTTTGTGTTTCATACTTCTCCCACCCCCCCCCCCCCCCTTCCTTCGCCTCCTCCCCCCAAGCCCTCTGCCTCCCACACATGTCCCTGCTCTCAAATGTTGTGTTTGTGTGCTTCCCCTTCTCTCCCCATCTTGTCTTCTGCTCCCTCTTTTTACATATTTTGTTCGTCTGGTTGATTTGTTTGTGAAGTAAATGTTAGCTCTTTCACGAGCCTCGATTCAGTATACAAAAAACTGGTTAAAATAACTAACTAGAACGGACTCGGCAGAAAGCATCGTTTCACCTCGCGTGTTTATTCTGAACACAAATACCATTGTTAACTGAACACGCTACTAAATGGCCTACTGATATGATGGCCCAAATGCTCGTATCATCCATGGACACCATTATGTCACATTCAGTACATTGCCATTATCTACAGCATTAATGATTATTGATTATTAGGATATTCAACGACCACTTTTGTGCACATTAAGGCTAAATTGCATCAATGAAGGTGAATATGAAAAAATATATATCAAACTATATTTCCCATGGCTAGTTGATCATATGTATGAAGTTTCGCATCGATCTGTCAGGCGGTTCTGGAGAAGAAGATTTTTAAAAATGTTTTTCTTTTCAATTCAATATGGCCACAAGACAATGTGACCGATGACATCATAAATTAAATTATTCACTCACATTGGGTCGTATATCAGATATATTAAGCTTCTGATTTTCTGGGTTCAGGATTTAGATTCAACCAATTATGGCTGGAATACCACTTCACCGATTATGTATTGGGTCAAACTACTGGTCTATAGCATGGGGTCAAACCACCGGGTCAAAATTACACAAGTAAAATGGATGAAATGAAAAGGGCAAACAAGATTCAAATATACATAACTTGCAGATGTAACAAGAGGATACACATTAAAAATACATTTTTACCTCCAGCTCTCTAAGTGCATTGTCACATTCCTTCTGCCCAGGAGCTTGCCGAGTGCATGTGGATATAAGATTATTGATGCTGTCAGTCACTGCCCTGAAACAGTCAGATGATACAAATCGTCAGAAATCTGGGTTTTGAGAATGAGAACACGGATGTTAAAAACATGGCTGGCAATACCCACCTAAGAATACGGACGCAGCAAACAACAGCCTTCATGATTGCTGAAATGAATAATCTTCTTCTTTAATCTCTTACACATTTAATACAAGGTTATATTTTACACATTTAATACAAGGTTATATTTTTACGATACTTCCTGCAAAATGCAATATTGTGATGACCTCATCAACTAAAATCAAAAATTTCATAGACCTTTCCATCCATTAGAGTTAAGCCAGATTGTCCAGGAATAAGGATCAAGTTATGAAATGAGGACAAAAAGGAAGAATCCCGAATCGTCGTAAATACCTTGCAGCAGAAGCAAGCTGGTTTTTGACGTTGGGTGCAGTCGGGTCCACAGAAACAGACTTGGCGGCGAGCAAAAGCTTCGATGACGACACTGATATGTTCTTGAGGTTTCCGATGGTCTGAATTTGTTCATCCTTGGACTGAAATATTCACAACGACATAAAATAAGAAAGCCACTTGCTCATTTACCATTGACTCTTAATCATATTACTCGTATTTATAAAGAATCCATACTTGTCTGCATGTGATTGTATATCTCTCGCCACATCCACAGGTATAAGCATTCAAACGAATCGTTATACAATTTTGGTTTGTTTTAAAATAAGCGATTCAACATACTTTTAGTTTACAAAATTATTTTTATCAATAAACTTCTGACAACATCTTAAGAGATCAAGCACAAGAGAAAATCCACAGGCACCAGTTGGGTATTGGATACACATACACTGCACACTGCAAACCCTGGCCTCAAAGCTTGGCCCATTTTGTGTAGTGCTCCCCTTGTTTGGGCAGAGGGTCGCCACACAAAATGCTTGAAAGCTATCATAAAAATTGCCATGCAGACCATGGCAGGCACCAAATCAAAACATTTGCCTTGGCTACCTGTGCTCTCAAACATTCGTCCGCAGCTAAAACGCAGATGCGAGACAGATTCCTCAGCAAACATCACTATCCTAGCCAACCTAAATCTCTCTGAGTCGATGTACAGAGCTTGCCAAATTTCCACCTTGAATCATGCAAACCTTTCTGGAGCACGGCCAGAGCTCTCATCGCCTCGGGATGTAATGCACAAGACAAATTGTGGCAGAGATAGGAAAATATAAAAATATCAAATTACCGACCACACAGAAGAACCACCGAGATTTAACATTCCATAAAAACAATGGTGAACACCAAACTGAATTCACAGATCCTATGCTAGGTCTGTTCATAATCTACGTAAATGGAACAAAATAAACATCAAAGACAGTCCGGCGTGCGATTGCAAATCCTGATCAAGTGATATGCTATCAGGAACCACGGCAAACCTCAAAAATACAGTGGAAGCATGGGGGACAACCACCCTGACTCGCCTTGAAGCTATTGCTTAACTGATCATCATCATCATCATTTTGTATGCAGCACATAGCTGCTGGGCTTCACCATTGCCGGGGGTGTGGCTGTCAAGGGATGCAGTAACCTCACCTATAGGTTAGGGCAGGAATCTGAAATTTGGTCAGGGTGCCGGCGATAACTTGCCTATTCTACACGAAGGACCGAGGATCTTTAATGTCCACCAACTAATAGATGGGACACCCAGTTTAACGTCCATCTGAGGAACAGCACACACATTGATGAATCTCCATGCTTGAGAAACACTACGCTGGGTCGGCTGTTCATAGCTGGGTCGGCATTCAAACCCAGACTAAACAGCTCAATGGTGAGTGTGCGTACCTCTACTCTCGGCCATCATTGCTTAACTATCAAACTTAGACTTAGATATTTAAGTCACCATTCATCAAACCAATGCAAAAGTCATTTCTTAATATAAAGGGGGAAAAGGTTACAAAATCGAACTGAATGAAGAATATCAGGATAGCCAATGGTATTACTGCATACACTAATAGGAAACATAAATAACTGGTAATACCCGTGACATAGGGGGAAGAAAGCAATGAATATGTTCCTCAATACCTAAAGAAAGATTTTGTTAAAATGTTTTTTTACAAAAGCGCAAAACTTTGATGACTAGTTTATTATAATGTTCTTCACCACCAGAAAAGCGTAGCTTGTTTCAAATAGGCTTCAATATCACCTCCGCCACAGCACATCAATCCTCATCCACCTTCCTCATGCTACTCACTCCTCTCCTCCCCATCATTCCTTCCCACATCAATCCTTCACACCATTCCCCTTACACCAGACAATCCTATTTACAAAACGGTTATTATGTGCTTATGTACTTCGACAAGGATTATAGTGAAGAGATCAGTAGGATAAATTGCCATAAACAACAGCTTCATGCTGTCTTTAGTTACTCAGTAATGCACCTTTTGCTGCAGCCAGAAACTGCAGACATATGAAGGCGAGCAAAAGGAGAAGCATTGCAAGAAAGACAATTCCAATTGTTATTTCACTAATGTCTCAATAAATGCTTGCTCAACAAAAGTGGAAATCTGTACAACGATCCATTTCCACGTGACGATATTTCACTTCAATTGGGCGTTCTCAGGCGATTTTGTGGAGGTAATCAGGGCATCTTATAGTCCGGTTCACTATGTTTTTTCGTTCAAAATTTTGGTAGATTAGCAAAACTATACATTTTTGGAATATTCAGAGCATGAGGAATCCAAAAATTAATGTTTACATTTGCGTAGACACCTTTGCGAAAATGACCCTCAGGACAGTGATGAAGATCTGTAAAAGCATATTCCTGAACGGTATAGACCTCGTAGATCCTGTGTATAGGACTTATAGTTCAATCTCATACTACCTATAACTTCCTATAACTTCAAAGGACTTGCAATATCATGTATTATGTAATAGTTATATCACAAATATAAAGACAATGGTTTTCAATTACCTTTGTTTGTTGCTTTTCTATAATCCTGAGCACTATTTTGAGGCCTTTATTGGATTACTTGACCCAGAAAACATAGGATTAGCATATTTCATTAAGTCTCTAGGTTGACTAAAAGCCGAGATCGCGCAAAATATGTATTTTATGGCGGCCATTTTCAAAATCCAAAATGGCGGCCATGCAGGTGTCTGTGCAAATGCCAACATTGATTTTCAGATTCTCCATGCTCTGAAGATTCCAAAAATGTACAGGTTTGCTCATCCCAAAATTTTGAAAGAAATTATATTTGTTAACATAGTGAACCTGACTATCTTCATCACTGTCCTGAGTGTCATTTTCGCAAAGGTGTCTACGCAAATGTAAACATTAATTTTTGGATTCCTCATGCTCTGAATATTCCAAAAATGTATAGTTTTGCTAATCTACCAAAATTTTGAACGAAATTATATTTGTTAACATAGTGAACCTGACTATTTGTCTTTACAAACACTTACATTGCCGACAAAATGTTGAGGATGTGCATATCATTTACAACAGGACCAGACAGGAAATGGCCGTGTTTTTGCCAATTTTAATGACTAACGATAGTTCTGAGTGAACCACTTTGTCTATAAGGTAAACGTGTACCACGTGTCACGGTCCACTTCATCACTTTTCGTTGAATTTGCATTTCTAGCAATACACACTCCAAAAAATTACTCATTTGAGGCAAGACATCTACAAACCCGTCAAAGACGGTTTCCCTGCTTGAAGAAAGTTCAGATATTTGTATAACAATGCACCATTTATTATAAAATTTATTATAAACTAGCAGAAGTACCCGGCGTTGCCGGGTGGGGGAGGGGAGGGGAACGGGGGGAGGGAGGGGGAGGGGAGGGGAGAGGATGAGGGGAGGGAGAGGGTAGGGGAGGGGAGGGGAGGGTGGGGAGAAGGGGAGGGGAGGGGGAGGGGGAAGGTGAGCAGTCAGAAGTGGAAGCTCTTTTACGGAGAATTTATATCTTAAAGGGGAGGGGGGAAGGGGAGGGGGTGGGGAGAGGGGAGAGGGTGAGTGGAGGGGAGAGGGGAGAGGGTGAGTGGAGGGGAGAGGGGAGAGGGTGAGTGGAGGGGAGGGGAGGGTGGGGGGAAGGGGAAGGGGAAGGGGGAAGGAGGGGGGAAGGGTGGGTAGAAGGGGAAGGGGAGCAGTCAGAAATGGAAGCTCTTTTACAGAAAATTTATATCTTAAAGGGGAGGGGAGGGGGGAAAGGGAGGAGAGGGGGGAAAGGGAGGGGAGGGGGGAAGGGGAGGAGGAGGGGTAGGGGGAGGAGTCGGGGTGGGGGAAGGGGGGGAGGTGAGGGGAGGCAGGGGGAAGGGGAGGGGGGGAAGGGGAGGGGGGAAGGGCGGGGAGAGGGGGGGGAGGGGAGGGGACGGGGGAGGCAGGAGAGGAAGGGGAGTGGCTCACGTTTCTGATTGAATGTGGCTCACGTTTCTGAGTGAATGTGGCTCACGTTTCTGAGTTAAGTGTGATGCCGATCAGGAAGAAGAAGAATCCATACTACCAAATTCATCCACTTCCGGAATTGTTTGATTTATTTGTTTTCAAATGTCTGGTAATTGTTTTGTATTTATTTATGCGAATGTGTATGCGAAATAAATTTTATAATAAATGGTGCATTGTTATACAAATATCTGAACTTTCTTCAAGCAGGGAAACCGTCTTTGACGGGTTTGTAGATGTGTTGCCTCAAATGAGTAATTTTTTGGAGTGTGTATTGCTAGAAATGCAAATTTCATTTTAAAAGGCTTCGGCACAATCTAGCGATTTTTTTTTAAAAATTATAAACTCCAAAAAAACGAACTTTCGTTTTCATATTTTTTTTTTTTTGCCTAAAACACTCCTAGGCACTCACTGATGAACCTCTGAAAGTTTGATAAAGATCCGTTCAGCCATCTCTGAATAAAACATGGACACAGCCCGCGTTTATATATATATAAATTGGGATTTAAATTTAATTCAAAAATTGATCCAGACGTCTATTCTCTTTCAAACATTCAAACCGACAGAGGTAGTTATTTATCACAGCATCTGTAGAATTTTCACCCTTTTACTCAACTCCGTTTCGCTGCTATTTGGTGGAGCAAAAAGTCAACTGAGCTTTATAGATATTTAGATGAAATTAATTTTTATGTCCTCATCTGCATGACATTGCATACCACATTTCGGGCAATTTTGCAGGGGGTTTTGTTGTTGTTGCCAAAGCTAAATATCATCCATGCTGAGAATGTGCCTTACCTCTTGCTCTGCATACACGCATTTGCATTTATCGATGGATTTAGATGTATAGTGATTTTTCTTTTCATAGTTATTTCAGCATAGTAAAGGAAATACAGCATGTTCTTTTTCAAATCAAAGCAAACAATCTGCTTATTGTCTGTTTTTGGTAAGAAATAAGATCCAGTAGCACTGGAAAAGTAAAACGTACCTGTGCATGCCCGGCGATATCGATGCCAACATCAAGGAAATTATCAAAAGAAGAAGCAAACGTGCCGACGGATGCAGAAAGCTCCTGGCTGCCTGCGTGTGAGGAACGAACCACTTGGCCTGCAGCATGGTTCAAAAAGGCCGCAGCTTGTCCAAGTGAGCTCTGGACCTCCTGGAAGCTTCGACAGCTGGCGGGCAACTGGTGACCAAACAACACCCAACAACTCAATCAAAAAAGTTTGAATAACTCCAAAATACGTGAATGAAAAAGCATGATCAGTCATATATGTATTAAAAGGAGCCAGGCGTACGGAGATACTCTACCTCGAGCTGTAGTTTTATTACACAAAACGAAACAAGTGGGATTATGAAGTTTGACAACATGTGTTTATTGGAAGTATTGATTTATAAGAAGAGTTTGCAAAACGTGAAATGGTTACAATACTTATGGGAACCGAATAACTATTCGACAAGCAGATGGTGATTATTCCACAGACAATATACAAGCACAGGGGTGAAGCAGACAGCAGAGGGCGTACATTGTCAGCCTGAAGCCTCTTGCTCGCTTCACCAATCCTTTTGAGTGCAAAATCCACATCTCTCTGGCCTGGCAGGCAGTTTACACAATTGTTGAGGGCATAAGAAACGGCCTTGGCAACCTGGTGTGGAAACACAAGAACATCCACATGTCACACATTCCACTTAGGCATCACAAGCACATTCCTGAGTGTTTGCATGAATTTCCAACATTTATGAACTGCATTCTTTAAATATATATATATATATATATATATATAAAAGTTCAAAACACACCTGGTCACAAGTATGCCGCACTGACCGGGTCCTCAGTCGAGGTCCTCAACTATATATATATATATATATATATATTTTTTTTTTTTTAAACAGCAACTCAAATGTGCAATATTTCAGTAAAACAGGCAATGCTCTCAGGTAATCAAATATTACCGATCACTTTACCAAACAAATAAATACCTCGTACATTGTTACGTGAAAGCCACACATTTGTAGCATGACACCATTGACAGTCCTGCTCAGGCGGATGGATTGGTTTTCCCAGTGTGGGGTAAATGTCAAAAACTCTGACCTGGTTTTGGCATTACCGCCTTAATGAACATTGAATTAAGAAGCTGCAACTGCTTTGCAAATGACTTCTTCAAAAACTAAAGACCACTCATGGGGTTTATTAGCACAAAGCAGGAGAAAGCAATTGGTTCACTCTGTCTGTGTTGCTGTCATCTATGATCGAGGAACTACTCGATTCCAATGGAATTTCATATTTTGAACACTTTGAAACATGAATCTGACACTATAGAACTTTATTGGTTGTAGTTTAGCAGTACTTTGGTTGTGAATTTGGCAAAATTGTGTGGAATCTCATCCTACGCAGCATGCACACAGCGGAGAAAGCAATTAATTCAGTCTGTCTCTGTACGTCTGTCCAGCAGTGAAAAATAATTGAAAATCATTCCAAACAGGAAACTTACTGCTTTTATGGACATCATAAAGGAAAAACGACAGGCATGGAGAACTAATTTAACGTGTTAAGTAAGGCAGTGTAAAAGACGGTCTATCCCAAATGCATCAACGGCGGTAAACTTCCAATTCCATGTTTTTTCAAGTTTCGATTTTTTAAGGGCAATGTCATCTAGAATAGCATTTGTCTTTCTGTATGTATGTCATGCATGTGAAGGAGCTGCGCTCCAACGCGAGTCGAAAGAATTGACGCGACCAAAGACGGAATTCGTCCGAGTTGCTTTATTGAAACAAAACAGCTCAGGTATTCTCCCCAGCCCGTTTATCGGGCAGCAATATATATACACATTTATGCCGGGGCGTTTGCCCGGGAAAACCGAGACCGGGCATGCCCGGGTGTCAAGGGCGAGTCCTGGAAAGGCGAGTCTGGCCATGCCCGGGCGTCCTGGACGCGGCCTGGCAAGTCGAGGCTGGGCGTGCCCGAGCGCTCTGGGCGAGCCCTGGAAAGGCGAGAGCGGGCATGCCCGGACGCTCTGGGCGAGCCCTGGAAAGGCGAGTCTGGACATGCCCGGGCGTCCTGGACGCGGCCTGGCAAGTCGAGGCTGGGCGTGCCCGGGCGCTCTGGGCGAGCCCTGGAAAGGCGAGAGCAGGCATGCCCGGGAAAGACGAGACTGGGCGTGCCCGGGAGGTTTGGGCGTGCCCGGGAACAGCGAGTCCGGGCATGCCCAGGAGAGGCACGTCTGGGCCCGTCCGGACGAGCCCGGCATGTCGATCGCGCCCTGGCCGCGTCCTGGCAGGTGTAAGGCGATTGTGTACATTCAGCGGGAACCGCTACACACGCCCCTCCAGAATCGACCTGCACCGGCAGGGTCAATTTAAGGGGGGTCCGGATGACCCGACCGAAGCGACCCCTGGAGGGTCGTGGGGGGGGGGGGGGGGTCCGATCTGGTGGTGGGTGGTCGAGCGGGGGGAACTGTGGATGGGGGCGGCCTCGCCGCGGAGGAAGGGCCAACCGTGGTGGTCGGTCGACGTCCACGTGCGCCGGTTTGAGGCGGTCCACAGAGATCCGGTCCAACCGGCCGCCGACGTCGACGACGGACTTGTCGCCACGTCGCAGGACCCGGAAGGGCCCGTCGTACGGCGGCCGTGGTGGCCCCGGTGCGCGTCATGATGCACAAAGACGTACTCCGCTGTGCGAAGCGCCGGGGGGACGTAGGACTGGGGGCCACCGTGGCGGGACGTTGGCACGGGGGCAAATCGTCGGGTGGCCTCCTGGAGGTCCGAGCGCTGGTGTGCGGCGGACCAGGGACTGGTAGCGTCGGGCACGAATTCGCCCGGGACGCGGAGCGGCTGGCCGTAGACGAGCTTGGCGGCGGACGCCCGGAGGTCCTCCTTGGGGGCCGTGCGGAGGCCCAAAAGGACCCACGGCAGCCGGTCGGTCCAACCGTCGTCCTGAAGGCCGGCCATGAGTGCGGCCTTCATGGAGCGGTGAAACCGCTCGCACAACTCGTTGGCTTGGGGGTGGTAGGCCGTGGTGCGGTGCAGCGTGACCCCCAACGAGCGGGCGACCGCGCCCCAAAGTTCGGACGTGAACTGTGGTCCGCGGTCGGACGAGATGTCCGCCGGTGCGCCGAAGCGCGCGACCCAGGTGGCGATGAATGCCTGCGCCACGTCGGCGGTGGTGGTGGAGGTGAGGGGCACGGCCTCCGGCCACCTGGTGGTCCTGTCCACCATGGTGAGCAGGTGGGTGAACCCCCGCGATGGGGGCAGGGGACCCACCAGGTCCACGTGGACGTGGTCGAAACGCCGTGCAGGCACGGTGAAAGGTGCTAGCGGGGCCTGGGTGTGGCGGTGGACCTTGGCCCGCTGGAAGGCAGTGCAGGCGTTGGCCCAGTCGCGGACGTTCCGTCGAAGGCCGTGCCAGACGAAACGCGCCGACACCAGCTTCTGAGAAGCTTTCCAGCCCGGGTGAGAAAGGCCGTGGATGGAGGCGAAGATGCGGCGCTGCCAGGAAACGGGCACGATGGGGCGAGGCTGGCCCTGGGAGACGTCGCAGAGCAGGACGGTGCCCGCGAAAGGGATGTCGGCCAGACGGAGGCCCGTGTCCGCCGCCCGGAGGGCCTGCACCGAGGTGTCGGTGGTCTGGTCGGCCGCCATGAGCGCGAAGTCCACGCCGAGGTGGACCGCGTTCGCGCTGGCCGAGACAGACAGTCGGCCACGGCGTTGTCTTTGCCGGCGACGTGCCGGATGTCCATGGTGAATTCCGACACGGCGGTGAGGTGGCGCTGCTGGCGGGCCGACCACGGCTCTGTGACTTTGGCCATTGCGTAGACCAACGGCTTGTGGTCGACGAAAGCCGTGAACGGGCGGCCCTCCAGGAGGTGTCGGAAATGGCGAACGGCCAGGAATAGACCGAGCAGCTCGCGGTCGAACGTGCTGTATTTTAACTCGTTCGGCCGGAGTTGCCGGCTGAAAAAAGCGAGTGGCTGCCAAACCCCGTCCACCCATTGTTCATGGATGGCGCCCACCACGTAGTTGGAGGCGTCCGTAGTGAGGGCGATGGGCGCGTTGAGCACCGGGTTAGCCAGCAGCGTTGCGTCGGCGAGGGCCCGTTTTGCGCTCGCGAAGGCCACGTCCATGGCCGCGGACCAAACGATGTCATGCTTGGCCGGCTTGCCCCGGAGGGCCTCGGAAAGGGGCCGCATGAGCTGAGCAGCGCGGGGCATGAATCGGTGATAAAAATTCACCATGCTGAGGAACTCTTGTAGGGCCTTGATGGAACGGGGACGCGGGAACGTGGTGATGGCCTCGACCTTGGTCGGCAGCGGCACGGCCCCGGTCTTGGTGATGCGGTGGCCCAAAAAGTCAACGGTCGTCATGCCGAAGTGGCATTTGGCCGGGTTGACAATTAAGCCGTGCTCGCTGAGGCGACCGAACAGTGTTCGGAGGTGGAGGAGGTGCTCGGCGCGGGACGTGCTGGCGACGAGGATGTCGTCCAGATAGACGAAAACAAATGGCAGGTCGCACAGCACGCCGTCCATTAAGCGCTGGAACGCCTGGGCCGCGTTCTTGAGGCCAAACGGCATCCTCAAAAATTCGAACAGGCCGAACGGCGTGATGACGGCCGTCTTCGGGACGTCGGCCGCCCGGACAGGTACCTGGTGGTATCCCCGTATCAGGTCAATTTTGGAAAATATGACCCGTCCCGCCAAACGGGCGAAAAGGTCCTGGATGTGCGGGATCGGGTACCTGTCGGGGGTGGTAGCGTCATTGAGGCGGCGGTAGTCGCCACACGGGCGCCATCCGCCCCCCGGCTTTGGCACGATGTGCAGTGGTGAGGCCCACGCGCTATTGGAGCGCCGCACGATGCCGAGGTGCTCCAACGCGTCGAACTCGGCCTTTGCCACGGCAAGCTTGGCCGGGTTGAGGCGGCGGGCCCTGGCGTAGACCGGCGGGCCCGTAGTGGGTATGTGGTGCTCGATCCCATGCCGCACTGCGACGGCCGAAAACGTCGGCCGCGTGAGGGCCGGGAATTCCGCGAGCAGGCGAGCGAACTCGTTCGCCGTCGGGAGGGCGCACGCCAGTTCGATCGGCGCGGAGCTGCTCATCGTGCACGCCAGGGAGCTGAAGGTCTCGGCGTTGACAAGGCGACGTTGTTTGACGTCGACCAGCAGCCCGTGCGCGCAGAGGAAGTCGGCGCCCAGCAAAGCCATGGGGACGCAGGCGGTGACAAAGGTCCACTGAAAGCGCTGGCTGCCGAAGCAGAGGGTGACGTCGCGCGGGCCGAAAGTGCGTATGGCCGAGCCAATAGCAGCGACCAAAGAGGGGCCGCAAACGGCGTCCCGCCTGTCCTGCTCGGAGGCGGGTATGATGCTCAGTTGGGCGCCGGTGTCACAAAGGAAACGCCGCCCGGACGCTTTGTCCCGAATAAAAAGCAAGTTGCCCGAGTGGCCGGCGCTCATGGCTGGGAATGAACGCCGGCCCGGCCGTTTCCCGACTTGCCGAAAGTGCACGGGGGTCGGCACGTCCGAGCCTTGTGTCCGAACCTGGCGTGGTAATAACACCACGCCTGGTCAGGTGGAGGCCCCGGCCGTCGTGTCGGAAGCGGTCGGCGTGGCGTGGCGGCCGCCAGTTGCACCGGCAGTTCTGCCTCCAACCACGCAGGGCGCTCGGGAGTCGTGGGCGTCGCCTCGGATGGCGGCAGGCTCCAGGTAGCCGCGCCGATGTGTTGGCCCGCCGAGGAGATCTTATCGGCTTCCCTGTCGAGGGCGCGGGGATCGGTGATCGACGTGCCAGCCAGGGCGAGGCGTACCGGGTGAGGCAGCTGGCGAAGGAACAGCTCGCGGAACAGAAAATCCGGAGAGTGTTCACCGAGCAACGAGAGCATATAGTCCATGCGCTCGGACGGGCGCGTGTCGCCGAGCTCGGGCAGGTCGAGCAGGCGCCGTGCGCGTGCCGCCGGTGAGAGGGCGAAAGCGTCGAGGAGGAGCGTCTTCAGCGCATCATACTTGTCAGCAGCCGGCGGGTGCTCGAGGAGGCTCAGGGCGCGGGCCGCGGTGGCGGAACCGAGCGCTGCCACGACATGGTGGAAGCGGGTGTCGTCCGCGGTGATGCCTCGCAGGGCGAACTGGGAGTCCGCCTGGGCGAACCAAACAGCCGCGTGAGCCTCCCAGAAGGTAGGCAGTTTAAGAGTCACTGCCGTGTCCATGTCGGTAGGTCACCAGTGAAGGAGCTGCGCTCCAACGCGAGTCGAAAGAATTGACGCGACCAAAGACGGAATTCTTCCGAGTTGCTTTATTGAAACAAAACAGCTCAGGTATTCTCCCCAGCCCGTTTATCGGGCAGCAATATATATACACATTTAGGCCGGGGCGTTTGCCCGGGAAACCCGAGACCGGGCATGCCCGGGTGTCAAGGGCGAGTCCTGGAAAGGCGAGTCTGGACATGCCCGGGCGTCCTGGACGCGGCCTGGCAAGTCGAGGCTGGGCGTGCCCGAGCGCTCTGGGCGAGCCCTGGAAAGGCGAGAGCGGGCATGCCCGGGAAAGACGAGACTGGGCGTGCCCGGGAGGTTCGGGCGTGCCCGGGAACAGCGAGTCCGGGCATGCCCAGGAGAGGCGCGTCTGGGCCCGTGGCTGGGAATGAACGTGGCTGGGAAGCGCCCTGGCCGCGTCCTGGCAGGTGCAAGGCGATTGTGTACATTCAGCGGGAACCGCTACACATGCATGTATGTATGTATGTATGTATGTATGTATGTATGTATGTATGTATGTATGTATGTATGTAGTATGTCCCTTCCACCAAAATTTTGCGGGTTTATTCCATTAAAGATTTGTTTTCTCTGCAACCGTTGGACTAATTGACACAAAATTTTCACTATAGGAGCACCACCACCTGTAGAATTTTAATGATAATTACGACATCATAGATCACGTGGTTTGGGCGCCATCTTGGAAAAACCGAAAAACTTTGCGCCTCTATATCTCCGAAAGCACTGCATAGAAAAAATTGAGACATGGCTCATTGTAAAGAACTCTCCACGGGGAATAAAATATGTTAATGATGATGTCATAGGTGCCTCCATTATGACATCATAAATCAACAAGTAGAAAGCTTGATCTGATCAGTATGAAGTTTCTTGAGTGTGATCTAGGGATAAATTGGTCAAGAAAACAAAATTTGATGACATCGGTCACGTGGTTCGGCAGCCATATTTTTATGGTGTAGCCCGTAGAGCAATGATGTCTGTAACAGCGTTTATCTGTCCATCCGGTGTATGTATGAAAGTCCCTCACAAACGTTCACCAATCAGAGCTGAGGATCTGGTCACATGACAAGGGGTAGCAGATCCTCCAATCAGCAGACCCAAGCCCAGCTACGTTGTTGTTAAACTATCAGTCTCGTTTTTTCTATAGCCCTTAAAACTTTTATTTTATTTCAATTGAATTAAATATGTATATTGAACAATGTAGAACACTAATCGCCTTGTTTGCACTTCCAAAAGACCAATTAAATTTGCCGCTGGCGCTCCCACAGCGGAAACATCGAGACTCGGACAAAATGACGGTGCCCAGCAATGCAAACGCCTGAGCGAACATCATCTATCTATAATTCCAGTAATCTCTGTGTGTGTGTGTGTCTGTCTGTGTGTTTGTTTGTCTGTGACCGCTGTTTCTCGACAACCACGGGTCCGATATACTTGAAACTTGCCAGGTATATTGCTGGGGACCCGAGGATGTGCCTTTTCAAGGTTTCATATTAATCGGACAATTACTTACCGAGATATGTCCAAAAAACGCTTCAACCAATCAGAGAGCAGCGAGCTATCACGTGTGCCGAACCGTTAATGCAATGCAAGCGTTAATGCGTTAATGCAAGGCTTTTCGTTTTTTTCCCTCTTCTCTTTCTACTTTTCCTTGCGATTAAATTGCAAACAGCCAAAATACGTTGGCGCTAATTGAATAATTGGCCATTAACACTAAAATAATCGTAACTGCGA
Source organism: Myxine glutinosa (assembly GCF_964187855.1). NCBI lineage: Eukaryota > Metazoa > Chordata > Myxini > Myxiniformes > Myxinidae > Myxine > Myxine glutinosa. Next base: position 217,707,602 of record NC_136262.1, on the reverse strand, counting down.
TATGCCAACTTCCGGACAGTGCAGCCTTCCATGTTGTTGTTGTTTGCAGCAGCTGTTTGCAGCAAGGGAAGGCTTTTCTTTTTCCCCCTCTTCTCTTTCTACTTTTCCTTGCGATTAAATTGCAAAAAACCAAAATACGTTGGCGATAATTGAATAATTGGGCATTATGTTTTACAACTAATAAAAACGAATTTGCGATTCATTCGCTTTCCTGCGCGTTTGTGTACGCGATGGCGATTTCTTTACCAAACTCCGGAAGCCGTTCGCTTTGGACCGAACCATTGCATGTAAATAGAGGGGGGGGATTGTCACCACTCGCAAGCCGTTCGCTTTGGACCAAACCATTTCATGTAAATAGGGGGGGGGATATAATTTTAGATATATATATAGTACGGGCATGCCCTAGTCGAAATAAGAAGGGTAGTAATTTTGATATCTAGGCCTATACAGTATATGAGTACACTAATGCCGCTTCATATTCTTGTGTAACATGTGATATATGGACAAGGTTCTCTATGAGCCTGAGATCACTGTTGAAAAAAAAGGGCTAACAGCATAGCACAAGTACAATTCTAAAATATACTTGAGGTAAAGATTCATTTTGCTTCTCAAAAGCACACAAATATCAATCAGTACTCAAAAATGGATTTTTCTTTCTCGATCGCATAACTTCATTAACAAATTGGCCTTTTCCTATTATTATAAAGCAAGTCTTTGACTTGGAAACTACCTGAAAAATAAAATATAGAGGCTATCCGTGGTAATGTCATGAGACAATAAGCTACAGTCACGTGAAAAAGTAAGTACACCCCATGTAAAGTTTTGACTTTTTCAACATATTTCAACATACAGCTATTTGATCTTCATTTCAACAATATTGACAGATAAAGGTGATATAATCTATCTATAATTCCAGTAATCTCTGTGTGTGTGTGTGTCTGTCTGTGTGTTTGTCTGTGACCGCTGTTTCTCGACAACCACGGGTCCGATATACTTGAAACTTGCCAGGTATATTGCTGGGGACCCGAGGATGTGCCTTTTCAAGGTTTCATATTAATCGGACAATTACTTACCGAGCGATGTCCAAAAAACGATTCAACCAATCAGAGAGCAGCGAACTAGCGCGTGTGCCGAACGTGGCGGACACACTCTGCCTCGGATGGCACATTTGAGAGCGTATTCATTTATTTCACGTTTGCAAACTATGTTGGCGCTATGTTGGCGTTAAACGATGTTTTAAAACTAATAAAAACGAATTTGCGATTCATTCGCTTTCCTGCGCGTTTGTGTACGCGATGGCGATTTCTTTACCAAACTCCGGAAGCCGTTCGCTTTGGACCGAACCATTTCATGTAAATAGAGGGGGGGGTTCTGTGGTCGTTGCGAATGGACCAAACCATTCATGTAAATAGAGGGGGGGGATTGTCACTGTACTCGCAAGCCGTTCGCCGTTCGCTTTGGCGTTGCGAATGGACCAAACCATTTCATGTAAATAGAGGGGGGGGATATAATTTTAGATAGATATATAGTACGGGCATATATATAGTACGGGCATGCCCTAGTATAACAAATATCATGAAACATTTACATTTTGTAGTCCATTGTATAATTTAAATAAACACAAATGCAAATTTCGCATGTGGAAAAAGTAAGTACACCCTTGGCTCTAATAGGTGGTATTGCCCCCTTTGGCAGAAACAACCTCAAGTAGGCATTTCTTATAACTGTCTACCAGTCTCTGATATAGACTGGGAGAAATTTTTGCCCACTCCTCCATGCAGAATTATTTGAGCTGTGTGATGTTTGAGGGGTTTCTTGCATGCACAGCTCGTTTCAAATCCCCCCACAACATCTCGATGGGATTTAGATCCGGGCTTTGACTTGGCCATTCCAGAACCCTCCATTTCTTTCTTTTCAGCCATTCCTTGGTGGATTTACTGGTATGTTTAGGGTCATTGTCATGTTGCAAGGTCCACCTTCGGTTGAGCTTCAACTTTCCGACAGATGGCCTCACATTATCCTCAAGCACCCTCTGGTACAATGAAGAATTCATAGTGGATTATATGATGGTGAGCTGCCCAGGCCCTGATGCAGCAAAGCTGCCCCAAACCATAATATTTCCACCACCATGCTTTACAGTTGGTATCAGGTTCTTGTCGTCAAATGCTGTCTTCGGTTTTCACCAAACATGTCTTCTGGTACTGTGGCCAAATAGCTCTACCTTTGACTCATCTGTCCAGAGCACATTAACCCAGAAGTGCTGGTCTTTGCCTAGGTGTTCACTGGCAAACTTTAGTCTTGCCCTGATGTTCTTTCTGGACACCAAAGGTTTCCTCCTGGCACACCTCCCATGCAGATCAAATTTGTGCAGCTTCTTTCTAATGGTAGACTCGTGCACTTTGACATCAACAGTGGCAAGAGCTACCTGTAGGTCCCGTGATGACATTCTGGGGTTCTTAGAGACTTGTTTCAGCATCTTGCGGTCTGCTCTCGGGCTGAACTTGCTGGGGCGGCCTGGCCTGAACAAGTTGGCCGTTGTTTGGAATCTTCTCCACTTGCCGATGATCTTCCGGACAGTTGAATGATTGATTTCAAATTGTTTGGAGATCTTTTTAAATCCCTTCCCAGACTCGTAGGCATCTATAACCTTCTTTCTGAAGGCCTCAGAGAGCTCTTTTGATCTAGGCATGGTGACGCCGCACACTTCAACAACAAAGAGCAAACCAAACTAAATGTCTGAGGTTTAAATAAGACAGGTTCCTCCAAGATCCTCTCTGACGATGTTCTAATCATTTGCACCTGAGTTGGTGCACCTGATTCTAATTTTAGGTATTTGAAGTGGTGATAAATGTAGGGGTGTACTTACTTTTTCCACATGCGAAATTTGCATTTATGTTCATATAAATTATACAATGGACTACAAAATGTAAATGTTTCATGATATTTGTTATATTATATCACCGTTATCTATCAATATTGTTGAAATGAAGATCAAATAGCTGTATGTTGAAATATGTTGAAAAAGTCAAAACTTTACACGGGGTGTACTTACTTTTTCACGTGACTGTAAATGCATAGCCAAGAGTACATGTAAATCTCTACGGGTATCATTCATGTTTATCATGTCATATCATTAATTCACCAGAATGGCACTCGATAGAGCATACCTCCACTCGGTGAACAGTTTACGTTTTGTATCGCACTGATGGGTCGTATCTGTATTCGGACCGAAACCAAAATCGAATCGGCTTGTTCTTGTCACCTACCGAACAATCATACACCAAGTTTTGGCATAATTCATCCACAACGTTTTGAAACATCGTGGAACAAACAATATATATATTGCCCTATCTCTCAATGGTGAAGAATCACTTTAAAAATAAAACTAGAGGTTCCAGGGAACCTGAACTGAACTGGTCGATATCAATATGGTTAGAATATGCATAACAGAACCACAAACTATATAGTTTATATGTGCTAAAGAGGTACGGTAACGTTGAAGGTATCTAAGTGGCAAAAGGCACCAGGTCAGCACTTTACTAATATGTGTACAAAGTTAGGTTAAGATATATTGAACGGTTTTTGAGTTCTGCTCCGGAAACGAAATGTATAACAAAATGCACAATGTCCAACTTGTTTCCATGGAAACCAGAAAAATGAAAATTTAAAATAATCTTTAAGTGGCAAAGGGCACAATTTTCATCAGATTTGATCAGTATTTGTGAGTTTTAGAGCTTGGACGTCATCCAAACTGATGTTTATGGGTCAAGTCATGTCATAGGTCACGACGAGGTCATTTTTCAGACATCGTAAAAACCCGTAATATATGTGTTGAGGTTTGTTACATACTGTCTACACACCAAGTTTCAGCCTTCTCGCTACATTAGGAAGTACCAGATAGACAAAAATTTATTTTTCAATATGGCCGCCCTGCCGCGCCCATTTTTGGGCATGCAACGCCCAAATGCAATCCCAAACTAGTTTATGTTTTAAAGATGCTGCATAACAAGTTTCATCAAATTTAATTAATATTTGTGACTTTTAGAGCGTAGATGTCGAATTGTTTACAGACGACAGACAGACAGACAGACAGACAGACGACGGACACTGGGTGTCGACAAAAACTCAGCTGGACATAGTCCAGGTGAGTTAAAAATTATCAGATCCGGATCTGGATCTTCACCAAAATCTAATTAATTTGTCCAACCTGACCACCAAGCTGCGTCTGAATCTGTCCATAACATTTTGAGATTTTATGCTCACAGACAGACAAACAAACAGACCAGGGGTGAAAAACATAACTTCTCTCCACCTTCAGTGCCGGAAGCAATTATCCTCATTAGCGGGCACTCCCACCCTACGGTGGGCGTACTCTTCTCGGCCAACCATTGGTGCGCAATGTGCTGCGGTACATTCTTGGCAATGCACTTTATAATGTTCGCCATTTTTGAAGGAAAATTTATTGATCACAACATTTCATACTCATTATCACAAGAAAGGGAAAATAATTAGTAATACCGCCCACTACCAAAGATGGCGCTATTTCTACCAGATTTCAATTTTGGAGTTTCGGTGACATCCACATTATAGTACGATTCAACTAATAAGTGGATAATTCTGCTTCATGAACTTCATTTTGTCTGTTTCCTAATTATAGGTAAGATAGATATGAACTTTAATTGCAAGTCAAAGTAAAAGTGATGATATACAGGTAACTGTGGGATAAAGCTTTACTTATTTTTCCAATCTCCAAAGAACAAGATGGCATTATGAACATACGACGTAGCACAGGTACCCTGCATATACGATTTATTGAACAGGTGCGCCTCATACCTCCATGGATTAAGAGCTAAATGGCTGTATAAAACAATCGAAGTCTGTTGCAAAGTATAATGTGCAGTTTTCTCTGTTCTGGTAACTTGTAAAATGTGGGGATGAAAATGCTGGTTTACTGTGCCACTATAAACAAGCATGGGAGGAAGGGTTGTGGCTGAAGCCAATAGGCCGTGGTATAATGGAAAACAAATCTATGCAAGTACTAGAGTCTATTTGCATAGGAAGAAATATAACAACATCTTTTCTCAACAAAATGTTGAAATTGATTGCAAAACCTCTGCGTGGAAGACGATTAAGTGACGTTTCAGGCATGAGCCCTTGTTCAAAGTAAGAGGGGCTTTGATGCAGGGATTCTCCGTTGAAATTCCATTTATTGTGCCGTTTGTCCATTGTCTAGTAATGTTCATAAAGGGGCTTTGGAGAAGGGCTCATGCCTGAAACATCGGTTCACATATTTTCTCACACTGGTTTCCATACATGTGTCAACATTTGGTTTTCGAAAATTTGTTGCCAAAATATTGTGACTCTTATGACTTGGGGCAGTGGTAAAGTGCAGTTGAAGCCTCCAGCTGGGATACAGAATTTTCGAAATGAGTCATGTCATGAATACAAGCAACTCAGCATTAAAATGATTTTGAACCGACTGTGTGCTTGTTTGTATTTGCTCAAAGTGCAAACACCTATTGGGAAAACCATGAGAATGAGGCCTGTAAGGGCTGCGCCTGAGAGAAAAACAAACACAATGGACACACGCAACATTCTACAACCACACTTTTAAAACTCATTCCAAAACCAACTACATGGAAGAGAAAGACAAATATTTAAACGGCCCTCTACTATGTCCCCATGCTTTGATCAAAAGGAATTCCCACCTCCAGAGAAATTTCACTTGTAGTGGAAGGGAAAAAAAAATCTGTTTCCTCTTTCCTGTGGCCTTTCCCCCTAAGCATGTGAACTCATTTCACCAACACATCCTTGCCACAGTCTGGCAGCAGCTCAGAGCACGGCTAAACAGGAATCTGGCCACAAAGGTTCTGAAAAGCGTACAACATCCGGCTTCCACATCAAACCCTGAAACCATCAGGAATCAAAAGGATAAGCTTGTGTTTGCATGCAAAAGGCAAATCTCACTGCTAGCAATGGAGATGTCAGACTTCCTGGGTGCTCTGTAGAAGCACTAGCATTTGGAGTAAAATTAAAGAAAGAGGAGAATAGAAATTTGGATGGCAGCGGAATGGCAGGTGGGGTGTCAGTTGATGACAACGATAATAACAAGTATTAAAAAGAAGCTGATACTCTAGGTCCACTGCCTTGTGGGTGGTGTGACAAATATATCTGTGGAATATGAAAGCTAAATCTTTTGAACGGTTTTTGAAACATTGCGTACACAAAAGTACATGGACGGATGATCGTTCGGTCGGACAGAGCTCATGTTACTGTCCCCCATCTTCGACCTTGTCCGAGGGACTGGGGACATAAAGAGGAGAAGGAAGATGGAAAACTGAGAAAGGAATAGAAGGAAAAAAAGAAGAAATGGAAGGAAAACTAGAGTCACAGACATTCACAAGCGAATATGCAAATGTCTCCCCTAATTTGCACTCCTCATCAAGAAGTATAATATATATAACAAGAAAGAGCAATCAGAGATTGCAGACCCTTGCCAGGATGTGTTTTCAGTGTTTAAGGCTTTTGTGTTAAAACAAATATGGCGGCTGAACCACGTGACCAATGACGTCATCGTTATTTTTTTCTCTCCACCATTTATCCCGAGATGATGCTCGAGAAATTTCATCTTTATCGGATGACGTTTTGTACTTGTCGAATGATGACATCATGGAAGTTGCACCGAATTTTTTTTTTTTTTTTTTTTCTAATACAAGATCGAGGCTCGTGAAAGAGCTAACATTAATCACACAGAAAGACAAACCGACACATAAAACATATAACATGGGGAGCGGTAGACAAGATGGGGAGAGAGGGGGAAGGACACAAACACAACATTTGAGAGCAGCGACATCGAGAGATCTGTGGGAGGGAGAGGGCTTTGGGGGGGGGGGCATGGGAAGGGGGGGTGGAAGGGTGGGAGAGGTATAAAACATATGGACACTGCCAAGACTTCCAGGAAAGAAGTTGGAATTTCAAACAAGGTGGATCTGGGGTGAATTAGCGGGGGTAGAAAAGATCAAGGTTTGGGATGGGGGAAGATAAGAGATGGTGGTGAACAGCTGTTTTAAAGACCTGGAGGGAGTATTGGGATTGAAGGGAGTGTGGGAGTTTGTTTCAGAGGCGGGAGAAAAGAGGAATGAAAGAGTGAAGGTGAGCAGAGAGCAGAGATTTCGGCAGTTTAACCATCAAAGGGTTTTTTTTGTATACAGAATCGAGGCTCGTGAAAGAGCTAACATTTATCACCGAAAAAATCAAACAGACATACAAAATATATAAAAAGAGGGAGCGGTAGACAAGATGGGGAGAGAAGGGGAAGCACACAAACACAACATTTGAGAGCAGCGACATCGGGAGATGTGTGGGAGGGAGAGGGCTTGGGGGGAGGAGGCGTGGGAAGGGGGAGGGGGGGGGGGGTGGCAGAAGTATAAAACACAAGGACACCAAGGGTTTCCAGGAAAGAAGTTGGTATTTCAAAAAAGTGGATTTGGGGTGAAATTAGCAGGGGTAGAAAAGATCAAGGTTTTGGATGGGGGAAGATAAGAGATGGTGGTGAACAGCTGTTTTAAAGACCTGGAGTGAGGAGTGGGATTGAAGAGAGTGAGGGAGTTTGTTCCAGAGGTGGGAGAAAAGAGGCATGAAGGAGTGAAGGTGAGCAGAGAGTCTTGATTTTGGCAGTTTAACCACAAGAGGGTTGCAGGCAGATCTTGTGTGACCTGTAGGAATATTTGGAGGATAAAGCACAGAGAGAGCTGGGGGAGCAAGGCCGGAGAGGAGTTGGTAGAAGACAGAAAGACCACCTACCTGCCTGCGGTGAGTGAGTGAAAGGCCCTCGGAGATAGCGTCATCACGGGAGACTCCAATGATTCTGAACGCTTTGGTTTCAACAGCGTGAAGCCGAGCTAGGTGTGAGGCAGGAGCACTGGCCCATAGGGGAGAACAGTATTCCATTGAGCTGTGGATGAAAGCCTTGTATGTGGTGAGGAGCTCAGGTGTGCCTAGGAAGGACTTCGCATGACGGAGGATGCCCAGTCGGCGAACGGCTTTGGAGGCCAGCTTGGAAATGTTGTTTTCCCAAGAAAGATCATGGCAGATAGTGAGACCCAAAAGCTTGAGCGACAGAACTTCTTGGAGAGGATTGTTGAGAAAGTAGATGGGAGGGTTGTCCAGTCGATCTTTTCGGAGAGACATAGTAAGAGTGTGAGATTTGTCAGGATTGAAAGACATGTTCCACTTGTTTGACCAGTCTGTGATTTTGTACAGGTCTTCAGAGAGTGAGGAGGCTGCAGACTGCCGATCTGAGGGAAGAGGAATGGAGCGGCAGAGAGTGGAGTAATTAGCAAAGAGATAGAGAGGATTTTCCAGAGAGTCGGAGAGATCATTGATAAAAACCAGAAAAAGCACATGGCCCAGAACACTGCCTTGGAGAACTCCAGCATGAACAGGAAGGGGAGATGAGAGAAATCCATTCAGGGCCACACGTTGACTACGACCGGAGAGGAAGTCCACAAGCCATGCATGGAGATTTCCATGGATACCATAGGAGGAGAGTTTGGTGAGCAGAGCTGGGTGCCAGACCATGTCGAAGGCACGTGATATGTCAAGGGAGACAGGTCTGATTTCCTGTTTGGCATTGAGGACCTCCATCCATTGTTGAGACAGCAGAAGCAACATGTCCAGAGTAGAATGACCTGGTCTGAATCCAAATTGATGATCGGAGATCAAGCCATTGGAGAAGAGGAAGGATTTGATATCGGAAGCAATGATGGATTCCATGACTTTGCTGATAATTGGGAGCAGGCTGATTGGTCTGTAGTTGCAAGGATCTGTTTTTGCACATTTTTTGTGTAAAGCGGTAATGTTAGCTGATTTCCAGGATGCTGGCAGATGACCTTGAGCAAAAGAGAGGGTGAAAAGAACAGAGAGAGGGTGAGATAGAGCGGCAGAGCAGGATTTTAGGACCCGTGGGCTGATGCCGTCTGGTTCAGTTGCAGAATCAGAGTCGAGGTTTGACAAAAACTCCTCCACCTTGTCAGGAGAGAAGGACACAGAGTCGAGGAGCAGTTCGGTTCGACTGGGTAAGGTGGGAACAGAGAGAGATGGGTTTGGGACACAGGATTTTGAGGCAAACACAGAGTTGAGGCATTCGGCTTTGTCACGTGCGGTGACATCATCATTAACATCTGTTATTCCACATGGAGAGTTCTTTACAATGAGCCATGTCTCAATTTTTTTTATATGTAGCGCTTTCGGAGACATTGAGGTGCAAAGTTTTTCGGTTTTTCCAAATTGGCGACCGAACCATCTGACCGATGACGTCATCATTTTTTTTTTTTTCCACCAATTTATCCCGAGATGATGGTCAATAAATTTCATCTTGATCATATTAATTTTTGTACTCGTCGAATTATGACGTCATAATGGAGGCACCCATGACATCATTAACATATTTTATTCCCCATGGAGAGTTCTTTTCAATGAGCCATGTCTCAATTTTTTCTATGCAGTGCTTTCAGAGATATAGAGGTGCAAATTTTCTCAGTTTTTCCAAGATGGCGGCCATACCACGTGTCCTGTGACGCCATAATTATCATTGCAAAATTCTACAGGTGGAGTTGTACCTGTGATGAAAATTTGCTGTCAATCGGACCAACAGTTGCAGAGAAAATCATATTTATTCTGTGTGGACGAACAAACAAACAAACGGACTCAAATCCAATACCCTCTCCTCAGGGGAGGGTAATAATAGAATTAGCAAAATCTATATGACAATAGGGTGATCGAGCAGCCCTAAATTTTCATTCCTATGTGGTGACAGAGTTTGATCCATTGACCTGCGTAAAATCCAAGCTGCCCTCTTGAAAACCTTTATGAGAACTGAAAATAAATGAATAAAAACAAATGCAGTATTACAAAATTTGGTCAATGGAAACAATAGAGCTTGGGCAATAACTGTATTACCTGAATGTCTCGTGTTTTGGCCGTACAAGTCAAGCAGCCTCATTATCAAGGTTTACCAATCAGCAAAGAAAGACCAAATTTTAAATCAGGCCATCAATAGATCAGCATAAACTACTTCACAAAAAGTCATACAGGACACCCCAGGGGTGCATCATACCCTGCATCTGAACACTTCCACGTTGCTAAATTAAGAAACGAACAAGTCAGACCAATGTATACCTGTTTTACTGAAGGGGTTGTGCCAAGGTATTGTTTATGCCAAGTCCTGATGGATTGGTTGAAATAGAAATGCTTGGCTGGCCAGAAACATTCATTCCGCACATTTGACCCCCTGTGAAATCCAAAGCACCACACTATCGTCTGTCGACTTTAATCTGTATCGGCCTTGGTACAAGGTATCATCATGCCAATCCTTGTCTGGATTGGTTAAATTACAGAGGCACTGGAGGCCAAAAACACTAAATTTGTGACAATGTTTGACCATTGATCCCTGTATAATTGCAAAATGACTCATCAGAAATGTCTTTATATGGCCCTGTGAGGGATGTTTGAATGTATACTACATGACGTAATGAGATACACTACATGACCAAAAGTATGCAGACACCCCTTCTAATTAGTGGATTCGGCTATTTCAGCCACACCCATTGCTGACAGGTATATATTGTTGCGAATATGGAATTTGGCCTCCATATCCGCTTGTAAATATTCCCCTATTTTCTCCAATACTCCCCAACTTTCCCCAATCCCCCATTCCCTAGTCCCATTGCATGTAAATAACAATCAGTAGAGCCGACCTTCCCCTTATTCCCCCATTAAATGTCGTGCCCAGGTCCACCGCACCACACGTAGACAACTTTCGGACATCTTCCTAGTTATTCTTATTCTATGTCAGTTAAGGCCTCGTTTCCATTAATTATGACTCTTCGTTGCACCAGAATGTGATTATATGGCATCAGTAGTGAGTTTAGGACCTTTCCCATACCTCCTCCCATCTTCTTCCCCAAACAACAACAATAACAACAACTACAACAACAACTACAACAACAATTACAACTACAACTACGACTACAACAACAGAGGGGCGGGGAGTGTGCGTCCTCACACCGGCTCGGTTACCCGCCATGACCATGCGCTCCACGGCGTTACCCCGAAGGGGCTGGCTGTCAGCTCCTCGTCAGGGGCGGAGCCAGTAACCCCCCCACGCACCCAATGAGAAGCAACGTGCCGATTCCACGAGGCGGAGCTAACGAGCCGAGGGCGTGTCACTCCCCGCCGGATATACGCGGCCCCGCGCCGGATGTGACGGGAGATGCGCCTCAGCTTGGAGAGAGAAGCCACCGCCACCCCCAGCGCGACGATACCTCCCCGCATCTTTGGACCGGACCGGACCGTACTGTACCCTGCCCCGAGCCCAGGAGGACCTGGAGCCATCGATCCTGCCTTTCCTAGCCATCAAACCCCCGTGTGAGTCAGCCGTTGTCCCGTTTGTCTGTCGTCTGTCCGGGGTTAATATAAGAGTGTGTCTAAGTGCCTGTCTTCCTGTAATATACCTCTAGCCCCTGTAATCTAACCTTTTCCGTACGAATATACTTGAGAATCGAAACATTGGTGTCGTATTGTGTTATTGTAATCCAGCCGGGTGTCTTCTTTTTCTTATTGAGCCAGCATCGCGCGACTAGTCAACGTTCGGGCACAATCGGGTAACTTGTGCAGACGTGGTCATACCATAAAACCGCTCGGTAAATAACATCCAAGCCACGTCTGTAACAATTGGTGTCGAGGAGTGGAATTCGAACCCGGGACTAAATTAGTTAGGCCCAAATTTTGGGAGGGAAAATCGAGCCGGAGCGCGTACGGCGCTCGACCGAATCGATTCGGAGCGCGTTTCCCGCGCGAAATTATAACGGCGAAATTTGAATTTGTTTTACGAAAAAAAAAAAAAAAAAACCGAATTTTGAAAGTCGCGCTATGGCGGATCAAGACAGCTGGGGTCCGGTAAAGGAGAGTGAGGTAGGGTCGATCCAGGACCAAAATGAGGGACAGGAGGAGAGCGAAGCAGTGAGGGCGGCAGGTTCGCAAAATAGCGCCGTCACGCACGAAGAAGCGGGCGCGCAAAATGGCGCCTCGCTGATCACCGCGCCAGCGACCGTGGCAGCGCCCCCGATGGATTGGGGCCTTTTTTTCATACAAATGAAGGCCCTTATGGCCCAGAATAGCGAGAAAATGAGGGAGGAAACGAGGGCTGATAATGAGCGGTTGGGAAACCGGATGGATGCTCAGGGTGAGCGATTGGAAAACCAAATGGGGGTAATGAGGGACGAAGCGAGGGCTCGGAGTGAGCAATTGGGGGTAATGAGGGACGAAGCGAGGGGTACCGGTGAGAAGTTAGACAATAATTTTGAGGAGTTAGACAAGAAAATTGGGAAGTTAGACAATAATTTTGAGGGGTTAGACAACGGGATAAAAGAGGTGAAACATGGGTTAACGGGGGTAGAAAATAGAATGGCTGCCCAGGAGAATCAGATAGAGGGAGTGAAAAATGGGTTAGAGGGGTTAGAAAACAGTATGGAAGGCAAATTGAGGGACATGAGGGACCAAGCGGAAAGGGAAGTTAAACAAATGGAGCAGCAGATAGAGGGGGTCAGAATGGGGGTAGAAACCAAACTGGATGCTCACAGGGAGGAAATGGAGCAGATGAGGGTGGCATCTGGGCAGGAGATGCAAGTGATGGGAGAGGAGATCAGAAGAGGAGTGAGTGAGGAGGTCGGAGGAGTGCGCGAGGAGGTGAGGCACTGTAAGGAGCACATGGAGAAGGAGGTGAGAAAGGGGACTGTAAAGTTACAAGGGGGCATAGAGGACCTGACGCAGGAGGTGGAGCAGCTGACGGTGGGACAAACGGAGTTAGTGGAGCAGGTTCAAAGGAACACTGCGGTATTAGGAGGGTTAAAAGCGACACAAAACGACATAAAAAACGACTTGATAGCGACAAAGAGGGAATGTCAGATGGTACGTGAGGGACTGACAACGAGGCTGGACGAGGTGATAGAGGTTATGGAGACGAAGGACCGGCAGGTGAGGACGCACATGGAAACGGTCAAGGTAGCCTTGGAGGACGAGCTTGAGGAGACGTACCGGGGAATAAAAGAGGTGAGGCACAAATTAGAAGAAGTGGAAGAAGGGGTGAGCGAAATTAAGAAGCGACGGAGAGGGGATAACAAGGAGATAAAAGAGGAGATAAAAGAATTGGTCCAAAGTCTGTGTTTGGATCGTGATGTGCTCATTAACCGGATGAGGGATTCGCAGGTGATGGAGGAGAAGCGAAGAGGAAGAGGACCCGGTGTAAGTGGTGACCAATATGGTCGTGCGTATGATGCGCCAGGGGATTTAAGGAGCTTGGGGGTCGAGATGGACCCGGGTGTTCGTGAGAGGCCGTTGGTGAAGTGTGCGACAGGTCTGGTGTGCGAAAAAGGAGGTGAGCGAGAAAGTCCGACTCTGGGGTGTGTGAGGAAAAAGTGCGTGTCAAGGAGTGAGTGTGCTGGCGAGAGTGAGTCGGTCGTAGCGCGTGTGCGAGGGAGCACGTGGAAGCGCGGGGTGGTGAGTGTTACAGAGGGTGTGACGGGAGAGTGTGCGCAAGAGTGTGCGCGAGAAAGGTGTGTGACGGACAGGTGCATGAGGAAAGAGTGCGCTGTCAGAAGTAAGGAAGAGTGTCCACCTGTGGTGAGTGTTACAGAGGGTGTAACGGGAGAGTGTGCGCGAGAAAGGTGTGTGACGGACAGGTGCATGGGGAAAGAGTGTGCTGTCAAGAGTAAGGGTGAGTGCGTTGTCACGAGTGGAGGTGAGAGTAGTGAGAGTGACAAGGAGAGTGAGCTGGTTGTGACAGGTGAGCGAGGATGTACACCTGGGATGGAAGGATGTACACCTGGAATGGTAGAGCGTGAGTGGGAATGCACGCTGGAGTTGGTGGTGAGGCACGTGGTTGGGTGTGCGAATGAGAGCACACCTGTGATTGTCACAGAGGAGGTGACCGAGGAGGGGGCGCGAAGAGGTGTATTGGTGAGGTGTGCGAGCGACGAATGTGTGCCAAAGTGTTCGGTGGTCAGGTGTGTGACCAAGGCTGTGAGTGGAATGAGTGTACCTGGGTGTGTAAGGAAAGGTACGAGGAGCATGGGCACGGCTGGATGTGTGAGCAAGGAACGGGCTGCGGGGTGTAAGCGTCCAGGTGAAGCATCGACGTTAGACGGGGTAGAGTTTAGAACGACTTATAGCCGAATCGGGCCCTCGGTGCGTGCCGGGCCTCGCTTTGAACGGCCGCGTCCAGGCTCCACTAGGCGGAGCTGGCAGCCCGATAGAAAGGGTCGTCATGGCGACCACTTTTTGGTGAGACGTGCCGGCAGGTCGAGATCGGGGCATTGGATGGCTCCGTGCCGAGATGGTGCGTGGGATCTCGGCCCGGGTAAACCTCCTTCCCTGCACCGAATGCGGGACGCACCCAGCCGCTGGCACAGAACAACCAGCATTCATGGCTTGGCTGTACGAAGCCGGGCTGTAGATGTGAATTGGCGCACCGAGAGGATGTAATAAGTAGACGGGTAATGGTGATAGTGATAGTAGTGATTTGATACAAAATTTAGAAAAGTGAATAGAATTGGCAGTAAATAGAAAATTTTTGAATTGTTGGATTTGGACGAGCGAAATTGGAAGTGAGAGACCCCCGATGTGGTGGGATGGCAAATCCACCATCCTTCCCATGGGGGGGCAAAGGAGCAATAGCTTATGGGGTGTATGGCAGTGAAAACTAGCCCGGGTGGGTTAGGATATTGTGTGTAGGGATCTAGAGAAGATGACCTTAGGTAACGTTAAGGTTAGTTAGTGACTGATACCTGTAGTGGGGACGCAGGTAGATTAGTGTGGATTATAATGACGAGGGAGCGCAATAGTTAAAGGGACGACTGGGAAGCGCAAGTTTCAGAAGGGAGTAGTTAGCTGAGATGATGCTGTGTGTGTGAGGATTGAACAAGTGTGATTGCACAGGTGTGCAACTGGACAGGTGTGTGGAGCAGTGTATGAGTAGTGAGTGTTGTGGATCAGCGCGAATGCGCTTGGGGAGAGAAGGGTGCAGGTGGCACCAGGTGTGAGAGCACAGGTGTGCAGGTACAGGTGTGTGGAGAGAGTTGGAGTGAGTGGTACGGAGTGGTGTGCATGGTGCGAAGGTGTGGATGGGGGAAGAGTGGACCCCTTTCACGAGTACCCGGGGCGGGTAGTGTAAGTGTTAGGTAGAGGGTGCAGGTAAATTGTGGTTGGATATTGGCATTTGTGGTGCGGTTGCAGAATGGTGTTGTGAATGGGTGCATTAGTGTTGTGGAAATGGCTGGGCGTGTAGCCTGTTAGTGTGTGTAGTTGGTTGGGCACTCCACCACTGTGAGGATGTCGGCCAGGTGAGGCCGCAGGTGGGCTCTGGGAGCCGGTAGTTGTGAGTGGGTGCCTGAGGATCCCGGGTGTGGATCGGGCAGCCCAGTGCCAGAGAGGGCACGGAGTGGGGAGAGAGCCAGAGGGCCTTCCCCAGGTAGTTAGGTTAGGGTAAGGAGCAGGTAAGCTCGGAGGCAACTGCAGTGGTGGAGGTGTGCAGGTGGGTAGACCCACTGGGAGAGGTACACGCCGCAGCCCAGAAATTGTGCGAGGGCACCGGGAGATGAATCGGGGGAGTGAGACCCCAAATTGAAAAGCACCACAGGTTGGCCAATGGGAATTGGTTTTTAGAACCCATAGAGTAAGAGGGCCAATGGTTTGGCCGGAGAAAGACCCCGGGTAGTGTAAAGTTGTTAAAGTCATTTAGGAAATAGTTAGGATTGAAGAACCTGTCGCACCATACGCAGCCACTTACCTGTGGTGATGATGATGACTCCACACCTGTGTTTTCTTTGTTTGTGTTGCAGAAATGAGAATTGCTGTTGGATTTGTGAGACGCATCACGACGTGGATGAGACATTGGGGTGATTCCATCTCTCCCTCCCTAGGAGGGACTGATGATGAATTGGTGATGGCAAATTTTGATGTTGAGTTGGAGATGGCAAATTTTGATGAGAGTTGAAAATGGCAAATTTGATTGGTTAGGAGGGAGAGAAGACGAATTTGGTTTATGGGAGGAACGGGGAAGACAGTAGGGATGTTTGTTGATTTGTAAAGTAGATGTTTATGGGTAGTGTTGTGTTTTGTGGATACAGTAAGGGGTAAGGGAGGGGCCATGTAGGTTACCTGGTGGGGGGGGGGGGGGGCGTACGATAGGAACGTACCTGTCTCACCTGGTTCCCATGTGCCCCCAGTGTGCATCACCTTACATTGCGTGCACTTTTGCGCCCTTACCACCTTACTCACTTGTCTGCTTCTTTTGTCTCCCACCTCCGAGGATCTGGCTTTGGGGTAGAGAGAGAGGAGAGAGAGGTGCTGGCTGCGCAGTTGTGGGCCTGCACTTTCGCTGTTTGCTGCCGGGATCGATACACCATATGGACCGCAATGTTTGTGGCCACCCACAATGGACCGCAGTTCGTTTGCGGCCAAGCACCACCCGGGGATGGACCTATGGGTCAACGTGGCACCTATGCCATAAAGGTGAACCACTGTTAATTAACACCACTGAAGGCCACACGAAGAGCAAGAGACACCTGCAGGGTTAGGGGTTGTCGAATTTATTTTTATTCCAATGAACAATGGTGACTGCACCGATTGGTGGTGGGGTGGTGCTTTTGATGCTGGGAAAGGGTGCTCTGCACGTTATTAAAGGCCGTCGGCCACAGAGCACTCGTGGGTTGGTGTATCGATGCTGGCAAGCGCGCTCTCTCTATGCATAACATCTGCATGTGTTCCTCCAAAGACAGGTCCTGGATCGTAGTGTAGATATCAGCGTAATCTTGTAAATAATGCTCCCTACCGGCTGTATGTTTAGTTTGCGAATTCTTTCCGGATTCGGTTATCCTGTGGGTGTGTTTCTGTGAGGAGAAGGGTGCAACGTCGCAGGGGGACATATTTACTCATTTGTGAATATCTGTAAAACTGTCGCACTCAGGGTAGAGTTAATAGTAGAGGGAACTACATTGCGTGCCACACTAAAGTAGGTAAAAATTTATCGGGTCGGGACGCCCCGAGGGTAGAGAAGGGTGCAATGTTGCGAATATGGAATTTGGCCTCCATATCCGCTTGTAAATATTCCCCTATTTTCTCCAATACTCCCCAACTTTCCCCAATCCCCCATTCCCTAGTCCCATTGCATGTAAATAACAATCAGTAGAGCCGACCTTCCCCTTATTCCCCCATTAAATGTCGTGCCCAGGTCCACCGCACCACACGTAGACAACTTTCGGACATCTTCCTAGTTATTCTTATTCTATGTCAGTTAAGGCCTCGTTTCCATTAATTATGACTCTTCGTTGCACCAGAATGTGATTATATGGCATCAGTAGTGAGTTTAGGACCTTTCCCATACCTCCTCCCATCTTCTTCCCCAAACAACAACAATAACAACAACTACAACAACAACTACAACAACAATTACAACTACAACTACGACTACAACAACAGAGGGGCGGGGAGTGTGCGTCCTCACACCGGCTCGGTTACCCGCCATGACCATGCGCTCCACGGCGTTACCCCGAAGGGGCTGGCTGTCAGCTCCTCGTCAGGGGCGGAGCCAGTAACCCCCCCACGCACCCAATGAGAAGCAACGTGCCGATTCCACGAGGCGGAGCTAACGAGCCGAGGGCGTGTCACTCCCCGCCGGATATACGCGGCCCCGCGCCGGATGTGACGGGAGATGCGCCTCAGCTTGGAGAGAGAAGCCACCGCCACCCCCAGCGCGACGATACCTCCCCGCATCTTTGGACCGGACCGGACCGTACTGTACCCTGCCCCGAGCCCAGGAGGACCTGGAGCCATCGATCCTGCCTTTCCTAGCCATCAAACCCCCGTGTGAGTCAGCCGTTGTCCCGTTTGTCTGTCGTCTGTCCGGGGTTAATATAAGAGTGTGTCTAAGTGCCTGTCTTCCTGTAATATACCTCTAGCCCCTGTAATCTAACCTTTTCCGTACGAATATACTTGAGAATCGAAACATTGGTGTCGTATTGTGTTATTGTAATCCAGCCGGGTGTCTTCTTTTTCTTATTGAGCCAGCATCGCGCGACTAGTCAACGTTCGGGCACAATCGGGTAACTTGTGCAGACGTGGTCATACCATAAAACCGCTCGGTAAATAACATCCAAGCCACGTCTGTAACAATATAATGAAGCACACATCCATGCAATCTCCATAGACAAACATTGGCAGTAGGATGGGCCGTACCGAAGAGCTCGGTGACTTTCAACGTGGCACGGTCAAAGGATGCCACCTTTCCAACAAGTCAGTTCGTCAAATTTCTGCCCCAGCTAGGCCTCTGGCTAGGCCCCTTAGTTCCAGTGAGGGGAAATCTTAAAGATACAGCATAAAATGACATTCTAGACAATTGTGTGCTTCCAACTTTGTGGCAACAGTTTGGGGAAGGCCTTCCCGGAAGAGTGGAGGCTGTAATAGCAGCAAAGGGGTGACCAACTCCATATTAATGCCCATGATTTTGGAATGAGATGTTCGATGTTTGGGTGTCCACATACTTTTGGTCATGTAGTGTACCTTTGTGCCAATTTTTCATCTCTATTTACTCAAATGGAAGCGAATAATAGCAAGACACAATGTGATATTTAGATTTTTGGTAATGTTTCACCTTTTCACCCCTCAGCCCAAATTGGGCTTAGGGGTATTGTCGTCACGGGCGTCCGTCAACTTTTGGTTTCCGTCAATTTCAATGAGAACGGCTTGTCCGATTAAATCCATTTTTGCAGTGTGTATTGGGGTTGAGTCGAGGAAGGTTCCTTTCGAAAATGGGCGTGCTG
Source organism: Myxine glutinosa (assembly GCF_964187855.1). NCBI lineage: Eukaryota > Metazoa > Chordata > Myxini > Myxiniformes > Myxinidae > Myxine > Myxine glutinosa. The sequence continues at coordinate 217,688,727 of NC_136262.1, read as the reverse complement.
CGATTTTCAATATGGCCGCCACGGCAGCCATCTTGAAATTGGTTTCCGTCAATTTCGAGCAGAATGGCTTGTCCGATTAAATTCATTTTTGCAGTGTGTGTTGGGTTTGGGTAGAGGAAGGTTCCTTTCGAAAATGGGCACGCTGCGATTTTCAATATGGCCACCAGGGTAGCCATTTGAAATTGGTTTCCGTCAATTTCGAGCAGAACGGCTTGTCCGATTAAATTCATTTTTGCAGTGTGTGTTGGGTTTGGGTAGAGGAAGGTTCCTTTCGAAAATGGGCACGCTGCGATTTTCAATATGGCCACCAGGGTAGCCATTTGAAATTGGTTTCCGTCAATTTCGAGCAGAACGGCTTGTCCGATTAAATCCATTTTTGCATTGTGTGTTGGGGTTGAGTAGAGGAAGTTTCATGGGTGCGCTGCGATTTTCAATATGGCCGCCACGGCAGCCATCTTGAAATTGGTTTCCACCATGCATGGGCTGAGGGGTTACGCCCGCTTTGCGGTGCTATTTATTATTATTCTTAAAATCGGCAAAGGGGCCTAAATCGAAAAAAGTGTGTTTGGTTGTACATCCATGTCAAATTTGAAGAGGTTTGGTTCAAAATCGAAGGAATTGTGTGCAGTTGCATATTGGTGGGAAGAAAGGAACAAACGCTGCAAAAATGATAATCTCTCCTCCCTGTAGGAGGAGGGGAAACAGAATGAAGTAAATGAAGATGTAGGAATAAATGAGGCAAAGGGATTAATAAAGAGGGATAAGAATCAAAGTGGGCAAAGAAGACAAATAGGCAAAATGGTAAATAAGTATAATAAAATACGAATTGCAACTAGATATCTGCGATCACAAAGCGATTGACAAGGGTGAGCCTCGCTCACCCGGCACCTGCGATCCAATGATGGCCATATTTTTTTTTCAGACCGTTTTATGACCTTGACCTTTATAGAGTCTAAATTAAGAAAATATGTCCCCATCTACAGTTTATATCCATAAAACTCAACATCTTCAAGTTATGATCAAAAAGGTGTTTTAGTTCATTAGGTCACAATGCGAAAAAGGTAGGTCAAGCAAGCAAATCAAATATCAGGTGCACAACTTCAGTGCAGGTACGCTATTATGCTGCAAGAAAATCTTGGAAGGCAGAGCGGTCTTTAAGCTTTCGCATTGGAAAAATTGAGTGATGACAGAAAACGTGTTTTTTTTTTTTTAGACTGCCATTTGACATCGATGTTTAACTCGTTGGGGTATGATGTAAATTATGCATAAATTAACCCTTCTCTGGGCTATCCAGAGGGGCAATTTCCTTATGATCAGACAAACTCTAGTCGAGTTATGGTGAAAAATGTTAAAATGTCCATAATTGGGTCATGACCTTAAAATTAGGTCAAGGTCAAAACAATATGCCAAACCCGCATACTTTGTAGTCAAATTATCGATGCAAAATTTCATTCGGAAAGTCCCAGCCGGCTCTGAGGTACAGCTCGGAAATTGACAAAAAAAATGAAGAAAATACCCCTAAATGGTGGTTTAGTACTCCTAGGGGTGTAAAACTCTGAGGTACCATTAAAAACTGGTGCCACTAATTGTAGAAACAAACCTGACAATAGATATAAGCCACCTATAGGGGAAGGCACAATTGACAGTTCATCCTCAGAAAACCAATGGAGAAGCTAGAAAATGTATGTTTTAAAGTGAACACCACATCTCAGTGGAAAGCAACTACCAGGCTGATCAAAAGGTATTTTTGCACTCTTTTAAATTAAATTAAAATACAAAAATGCGAGAAGCATCTTCTACAGCAAAATGGTATATGTGGGAATGATAGCCTCGAGATAATGTATGCGTAAAACTCGGCCCAGCTATGAACTGCCATCCTGGTGTCTATATCCCACATGCAGGTGGGGCAACAATTAATGTGTGGTCTGTCCATCAAAAGGACGTTAAGCTAGAGGACCCGTCGGCTCGTACTGGCTGTTTGTGGACGTTAAAGATCCCACAGTGTCTTTTGTGAAGATCAGGTGAGTTATCGCTGGTTCCCTGAATAAATTACAAATTCCCTACCATGACTGACTGCTGGAATGTTAACAGCGAACCACCAAGCATGACATCTACCCAGACACTGGTTTTGCAGCACCGACGCACTGTCAAAGAGCATGGTCATTTGATTGATTTTATGTTGACTGAAAAGCTCTTTTTGATTCAGAGAAGACTCATGAGAAGGCAAAAATAAACACATCGAGATATGACAGAATGGGTAGATGGTTAAAACGATAATCAATGCCTCCATGCTTCAGTCCAGCAAAAAAAACGTGCTGCTTCCTTGCTTGACGCTCAGCATGGACAAGCAATGCTGGGAAGGCAACGGCAAACCACCTAGTGTAACCTTTGCCATGAAACTGTTTTGGCAGCACTGACTCTCTGTAAAGAGTATGGTCCAAAAAAAAAATCAAAATAACCTTTTGATAGATGTTACGGTCCAATTATGTCGACTGATAGCCTTGTCCTTCATGTGATTTACATCCAAGCTCTCGCTACGGCATTTAGCTCAATGTATAATAAAATAATGTCAAAACTAGACATTTTGACCTCCATGCCACGACATGGACCAATATGCCTCCACCCACATTAAGTCTTTGCTTACTCCAACTTTGACCTAAAACCTCAAGACTATTTGACCTCAATATCTAAGCTGTACATATGTATCATGGGACATCGACTTGGTTTCATGAAAAATCCCTACCTTGATAACATTTTAACATCATGACCTCTGACCTCATGATAAAATCTAATCAGCTTATATTTGCATCATAATATATATTTACAGTACTGTACATCAAGTTTTGTCAAAACTCCATCACTGGTTCACTAGTTATCGAGTTAACAGGATTTTACCAAGCATATCCTCTGACCTTTGACCTCTTGACCCATAAATCGAATAACTTTATCTTTACATCATTATACATACTTGTACCAAGTTTGATTTAAATCCCTTAAGCTGTTCTCAAGAATCACATTTTTACCTGACAAGGCTTCTGACCTTTGACCTCTTGATTCTGAAATCTCATCTTAATGTTTGCCTCATAATACTGTATATAATTATAACAAGTTTGGTCAAAATCCCATCACAGGTTCACAAGTTAGCATAGTAACAGAATTTTTACCTAATGGGATCTCTGACCTTTGACCTCCTCGCCCAATAATGTAATCCATTTATCTTTATATCATTATACATAGTTGTACCAAGTTTGACTTAGATCCCTTCAGCTGTTATTAAGTTATCGCGGCAATGTAAACCTATCACTGACGCACGGACGAACAAATCAAAAGCATAATCCCTCCGGTAACTTAGTCAGCGGAGGTAAAAAAATATTTGAGCTCATATTTGCCAAAACACCACCTTAGCACACACGACCCCTCACCCTTTACTCCCTCACATGCCATAACCCAAACCTGACTATTTACACTCCATGAGGCACTGCCCACCTGTGCAAGCCTTTGCTGGTTATCAGGATCTTCCGGGTTCCCTACAGCCTTCTTTGCCTCCCGGATAAGGTTCCCTGACTTGTCCAATACATCGCATGCCGCCTCGAGTGTGGCCTCCTTTGTCTGATGGTTTCCGGAGGTAGCCGCCACGGCCCGTGCAGCTGTGGCCAGCGACCGTAAAGCCCTTGCCGTTTCTTGTGCTGCATGACCTGCAGACACGTACCAGGGCGTCAGGAATGTCAGCACAATGAAATGCGAACAAAACCACGGCATAAGGGAGATGGAAAGGGAAATTAGAATCATTAAAATGATTGACTAACAAAAGAATAGATCAAACAGATGGACAAAATCGAGCAACATTGTGAGATTTACCTTTACAAAAGTCACAATTGTGTCCGTCTGTCGTGTCTTCATTTGTCCGTCTGGATGATAACGTGAAATAGCTTAGTTGTGTGAAACTGCAATTTTGCATCTGATAACAACACGGGGAATTGATCAAATGCTGGGCGTAGTCTGATACAAATGATGCCATCGATGAAGTAATATCCCAAATTGTGTGGCTACATCTCAGGAAGGCAAAGTCAACAAAAGATTACTTTTATCTGGGGGTATGAGTACCATTGCCATTTATACATTGGACAATGAGTTATACATTCTCAATTAAACTAGAATTGCAGACATCCGCAAAAAAAATGCAAATGTCTACTAATTTGCACTCGTCATCAATAAATATAACGAAAAAGTAATAAGGTGTGCAAAATCTGTTTTAGCAGTTTATAATTCCCATTCCTATGTTGTGACAGGGTTTGACCTTTGACCTGTGTGAAATTGAAACTGCCCTCTTGAAAACTTTACATATCAAAACTGGAAAGGTATCTATGAAACAAATGTTACAAAATGTTGGTTAATGCCCATTATTGTTGAGTGGCGACATAAAACAGGTGGCCACGTAATCAAGCTTATTGGCGATTGCAAAATATTGCTCAGTTAAAGCCTAAATGTCAAAAAAATTGGGCAACATAAGACAAGTGGCCACATCAGGCAGGTGGCCAAATGCTGAGATACAAATCACACTATTCCGAGAGAATTTTTGCAAAAGCTGACGTCAACACCAGTCTTGGACAACGATTTTTGAATGTCCGCCATTAGCACCACAAAAGCAGGTGATAGAAATCTAAAGCAATGGAGCCAGGCAGCCTGCCGGCACAGCTGGCAAACATTGTGGCAGGAAAGGAAGAAACACAAATTGCTTTAGCAAGATCATTCCAAAGACAATAAGCCCGATAAGGGAGGAAGTACGCAGGCTCAACATTTTAAGGATCTGTCTCCAACATGCTTTTCTGCTTTCATGTATTCCCGGCAAGACAAAAAAAAGCTTAAATATGCAGAATAGCTGGAGATCTGTACATGTGGTTTTACATCACCAGGAGAGTACCAGGAAGCCAAGTGAAGCAGGATATTGTATTTGCACAACCCCCGTGCTATCCATGATGTCATAGTCTACATTCAATTTGATTGCATAATCATATAAAGTTGTACCACACAGGAGGAAACCTGGATCAAACTGACACAGAAAGACAGAGAAAGACAGAGAAAGACAGGGAGAGAAAGAGATCAAAGTTTAATATTTGGAGTACCGATTGGGACAATGAAAGAGCAATGTCGCATTGCAAACACACTTCACATTCGGGTGGATTAAAGAACAAACACTCAAAGCTGAAATTATGATCTCAACATACACGACAGCAACACATTTGCATCAGAAGGGAGGGTGCAGGTGGGGTGGGGAGAGTGGAGGATGCAGGTAGGGCTGGGGGGGGGGGGGGGGAATGTGGGGGAGTGGTGGGTGCAGAATGGAAATCCTGCCATTGTCTGCTAGCATATGAGAAGATATAACAAGTAAGACTGCAATTCCCATTGAGACTCAGTTTCCTTTCAGCTTCTTAAAGCAATGCCTGTTATATATACGATTTATACCATGTATTATATACCATTATTATATATTATATACCATTTATACCATGTATTTATACCATGTATATCATATACCATGTATATATTTATACAGGTAACTGTGCAATGTTAATACGTCTCAATGCCACCATGATTTTGGTGAGAAAAAACAATGATGCAAGCAGTTCACAGGGAGGGAGTGCTAGTATAATCAGCATCTAAAAACAATACATCTGTGAGGAAGGCAACGTCGGCAAATTTTCAGGAACCCACCCATCTATTTATTACGTTTGCAAAAATTTTGCAAAATGTATGTATAAATGCCTTCTTAAGAGATAATAATGTACTCTTTTTGCTGATAAGAGGAGTGCAAACACATTGAACCCATCCTAACCTTCATCCTCGATCCACCTACAAGTGATGGAGATTTATAATTAAATGCGGATGCTGGAAAGATTTGATGGGCCAAACGGGCTCTTACGCCCAGATATCCATAGCTTACACCGTTAAGGACATACTCACACAGTACATGCAGAGATAGTGGGACAATATTCTCTTTTTTTTGAATACCTAGTCAAGGCTCGTAGAAGAGCTAGTACTAGTACACTGAACGGATCAGGACACAACAGAACAAAAGGAATAGCAAAGAGAGGAGAGAAACAACAACAGCAGAGTTAAAGGCCAAGGTCGAGGCACACCTGGACAAACAATGGGTGTGGTGATGAATTGGGGCAGGAGAGGATGCAAAGGGTGGACAAGATGGATATATAAGGAAACTCAGGAGGGTAAAGTGGAAATTTGCAAGGAGGAGGAATTGGGGAGGGGCAAGGGGGTAATAAGGGTAGAAAATAGCATGGTTTTGGATTGGGGACGATCTGGGATGGTGGTGAACACCTATCTTGAAGAACAGCTGCCTTGAAGACCTGGAGGGAAGAATGAGATTGAAGAGGATGTCGAAGTTGTTTCCACACTTGGGGAAAAAGAGGAACAAATGAGTGAATGTGAGCAGTGATCCTGGATTTTTTCACCAAAAGGGGTTGATGGTGGACCGTGTGAGCCCGGCAGCAATCTTGTAGAGGGTGCGGGGAGAGGCGGGAGAGCACACAAAGAGCGGAGGGTGCAAGATCAGAGAAAGAGGCGATAGAAGACAGAGAGACCACTGACCTGTCTGCAATAGTGATGTGTTAAATCCAAAGACTCGGCTTCATCGTGGGGGATTCCAGTGATCTTGAAGGCCTTGTTTTCCACGATGTCAAACTGGGAAAGATGTGAGGCAGGGAAGCCAGCCCAGAAGAAAGAGCAGTACTCCATCAAGCTGCGGATGAAGGCCTTGTCGGTGGATTTGTTATTTAAGGTGGAGAACAAGTTAATTTGTACCGTAAATTTCGGACTATTGAGCGCATCGTTATATAAGCCGCATCCCCTAATTTTTTTTTAAAACTGGAATTTAAACACACACAAGCCGCACTGGTTTATAAGCCGCAACCATTTATTAACCACAAAAAGTGAGAAACTCGACAGCCACAGAAACTTGTCAGACGCGCGCAAAGCACAAATTCAATCACGGTTGCCTTTTTTGTTTACAGTCCGATTGAGAGGTAGGTCAAAGGTCAGAGGGACCTCATCCATATTAATTATGTCCTGCGGAGCAATGACGTTCTCTGCTATTTTCTCCTGCGTGTAGTTCCGAAAGTTTGCGATTTTTTTCTTCGAAGTCAGGAGGGAGTTGTTGACAGAGAGTCGTTCGTGCTCTGACAGAAAGACCTTTGCGTTTCATAAATCTGAAACACCATGACTGCCCGCCCTGAAATTCTTCTATTTTCTTTTCTGCAGCGATCGATCTTGCTTTGAGTCTAATCTGAACAGTAGAAACACCCCGACCATCCACTCTCTGTGTGTTAACCCAGTCTTCAAGTTCGTCTTCCAGTTCGGGCCATCGGCATTTCCTACCTCTGAAAGCCTTTGTTGACTTTTTGCAGCGAGAAAGTTCGCCCCTCTGCTTTCTCCAACGTCTGATCATGGATTCATTCACTCCAAGTTCACTCCAATATGAAAATTCCATAAACAAGCCGCATCGTTATTTTAGCCGCAGAGGTCAAAGTTGAGGGAAAAAGTTGCGGCTAATAGTCCGAATTTTACGGTATATGGCAAAAAAAGAAACACTAAAGAAAAGAGAATCAACCTGATCCGCAGAAAAATATGACCCTTGCAGTCAGACTCATTTGTCCAAGACGTTTTTTCAACAATTAAAATGCAAGCTTGGGGGGGGGGGGGGGGGTGGGGGTAGGGGGGGACATTTGTGCCATTGTAGCAAAGCACTCAGGCCTTATCCATTTTGAGTCCAAATTATTGCTTCTTAAACTTTCCTGACTGCATCAGTTCCTCACCATTATTATATAAATCTAAACACGAACAGCCTTTTGAAGGTTTCCCTGTGATGAGAACTGAGCATCATTACAGTAACTTGTTCGAATTCTAAAAATCAATGGTTTCATTGGTCAACAATGGTTGATAACACACGCAATCCTGGGCCCAATAGGATGATCCAGTGGAATTGCTTGGCCTTGCAGAACATTTTTGGCAAAAGCGAATTTTGTTACAGATACAAAATTTCACGAGTGGTGTAAGATCCGAGTCCAATTGCACTAGACCTGAAAGAAAATCTTTTTCCCCTGTACAAAGCATTTTATTTATGGCAAGTGAACCATTCTACAATCATTTTGGGGATGTTCAGTCCACCAATCTAAAGGTCCTTGTCTTTTTTGCCATTGCGAGTTGTGTTAATTGTAATGGTTACCAAGTGAGATAAATTGATGAATAATAACTAAAGGTACGAATCATTTCTCGGCTCTGTGAACGTCTCTCTTCGACACCTCTCGAAGGTGTGGGATTTTTACCTCGGGATAGCTCGGTGAGCTACGTATCCTTTTCTTGTTCCCGAGATGTGGCTGAATAAAGGAACTGATACTGAGGGGATGCAGTTGTGAACCTGAACACAGGCACTACCAACCTTTGTTATGTCCCTAACATTAACTATTATTTGAAAGGTCCAGCTGCACATCTTTTCATCTTGAGGTTCACAACAGACTTACTGGGAAAGTCAGCATGGCAGTATAAAGTCATGTGGTTCTGCTAACCTGTATAATTCTCATCACCCTGGGTGGATGCAGTCAGAAGCTGAGCCACAGCTGAACCGACCGACTTTGAGGAGCTCCCCAAATCTTGAGCTGCTGTCTCGAGCTGAAAAGGAAAAGACATCAAGCTGATCGCATGTCTCATCTGCACCAGCAAGCTTCAAACTAGTTCCTGAAATACCTTGGAACTTACTAGTGTAGACAAGGCATTCATGTCAGGTACAATCAGACACCACAAGGTACATACCGTCTCTCCAGGCAGTGGCCTCAGCCTTCCTGCAAGCACATCCTGCTTCGCCTCATCCATTTCATTCTCCAGTGTTCTGATAAGCTCTAGCGCTGAATCAGTCTCCAATGGACCAAATGCTTCTTGTGCCTGGAAGAATAAATAAATAAAGAAATGCATCAAGACAGAACTTTGGCCTTGCAGTGCTTTCAGATGTGCAGTTATGCGAATAAGGCCCCAATAAGTGAAAAACAAGTCGGTTCGCTGATTTGAATATTTATAGTCACTATATTTGTGTTGACTGTATAATTTGTCTTTAGCTATTAAAACCGCCTCTGGAAGCACATCTCTAAGGCTACCCCGGCTCTTACACAAAGCTCAGCTCGGTTGTAAGAAAAGTAAAAAATCAAGGGTTTTTGAATAAAATATAATATAATTCAGGTGTATTGCAGCAACCTACAATAAGATAAGAAACTAGAACTGCACTTGGGAGGGCGCATACCTCTGCCAGACTGAATGGTTTATGTTTTGTATCCCACCAATGGGCCGGATCTGGATCCGGACCTCAACCAAAATCTAATCAGCTTGTTCTTGTCAGCTACCTAACTCATCCACCAAGTTTTGTCATAATCCATCCACAACATTTTGAGATATCATGCTATATATCGTTTTTGGCCCTATCACTCAAAGGTAAAGAATCAGTTGAAAATTCATGTGGCCGGATCTTCACCAAAATTGAATCAATTGGTCCTTGTCACAGAACCAACCTGTCCACCAAGTTTTGTCTGTATCTGCCCATGACTTTGAGATATCCTGGTCACAAACAGCCAAACAGGGGTGAAAATAAAACCTCCATCCACCTTTGGTGGCGGAAATAATTGAATGGTCTTTTGTATCAGATTCAGTCTTGAAATTATTTGCTGTATATTTTATTTTAGTCATGTCCACAGTCCGTAGTGGGACGGAGTTCCAGAGACCCTTTTGCCATAACAATATTTGTTCAGAAAACTGCTGATGCAATCTCAAACTTTTTTCCACCAACACACAACACTGACGTGGGGTTGCATTTTGTACATATACTCCAACAAAGTACAAAACATATTGCTACGGTTTTGAGATTTGCACATATTGATCAATAAAGGTTAAAGGGTTGCCCCCCCATAGTTAGTCCATGAGCAACACGTAGGCCCCCTTGTAGTATTAGTTATGTCATAGTATGTGTAAGTATAGGCCATTTCCCCTATTGATACCTGCGCTGTGTAAAGACATGAGATTAGGTCCCCTTCATTTTTGCGTCAACCCTCCAATTCCACCTCGATGGGCGTAATTGATCCCGCGCCCCATTTGGCTGACCCGCTCAGTTTATTACGCTTTGGCTGCCCGCAGCATTTGCTGCCCTTTGCTCGCTCACTAGTCGAGTAACACGAGGTAGGCCTAAGAAGGAGGAGCGCGAGGTCGGGGTGGGGGCGGCGTCAAGGCGGAGCGTCAGAGGCGATGACGGTAAGAGCCACCAGCCAACCAAGGCTCTAGCGGCATGGCGTGACGAGGCGCGTCTGGTAAGTGCGAGAAGGTTCGCAGGGCGTGCCTATATAAATCACTGCACAAAGCCCTTGAAAAGGACTCGCGTGCACACGGCAGTGGTGAGAGGACTAGCGCTGGAGGACTTGAAGGACTAGTGCTGGAGGACTTGGAGGACTTAGAGGACTTGTTGGGAGAGGGCTTGATCGAGAGGACTGACTCGCAAGTGGAGAGAGAGAAAGCACTCGACTCGCTTTGAGGCTTTGAACTGTACCTCGCATATAACGTACGCGCCGGAGGGGAGGAAGAAGAGGCGTTGGCGATACGAGTGCACGGCTGCAGTCAGACGCGCCGGTGGCGAATAGCGCCTACTTCAGCCACGCGAGTAAACGTGGTAATACCTGCCAGTGATTAACAGCCGAAGTCCACTCCCTACCAAATCGCCCCGTAATAACCCTGTGCGTCCAGACGACACGCGGAGAGCTGCTGCCTTCTCTTCTTACCATCTGCACGGGACGAGCCGGAGACCGGAGGGAGTTGCACGGGAGCCATCCTTGGACGCAGACCATCATCCTGCAGCTGCAAGCCCCGTGTGAGTGTGTGTGTGTGTGTGTGACAGGCCCGTTTGTCCTGGGTATTAAGTTAAGACTGTTTTAAGGCTGCACTGTGTCCTCTTTTTCTCTGAACCATTGTGAATAGTGTAAAAAAAAAAAAACCTGTTATTCCTTTTTCCAATTCGACCGCTTTTGTGATTTATCCATTGACCAAGTGTGGCACGAATAAGACCGCTAGAATCGGGTTCACCATATAAACGGCACGGATCGCGTGTACGCACCGCTCGGCGTTTCAACACGCGTGATTCGTGCGGGGCTTATTTCCTCGTTTCAGGGCAGCCCGAGTAATTAGGTGATAGCGAAATCTAGTCCTAATACCCTATTTCGCGCTGTCCGTGAAGGACGTCATCGGTCCCGGGTCCCGCCAGGCCAGTCAAAGACAAGGGGACTAATCCCCCCTTGGTAAGGGGAGAAGGCTGGCGTTGAGATCCGCAACATTTGGTGTCGGGGAGTGGGATTTGGAACCCAAACCAAATTATTTTGGACAAATTTGGCCAAAACTGCGAGCGACAAAAATTTTGTATTAAAATCCAAAATTGTAAATTCGTGCCATGGCTAGCCAAAGCGATCGAATGCCGGTGGGGGTAGAAGTAAAGGAAAAATTGATAACCCAGGACCGAGAGAGACAGTTGGTGGTAGTGGAAGCAGAAAAGGGTGTGGCAGCTGGGAAAGAAAATGGCGGCCTCCCGTACGTGACGGCGATAGCTGGGCCCGCAGTGCCAATGGACTGGGGCCTTTTTATGGTGCATTTCAGTGCATATATGGAGGGTGACAGGAAGGGGATGGATGCAATGATGGCTGCCCAGGTGATCGACATGCAAAAAATGAGGAACGAAGCAAGGTACAACCCGGATGGATTTCAGGAGCAAATAAACACCAACATAAAAAATTGGGGAAGGACATTGAGCGCAGGTCGAGCAGGAAAGTCGCATTGGTAAAGCAGTGCGAGAAACGCGTGGAGAGCGAGGTAGAGCAGAGCGCGGCCGGAGTGACCGAGGGGATAGAAATTGCGACTCGGGGTGTGGAAAAGCCGACGGCCGCCGAATTAGAAGAGAAAATTTTAAGCGCGCCGGCGGTCGTTGGGCGAGAAAAAGAAAAAGAAATAATAGTGGAAATTGGGGACGAAGAGATGGCAGAAGCAGAAATTAAATCGGAGATGGAGATGGAATATGTGCAAAGTCCGTGTTCACATTGTGATGCCGTGCTGCCTAACCCCAATTAAAGTTTGCAGGTGCTGCCGAGGAAAAGGGTCCTTAAGGTGAGTACGAGCGTGTTTGGCACGAAAAAATTTTGGCGTGCTTGGGATCGCTCGGGCGCTCGTGGAAGGTCCGTGGTGCGATGTGTGAAAGCGAATGGCGCGCATGTGCGAACGGCGCCGGAACGCGAGTGTGTGACGGGAGAGTGTGTTACAGAGAGTGAGAGCGAATGCACAATGGAGTGTATGTGGGAAGAGTGTGAAACAGAGTGTGATACAGAGTGTGCGATGGCCGAGGAGAGTGTGCGGGAGTGCACACCAGAGCGCGTGATTGGGTGTGCAACAAGAGAGTGCACACCCATGGGTAAGTGTGCGCTGAGTGGGTGTGTACCAGAAGAGTGCACACCCGTGGGTGTTACAGAGGATGTAACGAGAGAGAGTGCACAAGAGGAGTGCGTGGAAGAGAAGTGTGTAACGGAGTGTGCGAGTGGTATGAGAGCGCCAGGATGTGCGCGAGGGTGTATGATAATGGAGTGTGCGAGCGGCGTGAGTGCGCCTGGGTGGTGTGCACGGAGAGAAAGTGCAATAACGGAATGCATGGGGTGTATGAGAGGCGCTGGAGCACCTCGATGTGCGAGAGTGGAACGGGTCGCGTGTAGGTGTGAGAATGCGGCTCAAGCATCGACCCAGACCAGGGGGTTAGCATTTAGGGCGACGGATAGCCGACGCGAGCCCTCGGTGCGCGGGGTGCTTTGTGTGCTGCGGGGACCGGCGGGGATCGTTGCCGCGGCGGCGTGCACGATTCGTGCCGGGCCCTGCATGGTCGGTGCCGTGCCGAAAGAGGCAAATGGCACGGTTCGAGGGGGGGGGGGGGGCGTAGGCGAGGTCGGAGCTTCACCCCCTGGCAGGCGCGGTGATCCGACCGTGGGAGGTTTGGCCATCGTGCCGGGGACCGAAAGGCTCCGCGCAGGGATGGCGCCTGGAACGTAGGCCCAACAAAACCTCCTCCCCTGAATAGAAAATGCCGGACGGACCCAACCAACAGTAGACCAACCACCCACATGCATTGCTCGGCTTTCCGAAGCCGAGCTGTGATGGAAATGTACTGCCGCACGGAGAGGCTCATAGTTCAGAGGACTGGAATAGCAATAGTGTGGCGAATGGTAGCTTTACCATTCTTTTTGGGGCACATGAGCGCTAGATTATAGGGTGGCAGTGTAAACTAGCCGAGGGCGGGTTAGGATATTGTTAGGGATGTAGAGATGACAATAGGAGACATGAGATATAAGTAGTGACTTTTGTACAGGTAGAGGGGACGTAGAGAGATTAGATGGATGATAATGACGAGGGAGTGCTTAGTGTAAGGGAAGACGGGAAAGCACGAGTTTTAGAGGGAAGTAGTTAGTTAGATGATGCTGTGTGTGTGTAGTAGTATGGAGAAATTGTGGGTGCGTCTTGGGCTTGAGCAAATGAGGAATTGAATGGGAATCACCGTGTGAATGGACTTGAGCAAATGAGGCATTGGTCGGGGATGACCAGAGGGGATGTATGGCACCAGAGGTGTGCAAGAGAGCTTGGTGTGTGGAATTAATGGTGAGAATATATGGTGTGGAATAAGTGGTGTGGAATGCATGGTGCGAAGGAGTGAATGGGGGAAGATGGACCCCTTCACGAATACCCGGGGAGGGTAGTTTAAAGTCAGATAGAGGGCTTAGGTAAATTGTTGGATATTGACACCTGTGGTGCAGGTAGTGGCAATGAAGTGCTTGGATGGGTGCGTGAGTCTGTGGAAATGGCTGGGCGTGTGGGCTTTGTTGGTGCGTATGGTTATTGGGGCACCCCGCCACTGGTAGTCTGTCGGCCAGGTGAGGCCGCAGGTAAGCTCTGGGAGCCAGTCAGAGTAGTGTTCAGTGGGGCCCGAGGATCCTAGGGAAGGACCCGGGTAGCCCAATGCCAGAGAGGGCATCAGAAGGGTGAGAGAGCCAGGAGGGGCCTTCCCCGATTTAGGGTAGTCGCAAGGAGCAAAGTAAGCTCGGGTGGCGACTTCAGCGGCGGAGGTGCGCAGGTAGGTAGACCTGCTGGTGGAGCCACACGACCCAGCCCCGAAATTGTGCGAAGGCACAGTCGTGAAAAATTGGGGAGTGAGACCCAAATTTGGAAGGCACCACAGGGTGGGTCAATAGGAATTGGTTTTTAGAACCACATAGTATAACGATGGCCAATTGAATTGGCAGGGCAAAACCCCGAGTAGTTTAAGAGTTAATGTTATTAGAGTATAGTTAGGATGAGAAATCTCTTCGCACCATCCACATCCACTCACCAAGGGACACGGAACTCCGCACCAGGTTTTGTGAACGATTTGGATTGTAAAGACGCATCATGACGTGAGAGTGACATTGTGTGAAATTCCATCTCTTCCTTCTTGGGAGGGATTGGAAGACGAATTTGGTTTAGAGGGGGATATGGGAGACAGGACGTAGTGACGAATTTGTAAATTGTAAATACAGGGAAGGGCAAGGGTAGTGTAGGCTGACATGGGGGGTTACGAACGGTTAGGGATGAGCTTGCTCTGCTCGCTCTCCTGCACCCCTCATGTTGCATTGCCTTGTACTGATGTGTACCCTTGCGTCCTTTCCTCTGCTAACTGTGCTTTGTCCTCCTCCCCACCCATGGACCCATTTTTGGAGGGGAGTGTGCAGGAACCCTGAACTGTGCTGCGGCATGTGGCTACACTTATGTGGCACCCCTGCTACTTTTGCTGCACCAATACACCTTATGGACCACATGTTCTGTGGCCTGGCATCTTTGCTGAGCGGTCATTTGCTGCAAAACTTACCTTGCACCTGCGGACCACTGGCTTTAAGTGGCGTCAATGTCACGCAGATGGACCATAAGATTGGCCCTGCTGAAAATAAAAACGAACACAGTTTGTACCTTTTATTCTGGTGTGTCAGGAAAGAAGACCTTGATGTTTTATTATGGCACACCGAAGACGAAGCAGGAAGCAAGAAGATGCAGCCAAACAGCAGCCAAGCAGCAAATGTGACATTAATTTTGACGTTTGACTGTGCATTTTTGTGAACTTTGTGTATTGGTGTATTGGTGCATTGCTGTGTTTTCTCCCCTCCAAATTTCTTTCCACAAAAGAACAGGTCCTGGGTTATAGAGATGTAAATAATTAGCTTAGTGTTGTGAATAACATGCTCCCCACCGGCTTTATGTTTAGTTTGAGAATCAATTCCACAATTCGGTTAGCTGTGGGTGTGAGTCTGTTAGAGTTAGTACACAACGCAATAGGTGGGACATATCTAGTGTTGTAAAACTGTCACACATAGGGTGTTAGATTAAATGTAGAGGGAAACCACATCTAAGTGTCACGCGTAATTTAAAGAGTAGTCCCGAACCTTTCTCAAAACCGGTCGTTCTGACCTGTGTGGGTTCGACTCGGGGACGAGTCTGGCAAGGGAGGGGGGCAGTGCTACGGTTTGGAGATTTGCACATATTGATCATTAAAGGTTAAAGGGTTGCCCCCCATAGTTGGTCCACGAGCAACACGTAGGCCCCCTTGTACAGGGTAAACCAAAAAAAACCTCCCACATTTCGAAAGGCTGTAGCACTGGCAGTAGTGAGGCGAGAGGGGCGGGGCTAGGGTCTGTTGGTAGCCCAACCCCAACCGTCCTCAGTCGCCAACATGGCGTGGTCGAGAGCACACCGTGCGTTCGCTGTCGAAGCTTTCTTCACAAACAACCGTTCCGTGATCGCCGTGCAGAGGGCCTTTCGAAGACGTTTCAGTATTCCACGGAATCAAAACGTTCCAGATCGGAAAACCATCTTGCAGTGGGTTGAGAATTTCAGGGCAACAGGCTCAGCTTTAAAAATAAAATCACCTGGTCGACCTAGGAGCATTCGTACGCCTGAGAATATTGAAGCATTGAGGCGATCTGTTGTGCAGTCTCCGAGATGTTCTGCGTGGAAGCATGCTTTAGCTGAAGGGATATCCCGGGAAACTGCAAGGAGAATCTTACACAAAGACCTCCACTTCCATCCATACAAAATGACGGTTGTGCAAGAACTCAATGCGAGAGACTGGATAAGCCGCAGGGAGTTATGCGAGAACATTCTGCAACGTGTTCCGGAAGATGCTGTTCTCTTGTGCAGTGACGAAGCTCATTTGCATTTGAGTGGCTCTGTAAACAAACAAAATTTTCGCTATTGGTCTGAAAACAACCCTTGCATGCTACACGAAAGACCGTTGCACTCCGATCGAGTGACTGTGTGGTGCGCTGTTGCCGATGTTGGCATCGTGGGTCCTTATTTCTTTGAAGAGGGTGGTGTAACTGTTACCGTAACTTCTGACCGTTACATTGATATGCTCGAAAACTTTCTAAGGCCACAACTCGAACACCTTGAGCTTGAAGAACTCGATGTGTGGTTTCAGCAAGATGGAGCTATGGCACACACAGCTCGAAGATCATTGCAAGTGCTGAGGGAAATGTTTCCGGATCGGGTGATCTCGTTCGTTACGTGGCGATGTTGGGTGGCCGGCCCGTTCCCCTGACCTCGCCCCTCGTGATTTTTTTCTGTGGGGCTACCTTAAATCACGAGTGTATACTCATCGACCACAAACTCTTGAAGCCCTTAAGGTTGCTATTCAGCAGGAGATAGCCGCTGTTCCACCCGACATGACCCGTCGAGCCATGGCAGCCTTCAGAAATCGACTCCAAGCGTGTATAGACAATGACGGCCACCATTTGGAGGATGTCATCTTTAAAATATGATGAATAAAAACTGTATTGAATGAAGTTTCATGTGTGCAAATAATATCTTGATTATCTTTAACCATTTTTTTTTCATTTACCTTTGAAATGTGGGAGGTTTTTTTGGGTCACCCTGTTGTATTAGTTATGACATAGTATGTGTAAGTATAGGCCATTTCCCCTATTGATACCTGCAATGTGTAAAGACATGAGATTAGGTCCCCCTCATTTTTGCGTCCACCCTCCAATTCCACCTCTATGGGTGTAATTGACCCCATGCCCCATTTGGCTGACCCGCTCAGTTTATTACGCTTTGGCTGCCCGCAGCATTTGCTGCCCTTTGCTCGCTCACTAGTCGAGTAACACGAGGTAGGCCTAAGAAGGAGGAGCGCGAGGTCGGGGTGGGGGCGGCGTCAAGGTGGAGCGTCAGAGGCGATGACGGGAAGAGCCACCAGCCAACCAAGGCTCTAGCGGCATGGCGTGACAGGGCGTGGTGAGGCGCGTCTGGTAAGTGCGAGAAGGGTCGCAGGGTGTGCCTATATAAGTCACTGCACAAAGCCCTTGAAAAGGACTCGCGTGCACACGGCAGTGGTGAGAGGACTAGCGCTGGAGGACTTGATGGACTAGCGCTGGAGGACTTAGAGGACTTGTTGGGAGAGGGCTTGATCGAGAGGACTGACTCGCAAGTGGAGAGAGAGAAAGAACTTGACTCGCTTTGAGGCTTTGAACTGTACCTCGCATATAACGTACGCGCCGGAGGGGAGGAAGAAGAGGCGTTGGCGATACGAGTGCACGGCTGCAGTCAGACGTGCCGGTGGCGAATAGCGCCTACTTCAGCCACACGAGTAAACACGGTAATACCTGCCAGTGATTAACCGCCGAAGTCCGCTCCCTACCAAATCGTCCCGTAATAACCCTGTGTGTCCAGACGACACGCGGAGAGCTGCTGCCTACTCTTCTTACCATCTGCCCGGGACGAGCCGGAGACCGAAGGGAGCTGCACGGGAGCCATCCTTGGACGCGGACCATCATCCTGCAGCTGCAAGCCCCGTGTGAGTGTGTGTGTGACGGGCCCGTTTGTCCTGGGTATTAAGTTAAGACTGTTTTAAGGCTGCACTGTGTCCTCTTTTTCTCTGAACCATTGTGAATAGTGTAAATAAAACCTGTTATTCCTTTTTCCAATTCGACCGCTTTTGTGATTTATCCAATGACGAAGCGTGGCACGAATAAGACCGCTAGAATCGGGTTCACCATATAAACGGCACGGATCGCGTGTACGCACCGCTCGGCGTTTCAACAGGCGTGATTCGTGCAGGGCTTATTTCCTCGTTTCAGGGCAGCGCGAGTAATTAGGTAATAGCGAAATCTAGTCCTAATACCCTATTTCGTGCTGTCCGGGAAGGACGTCATAGGTCCCGGGTCCCACCAGGCCAGTCAAAGACAAGGGGACTAATCCCCCACTTGGTAAGGGTAGAAGGCCGGCGTCGAGATCCGCAACAATATGCTGATGACAACCTCTGTGTCTTGGATGAGTCGGATGGATGAGAGATGCTAAATCAGAGGGTGGAGTCTCAAGCAAAGAAATAAGCCAGATTTTTTAGGGAATCAAAGATCGTTGATAGGATGAGGAACCGGACTGGTCCAAGGACACTGCCATGGGACACTTTGGCCTCAACTGGGCGAGGAGATTATAGGATCCCATTGAGAGCCACATGCTGATGAAGAGTTGAGAAAGTCAGTAAGCCATGTGTGGAAGTGGATAGGCAGACAATCTGGAGAGCAAGGTGGGGTACCAGACCGTTTCAAATGCTCAAGACATGTCCAGAGAAACAGTGCTGATCTGATGTGTGAGATTGAGGGCTTCCATCCATTGGTGAGAGAGGAAGCAGGATGTCCAGAGTGGAGTGATAAGGTCTGAATCTGAATCTATGGTCCAATATCTAGCCGTTGGGGAATAGAAAGGATTTAGATGTCAACTGCGATGATGGATTCCATGACCTTGCTTATAATTTGATGTAAGCCAATAGGTGTGTAGTTAAAGAGTATTTATTTTTCCACCATGTTTGCGTATTGCAGTGATGTTGGAAGACTTCCAGGTAGAGAGAAGGTGACCGATAGCAAATTATAGGGTGAGCAGAGCAGAAACAGGATGTGCAAGAGCAGCAGAACATATTTTAGGACATGTGCAGCGATGCTGTCAGGGTGTGTTGCAGAATCAGAGTTGAGGGCTGCCAGAAACTTCCCTACTTTTTATTACGTTTGAGAAAGTACAAGAAACAAAAGTACAAGTACTTACTAGTACAAGAGAGAAAGACACCATGTGTAGGAGCATTTTGGTACCAGTGGGTACGGTAGGTACAGAGAGCATGGGGTTATGTATGTGTGATGTATGCAACATCTCGACCTCACCGTCGGCAACATATAACTACCGGATACGGATGTACACGTCTTCCAGGTTGGCGGGCCCGGGAAGCGGCGTTGTGCTCGCTACTCGCACAATAAAAGCCACTCGGAATTGAGCTGAATTGGTGTTATTTTGATGGAACAACACATGGCGACGAGGATAAACCTTCGGAGGAAACTTTAATTGCCCGTGGCTTTCACTCAGTTCGTGAAATTCTCCGATTTTTTTTTTGTTTGCCTGCTACTTCAGGAAGGAATCCATGATGACGTCATATGGCCACATCAATGAATTCAATGCCCATGGAGGTGATTGGAAGACGTATGCTGAACGTTTGGAGTTATACTTCGAGGCGAATGGTATCTAGGACGAGCGACAGATGACAGCAGTCCTTCTGTCGGTATGTGGCGCAGAGACGTTCACGTTGTTGAAGAATTTGGCCATGCCCAGGCCCATGAGGGACCTGAAATATTCGGAACTCGTGGAAGTTCTAATAGCTCACTGCAACCTAACCCCGTCAGTTATTGTCCAACATTTCAATTTCTATATGAGTCGTCGGGCAACAGGACAGTCAATTTCCGAATTTATTGCAGAGCTACAGAAGCTTTCACACTTCTGCGAGTTCGGTGATGCACTCGAGGACATGCTGCGGGACCTGCTTGTTGTTGGTGTTGCAGATGATCGCATACGGCGCCGCCTGTTAGCCGAACGGACATTGAAATTTACAACAACCAAGGACATTGCCATTGCAATGGAGAGTGCGGACAAAAACGTTGCTGACATCGGCATCACTTGCTCTTCATACGGTCAGGCACAGACCAACACCACCATCAATTGTGTCGAACAACCTTAATCACAGCAACGGAAAATGAATCCCAGAAGCGGACGTCCATCACAAATGAGTTATGGGAGCAACAGGTGTCATCGCTGTGATGGTAGGCATTCACCA
The DNA here is from genome assembly GCF_964187855.1 of Myxine glutinosa. Taxonomy (NCBI): domain Eukaryota; kingdom Metazoa; phylum Chordata; class Myxini; order Myxiniformes; family Myxinidae; genus Myxine; species Myxine glutinosa. The sequence continues at coordinate 217,668,494 of NC_136262.1, read as the reverse complement.
GATGAATGTCGCTACAAAAATGGCACATGTCATATATGCCACAAGAGTGGCCATATTGCTCCAGCTTCTCTCCCACAAACATAGAGAGAAAGCGGGTGGTACAAAGACACACCTCATTGGTTCGGAGTTGTATGCTGACGAGGCAACCTCTGCTTCTGGTGATACCTCCATGATACATGATGCACCTCACATATTTCATGTCTTCTCTAAAAACAGAGCAGAACTTATACTGGCTCTCGTCAGTATCAACAATCGAAGTTTGGAAATGGAGGTTGATACAGGTGCCGCTGTTTCACTCATCAGCTGAGCTGCTTTCTGCTGCTCACCAACCCAAATTGCACCGGACATCCCATCTGCTCTCTACCTATCAAACCTATGAACCTATGAACTCTACCAATGAATCTCAACCTATGAACAGATCAAACCCTGTGGAACTTGGTGTCAACGTGACTTACGGCAATCCTAAGTTCAACCTCCCCCTGATCGTCATCCCAAGTGATGGACCATCATTACTCGGTAGGAACTGGTTGGAGGTAATTGACCTCAACTGGAAGCAGATTCATCAATTTCGTACAACCAATGCATCAAAATCACTTGAAGCAGTCCTGGCCAGTTATCCAGACATCTTCAACAATGAGCTCGGTACTTTGCGGGGTTACTCCACTAAACTCATAATTGACAAAAATATATAGAAGAATAGAATGATCGTTTTAAGGCCATTTTCCCCGCTAGAGTGGGGGTTAGCCTTGCGGGCCCCATGACAATCATGGTTCCCTGTTTGAGGCAATGTTTTTATGGCTGGATGCCCTTCCTGATGCCAACCCTTGGTCGCCTCTTACGATGTGCAGGGATACGATGTACCTAGTCTAAGCCGGGGTACACACCGGGAAAATGAAATTGATGAAAAATGATTAAATGGAATGATGATTAAATGAAAAAAAATTGACAAAAATGCTAAACCAATTTTCTGCAAGGCTCGACCAGTTCCTTTTGCTCTGCTTGAAAAGGTTGACAAAGAGATCGATCAACTCCAGAAACTTGGGATAATTGAGCCAGTTCAATACTCAAATTGGGCTGCACCTGTTGTCCCTTTGGTCAAAGCTGATCCGTTTATTTGTCTTTGTGGTGACTATAAAATCACAGGCAACAGATGCTCAGCACTAGACAACTATCCAATCCCACAGATTGATGATTTGTATGCTAAGTTGAGTGGAGGCCAAAGTTTCAGCAAACTCGACCTCAAGTCAGCATATCTTCAACTTCTTCTCGAGGACGAATCGAAGAAATACCAGACAATCAACACGCACAGTAGCCTGTACAAATACCACCGACTGAGTTTTGGGGTGAAATCTGCCCCAGGGATATATCAGCATTGTATGGACAGTTTGTTTGCTGCAGAACGGCACGTTGCGGTTTATCAGGATTATATCCTGGTCACTGGTTCAACAGAAGCTGAGCATCTACATAACCTAGAGGGAGGGAGTCTTGAAAAAGCTATCGGACTCCGGCCTCCGTTTAAGGCTCGACAAGTGTGAGTTCATGGCACCATCAGTAACATACCTGGACCACATAATTGATGCTCAAGGCCTACATCCAACCAAGGATAAAGTCAGAGTGATCAAGGATGCACCAGCTCCAAGAGACGTGACGGAACTGAAGGCCTACCTCGGCATGCTGCGATACTACAACCGCTACATCCAAAACATATACAATGTTTTGGGTCCTCTCTATCACCTGCTGAAGAAAGGAGTCTCGTGTAACTGGGGTACTACACAACAAGCAGCTTTCCAGAAGTCAAAGGACCTGCTCCAAGCGTCAAATGTACCAGTTCACTATGATCCTGATAAGGACATCGTACTGACGTGTGATACTAGTCAGTACGGTGTGGGGGCAGTGCTGTCTCATGTTATGCCTGATGGTTTAGAGAAACCAGTGGCATTTGCCTCCAGCACATAACTCCTGCAGAAAATAATTTTAGTCAGTTGGACAAGGAAGGCTTAGGAATCATCTTTGAAATCAAAAAGTTCCACCAATTCCTATTTGGACGACACTTTGTTGTCTATACTGATCACAAACCACTGATTAGCCTGTTTGGTCCAAACAAGGGAACATCCGACATGCTTCTACCCAGGATTATACGATGGTTGTTGCGACTCGCTGCTTAAGACTACCGCATTCAGTATAAACCCAGATATGCCATTGCCAATGCAGATGCCATGAGCCGTCTACCATTGCCCGATTTGGTCGCCAACCCACTGTTATCTGGCAGTGTGATTGCCTTGATGGATCATCTAGAGGACTGTCCTGTCAATGCTAACCATATTTGCACCTACACAAGACGTGATCCAGTCCTTTTGAGAGTTCTCCAAGCCGGACAGCTTGGATGGCAATCGCTACCTGATGGGAACATTCCTTACATGGCAGGTAAAAATGAACTTAGCGTGGACAGCAGTTGCATATTGTGGGGATGCCGCGTAGTAACTCCGCAACATGTGTGTTCCAGGGTAATGGAGGAACTTCACGTGTGTCATCCTGGAATAGTCAAGAGGAAGTCACTGGCTCGGAATTATGTATGGTGTCCAAATCTAGACACTGATATTGAACAGTGTGTTCAACATTGCTATCCCTGACAAAACACCAGGAATGCACCAGCGAAGGCACCACTGCATCCCTGGGAATAACCCACCGAACTGTGGCATCGATTTCATCTAGACTATGCTGGACCAGTGAATGGTCAGATGCTACTAATCATCACTGATGCCCACTGAAAGTGGATTGACACTTACACAACACATAGAGTTACACAACACTTACACAACACATCAGCTGGAACAATAGAGAAACTGAGACATTGTTTTGCTCCAAACGGCTTGCCCAGAGTTATCGTTAGTGATAATGGTACATGTTTCTCGAGCTCAGAATGCGCCGAATTCACACGCCGGAATGGTAACGGACACAAATTTGCCAGTCCACAACACCAAGCTTCCAATGGCCTGGCTGAACGTTCAGTTCGAGTCATCTGGTCCGGACTACGCAAACTGCAGGACGGAAACCTTGAAACCAGGCTCTCGCGTCTGCTCAAGTATCGTACTACACCTCATGGTACAACAGGAGTAACTTCACGAGTGTACCAGAGCCAACTTAACCAGAAGTTGCATCAAGACAAGTCGGCAATAAGCTGCTCACTTCACACTGGGGATCCAGTGTTCTCCCGCAACTTTGGTGCAGGCGCTGTTTGGTTGCCTGGCGATGTCATAGACAAAACTGGGCCACTGTCGCATACAATACGCTTGCATGATGGGTGGGTTGTCCGTCACCAGGACCACTTTTGTCTACCGTCACTGCAGCCCCATCGAACCTCCAATACTGCCTGTCGTTATGCCAGAGCCTGAACAGCAACAATCCATTGTTGTGCCTGCACCTCGGAATGTCTTGCCTCTAACGGGCGTCTCTGATCCACCCATGCCTGAAATCGATGCTGCCGTTCCACCTGCAGGCAGTGATGTTGCCTCTCCTGCGTGCCTGCTATGCAGCTCATCCAGAAACAGCGACACTAACTCTCCTGCACACCTGCTAAGCCGATCAACCAGGATCAGGAAATGCCCTGATCGTATGGGACCTATAGATGTGCAGTCAAAGTCATCTTGTTGCATAGGGGTAGTTCACCCCTGACTCTTCAAGTTGTGTTGTTTTAGTTTTCCTAAACTTAGCACCGTTTTGTGTTGATTCACTTTTGCCAAAATATTGCTCATGGTTTTCACAATTGACATTTTCACATTTGTTTTCACATTTGATACAAAAATGTTGTACATGGACTTTTGGTAATGACCCAGCTAAAAGGGGAAGATGTGATGTATGCAACATCTAGACCTCACCGTCGACAACATATAACAAGCGGATACGGATATACACATCTTCCAGGTTGGCGGACCCAGGAAGCGGAGTTGTGCTTACTGCGTGCACAATAAAAGCCACTCTGATTTGAGCTGAATTGGTGTTCTTTTGGTGGAACAACACAGTATGCAAGTTTTTGAAGCAAACACATTAGTAAGGCATTCGTTTTCACGTGAGCAAAGTCTGCTGGGATGCCATTTGAAGTGAGGGAAGGGATGGAGAAGAGCATCTATCAGAGACAGACTTCACCAGGTGCCACCAGGTATTTAAGGAAGGGGACAGGTTCGAAAGTTGTGTTAAAGTTGGCAACATAGTTCCCATCTCTCCTGAGAGTAGACACACACCTCTTGCATGCTTTGTGGAATGATCTGTGGTTGCTGTCAGTCGGATTTACCTTCAAGGAAGAGAACGGATGTTTGTTTGAAGGCAACTGC